>NC_046608.1:4244256-4587677 GCF_011750605.1 Drosophila busckii | reverse complement strand
ATTTAAATGTTAAGCAATTTCAGCTCAAGCTCTCTGCGTCTTCAAAATAAACAAACAAGCAAACTACTCCAGCTTAGACCGCTCTGGTCCAGACAACACTTTCGGCTCAGACGAATGGTGTATGGTGTATGCTGCCAGTGTTGAGCATTGCCCAAAGACAAGCAAACAAAACGTTGAGGAAGCAGCAGCAGCATAACCAACAAGTTGAGGCTTTAAATAGAATTGAGTTGGTATAAAATGCATAAAATGCAGTTCAACTTGTAAGTAGTGAAGCATAAATAAGCGTTGGCAGCAACTGAATTTTAGTCTGATTTTTATTTTAGCTTTAATTCTAATAATTTGTGCTTGAGACTTTGATTTCAATTCAATTTAATTAAAATATACATTCTACATTTCCATAAGAAAATTATGTAAAGTTTTACAAATTGCAGATAGATCAAATAATGAATTTAATTATTCGTAACGGTTATATCTCATATATGCGCTATAGATTATTTGTATTCTATCTTTAGTACAATTGCATTTTGTATTAAATTTCACTTGAATTTCATGGCTTTAGAATCTTAGACTGTTAGAAATCTTTCCAAATCGTAAAGCTGTGCAGGTTAAGCTTCCTGCTCTATTCGCTTTGACTCTGAACTACTTTTAATAGTATAGAAAACGCCTAAAAATACAAGTCTAAAACGTTAAAATTATTTTAACTTAGCTCACTAACATTAGTTTATTAGAGTATATGCAATTGATTGACTTTCTTACTCATACGCATACTTTTGACGCATACTGTATGCATTCGCGTGTAGCAGGCAAATGAACTCAGTTGAATAATCGTCTCCTTGGGAGTTATCTCGCACTTTAAATACGTTGGCGAATTTTAATGAAAACGTCCTTTCAGCGCCAGATAAATTATTCAAAAGTTTTCCTACTGCCACACAGCTTTGGTTGCTGCCTCTCATTGTTATTATTGTCGTTGTTGTTGCTGCTTGTTGCAAAATAATTTTTTTTTTCTACCTCTGCGCTTGCTTTATTCTTCCTTTTCGTTTACGTAATGCTGCTGCTGCTTTTTTTTTGTGCAGTTTTACGTGTTGTGGGGCTCATTCTTATTTGCACCTTTTGCGTTGAAAGTTCGTTGGTTCGCGTCCAGCTTGAAGAGTCCTGCTGCTGCTGTTTGTCCTGCCGCTTGGCCTGTCTGCCTGTTAGCCTGTCTACCAATGCTGCTGCTGCTGCTGCTGCTGGCTGCTGAGCATTGTTCATTGTTGAACTGCTTGGGCTGTTGTTCAGTTGCTCAGTTCGCTGGCAGTTTCAAGTGCCTTGGCAGCTTGGAAGCCCAAAGTGCTGAACGGGAGAGATCTGCTCTGCATTTGTTTTGTCAGCGCGCGTAACAGTTTGGCAAGCATTCCAAATGGCATACAGAATTTTAAATAGATAAAGCAACGGCAAGAGCTGCTTACCTAAATTCAGGCCAGGCATTATAATCTGATCATTTAAACTAACTTGAGCGACAGCTCACCATAATAGACAATAAGAGTTTATTATGTTGAGCTTATTTATAAAGCTGAGCAGCGCTAATTTGCTTAGATTTATGCCAATTTTTATATATTTCTAATAATATTATTATTTTTGATTTATTTCAGTTCTTATATTATTTTTTTTGTATTAATTTTATTTAATACTTAAACAACTCTACTTTATGTTCAGTCTCTTGTCCTTCGTCATTTGCTAAAAGCTTTTGCAGCTGCTGCTGAAAATTTAATACATTTGTATATTTCATTATATTTTTGCTTAAATTTTTACGCCGTTGAAAGTGAAACAAGCTTCGATTTATATATATTTTTTTTGACTATTATTTTAAAGCATTTAGTGCAGCAATTTTCAGCCATTAGTCACTCCCACCAATTGCACGCCCCACTGTTCACTGGTTGCCAAAGTGCTGGCCCATTCGCAATTCGTTGGGCAAAAGTGCTGCTCAAAGGACCTTTAAGCCATAGAGCGCTGCATCAATCTCATTCCCCTGGCATTTAGTGTTGTTTTTTTTCTTTTTGGGCTGTGTCGTTTTAAAAATATTGCAAATTTGAATCTATAAATTTTAAATTACTTGTGGCTAAAAATCTTTTGCTGGGACAGTTTTTATCGAAACTTGACAGGCAGGCAGTAAAATATTTGTGGGTCACATGCGTTTTATGATTACGTGAAAAATAAAATACAGTAGACATACTAGGATATAAAAAAACTTTGCTTTATATAGCAATATGCTTATATAGCAAGCAGAAGCTTAAATTTGAAAAGCTAGAAGAGCTATGCAAAAAATTTAGAAACAGAATTGTTAGATTTAAAAAAATATAAAAATTTGAGCTAAATTATTTGTAATTTTTAAAATAATATTTTCATATTTCATAGCTGATAAATATTGTAAAATATAGCCTTTTATTAAAATTCGTAAATTCAAGTCTTCGTTTAAAATTATTAAAAAACCTTTTACTTTAAAATTAACTAATATTTTTATTTAATTAAAAGTCTTGATAAAGTTTAAATGATTTATGCCCAAAATTTTAGAAAGTGTGAGTCTAAATAACATAGAACATAAATAAAAATAAAAATTAAATATTAGAATAAAAAAGTTGCTTTAATATAATATTTATTTAATATTTAATATTTTTTTAAAATTATAAAAGCCTTGATAAAGTCTATTGTGTTTTTTTACGTAAGTGTCTAAAATAGCAACAAAAATCAAAATAAAAATTAAATATTAGAATAAAAAAAATTGCTTTACAATGTTGCTTATGCTTATGTCGTTGTTGCTTATATTGTTTGTTTACTGTATCGCTGCACTTGTCTGCTGGTTGGGGGCAAGTCTTAATTGTTACAATTGCTATATAGCTATATATATTTCAATGTTTTTTGGCATGTGGAAAACTACTTTGAATGCTGTCAGCGAATTTGACAGCCCGGCTTGGCCGGCATTGGGGAAATTATGGGCGAATCGATAATATTGCTGCAGCGCCAGTTCGTATAGCTGGGAATAACGGTAACAGGCAGAAAGGCAGAACGCAGAACGGCGAACGGCGAACGCAGACGCAGGCACACTCACAATTTGAGGCTAACAAATTGGCAGCGGATATATATTTTGATTAAGCATTCCCCAGATACGAATTAAATCAATAACTTTCGGCTCGGCGAGTGCGAGAGGCAAATACAAAGAAAAAAAAAAACAATCAAAAAAAATAATCATAATATAGAATGCCGATGGTACAAAATGTTTCAAACGCTTACATTGGAATCGAGCCGTGGATTTTTCGGTTTGGCAGCTTGCCCGTTGGCAAACAAATTGAATTCAAAAGTTTTGCAGCAGCGCTAAAAAAAAAAAAATAAACTAACATCAAAGTATTGAAAGCGCGTTTTAGAGTTTGAGCGAAAAACGAAGTTTAGATACACTTTACAAAAAAAAAAAGCTTGTGCCCCCATATTCAATTTCACAATTGCAAACTTGTTGGGGTTTTTCCATTAACTTGGCCTTAAAGTTAATGAAATTTTGCATGTTTACGTGACATAATTAAAATCTAAGTTTGGGTGTGCGACGCGCGAGCGCGTGAGTTATGCATCAATAAACGTAATTTGAATGCCAAGTGCCAAAGTGGCCTTTGGCCACAACCGCAGCAGCAGCAGCAGCAGCAGCAGCAATTGAAGCTGCTCAGGTGCCTTTGGTCAGCCGCTTTGGCCAAATTGAGCTGCCTGAGCGTAAAATTAACTGCCCAACCGCATGGCAAGGGCCAAAAAGCCTGCGCCAATTTATAGCCTCAGATAATGCAGCGCGACTTACACGCGACGCGTTCAAATTATGCAGCCACTGCATTTAAAAAGAAAAAGGCAAAAGCAAAAGAAGTTGCTGCTGCTGCTGCTGCTGCTGCAGCTTTTGGCCTTAAACGTCGAACAGATGGCATCAATTTGTAGCCCAAAATGTAGTTAATGTTGCGGACAGCGCGACAGACAGCGTAATCGAAATAACTGCACATGTAAGTGTGTATGTGTGTGTGTGTGCACATAAAATATTCTCTGTGTGTGTGTGTGGCAGCAGCATAACTTGCGTTAAATCCCTTTGTAATGCCCACGAACAGCAGCTGAGACATTTTTATAATTATTAAGTGGCCAAGGCAGCAGCAAAAGAATTTTAAACTACTGTTAAACAATTTGTAGCTTAAGCTGTTTAATTTGCAATTAGTATTGAATTCCATTTGCATATATTATAGCTAACTAATCGCTTAAGCTTAGAAATACCCAATTGCTTATTAATTAAAATTATTATATATAATTCAAACAACTAACGATCATTTGTGAGCAAAGAAATTGAAAATTTAAAGGCTAAATTATATTTTTAATAATATTTTTTGATTTAAATCATATTTAATTTTATTTAATTTAATATGCAAACGACTTAAACAGTCGCAGCGATGTAACAAAATAAATTTGCTTAAGCTTTTAGTATACTTTATTATTAAATTAGAATATTTATATATTTTTTTGTTATACTTTAATTTATATATAATTTTTTATTGCATTTTTTATTTATTATGTTATAGGCTATACTCGTATTTATGTTAATTGATAGGTAAATAATATTTAAGTAGAAGCTATTTAGCAAATATAATTGCAATCATTTAATAAATTAATAAAAACATTATAATTTTCTTTTTATTATTTACATATTTTAAATTTATTATAATTATTTATAAAGATTACGAGCAAATATACTTGCTCAATCATTAATAAAAATTAAATTAAAAAATAAAAAAATATTTTTTATATAAGAAAAACTAATTTTTAAATTTTATTTATTTTTAAATTTAGTTTGTATTGAATTTTTTAATTTTTGAATTCGTATTCATATTGAATTTGTTATTTAAATAATATTAAATGACAAATTTGCTATTTTAAAGTAAAGTTTTTTCTAGTCGAGCGCTCATTAAGTGAATGTTAAGTACATTAAGTTGGTGGAAACTGCCACTAATGAAATAGAATTTCACTGTGAGCCAAGTGGAAATATCTGCGAAACGCTTTGTTGGGCCATAACGTAATGAAATTGAAGTGATTGCTGCTGCTACGCATTATGTAACCAACATTAATGATAATAAATATGCTGCGCAATGAAAATAATATAAATTTTTAAATAGCTAGCTAGCTGCTTTAAATAGTTAAAAATAATTGTTAAGCATTGACGCTGAATTTTCAAGCAAACTGCATAGCAATTAAATGTTAAGTCGATTGATATTAATGCTATAGAACTTAAACCTTAAACTCATAATATTCACACACTTTGCACACTCATCAAGGCGCCATCAATAAAAGAAGCGTAAGCGTTAGCATAAGAAAAGTCGAAGAGTAAAATACGTTAACAGTTGCATTTTTTTTCATGCGCTTGTTCTCAAGTAAATGATGGCGTCGCTTCAGGCCGTGGAGCAATGTAATGTAATGCGCGTGCTGCCAGCAAAAATAAAGAAAATGAAGCATGAGTTACACACACACACACACACATAGACATACTGCCCCAAGTCCATTTGCAGCACGGCACAATACAAAAGGCAAAAGTGGCGCGAGTGCTAAGTGAGAACAAAAAGCAGCAAAAAAAAAAAAATGAAGAAAAACATTTGAACGTTGGGGTTCAAAGTTTGTCGAGGTCAGTGAGTGTGCTACTAAATGTTCCACTGTATGTGTGTGTGTATGTGTGTTGCACGTTCAATATTTTATGGTGTCGCTTACAGGCAGCGCCGATGTATAAAAACAGACAACGCCAAAGGGTTTTGGAGGTCGAAGCTGAGACCAGAATCGTGCGGCCGCTCAAATAACGCAGACTTCGAAATTAATATGGCCAAAAGGGCGGGCAACAAAGTGCACACACACACACACACATACATAGCTTAAAGGACACACACACACACACAGCTGCTCGCAATCAGCCGTTGTTGTTGTATTGCAGGTGCCGCAGCTGCTGTTCGGGCTAACAGGCCGGCGGTCAATTGAAACGGTTCAAAGCATCGTTTGGCCACGCCCCTTCCACAGCTAACGCTTTTGACCACGCTCAGTCTTTCTTTGCTGCTTTTTATTCTTTCTTTTTTTTTTCTCTCTCTCTGCTTTGCTTTTTATTGACGCGGCCATATAAATTTCACTCTGGCAAATGGTTTTTATTGGCAGCATCGACTGCGTCCCCGCACCACCACCCAGCACCCCCAGCACCCCCAGCATTGCTACACACACACACACACACAGCACAACACAATTGCCGCCAATTGCTCGCCCAAGCAGCGACCCGGCTCAAAAAAGGTTAAATTTGGAAAATTGGTACGTGATTGGATTCAAAGCGCAAAATAAGTGCGTCACTCTCGTTGGCGCCACGCCGACGCAGCAAGTGCACTCTTAAAAAAATGTATAATAAAAAAATGTATATAAAAATATACAATAGTAAATGCAATTAAAATTGTTTGATATTATTTTACTTACAATATTGTGCGCTCGGCTGCAAGCAGTTAAATAATATTTATATAAGTTGCAGCTAAAAATTTATTTATATAAAGCACAACACAAAAAAAAAAAAAGCAATTAGAATGCTTAGGGTGAAATTTAGATATATAATGAAATAAATAAAAAAAATTTATTTATTTATTTTTAATTGTAGCCTAGAATTAAATTCTATGGTACAATTGGTATATCCAGAGCAACAAAAATAAAATAAATAAATTATATAAATGTACACAAAAAAAAATCTAACATGAGAAAACTACATTTTCGATTAAAATATATAAGTATATATTTAGAATCAATTTTTTCTGCATACATAAATTGTATACTAAACACTAGCAGAAGTCTATAAGCTTATAATATTTAAAACTTTCATAAAATAATTAAAGCTGGTAATAAATATTGATGAAAAATAACTAGAGTCCTCTGCTTATTATTTCAATAACATATTTGTAGTTTTTATTGTTAGAATATATTTGTCGCGTTAAAACTTCTCAGAGATGACACTTAATACTAGAGATGTAACAGTGTCTCGTTGCTATATCGATAACTATCAACAAATATAATTATTTATATTTATTTGATTTAAGCGCATGTTAAATGCATTTTAGAATTCACTTTATAATTAGCAAATTCAAGCTGCCTTTTTGACTAATATATTGAAAACTTAGTCTCGCTAGACTTTTTATTGTTTTGAACGTTGATAAAAGTTGAAGACGCCTTTGTTCGCTCTTTAAATACTTTAAATAACTTTATTGGCAAGCTCGCCAAAATATAAATTTAAGACTGTTTCAATAATTATGACTGATATTCATATATTAACTATTTTCTTATGCTTGCAGCTCAACTTGAAGTTGCCGCACTTATTGCTGTAAGTATTCATTACTCACTTCTTTATTTACTTAGCTTTGTTTTGTTAGCCAAAGCGCAGCGACCTTAACTTACAGCAAGTGTATTTAGGCTCAAAAGCATTGCAAGAGCATTGTAGCATATTTTGTTTTTTGTTTTGGCACGCCGCTAGCTCGATTTGTAATAAGAAATTTGAGTGTTTTTTTTTTCTTTATTTTTTTTTTTTGTGGTTTGAAAAATTAGAACTTTTGCCAAGAGCACAAACGAAATGGCAAATGCCCAACAAATACACACACATGCTAACATATATATATATACATATATATATGTGTGTGTGTGTATTTGTGTATTGGTGCCCGCATAGTTTGTGGCTGATGTGCTGGCCATAAAACTGCCATTTGCTTGGTTCGCTCTGCTTTTGCTATTTTGGCCAAGACTAACGGCCAGTTATAAATAAAGGCGAAAGTCAAGCTCAAAAAATAGCTAATAACAGTGCATTGATCATTTTACTGGCAGCGCTGCTGCTGCTGTCAACATGTTTAGCAATCAAAGCGAGTCAACATGTCGTATGCGTAATAAAAATTCTATGGCTTGTTGCATTTCAACGCTTTGTGTGTGTCTTTGCCTTTGGCATTATGCTAATTATATTCAAAAGCGCAAAGTTCAATTCCAATTACGCGATTTGTTGTTGTTGCTGCTGCTGCTGCTGCTTTTAATTAAAAATTCATCACAATATTTTTGCTGTCATAATTTTTAAATCCCATATATATTACATACATAGATCATGCTTTGCTTTTTACGTTTTCCCTTTTTTATGTTGTTATTTTTTAATTGTAACTGCTGTCATAATTAATTGGCATTTATTATGCGGCTCAATAGGTGTTTCGATTTGTGTATGAATTATGGCCGTGGCTATTAAAATGACATACATATGTAATTTTGTGTGCGTGTAAATTTGATGATATATATCCATATGTGTGATTTTTTTTTTGTTTGACCGCTTTTTAATCACATAATTGTCTCTAATTAGTTGCACAAATTAAATAACAGCAAAACAAATTATTTCAATGCTTATGTAATAGAGTTTGATGCCAGCAAAAAAAGTTTAATTAGCAAAATGCTTTGTGTTTGCATTAAAAAAGAAAAAAACTTTATTTTTTTTTATAATTTAATATATTTGGTCGTTAGTTACTCAGCACAAATTAATGATTTGAAATCTAATCCAACATAAAAATTTTCATAAAAAAAATGCTTATAAATATTTATAAACAAAATAGACTGACTAACTGAATCTTACAATTTGCATTATAAATTTGCTGCGTTAGTATATTTTTTATTTTTATTTATGCATTAATTATTATTGATTATTGGTTCACATTTACTATTTGATATTTCAAGTATTTAGGTTCAATTCTTAACACTTAGCTAGCTAGTTGTCTACTCTATTATTTATATTAAATGCACAAAATTAAATAAATATAAATACAGCTCAAAAGATACTGGAAATTACTTTGAAATTAGCAGCTGCAGCACAAAAATATCATTCAAATTGATTAGATTAACTGCCTAATTGTTATTGAAATCATTTTAAGCAATAAATAAATGAATATAACAAACAGCGGCAAGTGTTGCAAGCGAGTGAAAGTAAACATTATTTGAATCAGTGCTAACGCAAGCAAAATGCATTTCATTTGAAAATCATGACTTGGCTTTGTGCTTGAGCTTTGGCATTGGCATTACCAGTTAATGGTTGCTGAGCTCAAGAGCTTGGCACTTGAAGCATTACAAATTACAAGTTGTTCGCTGTCAGAGCAGCGAGTAGTGTGCAAGCCTTAAAAAAAATATATATATATATATAGCGCTTTAACTAAGAGTGAGACAGAGAGAAAGAGAGAGAGAGAGAGGCAAAAAAGCAGTGGGCAGTGGCAACAATTGCAATCTGTGGCGCTTCAACAGCGCTTTATGTTGCCTACAACCGCAATGTCGGCCATTTATCATTCAGCGATGTAGACTCGAGCCTGGTCAGAGAGCCAAGAGCTGACTGACTGACTGACTGACTGACTGAGTGACAGAACGACAGATAGACAGCAGCACAATAAATGTAACAAACGTTGTTTGGGAGCTGTAGCTGGAGCCTGCAGGCAGCTCGTGGCTTCAGCTCCGGCTCAATGTTAAATATCAAAAACAAATTGGTCTTATGAACTCGTGTCCAGTTCCTACAGCAGGTAAATCAAATTGCCAAGCAGCTTAAGCAATGCTTGTCTGTTTGCTTGTGTACATATTTTTTCATTTCATAAATAGATTGCCTACTTGTAGGCGCATTTAACTGACTGACATTTACTTACTCAACAAGAATTACAATTTGTGTGTGTGTGGGTCGCTACGCTTCGTTGATGTTTATAGCAGTATCTGCAATTAGAAGAAAGCAGAAATTTACATTTACAAAATGTTATAAATATTTCAATAGTTAGCGCTAAAAATTTCTCACACTTTGATCTGCGTAAAATATTCTATAAGCTGTTCAAAGCTGCTGCTGCGATTTTGTTTATACCTTTAACGCTTTAAAAATACCGCTGCTGTATAAAAATAAAGCAAAATATGCTAACATTATTTTATATTTAAAAAAATAAGCTTAAAGCGCTAATAGCTTAAATGTGCCAATTGAAAAATAAAATATTTTTGTGCATTATTAATTTATATTTAACGATTTGAAATTTAAGTTTAAGTGCTAGCATACTAACAAATTAATATATATATATACATATACATGAAAAATAGTGCTACAAAATTTGTATAAAAGTTGTAAGCATATTATAAAGTGTTATATTTAGTTTATTTGTGTACCTATTGGCTAAACTATGTGTGCTTAGTTTAAAATCTGCCTGTATTGAGTTAGAAGACAGAGACAGAGAATGATAAAGTATTCTCGATGACGCTTACCCATTGTCCTTGCTCACCTGTGAAGACGTCTTGCTATGTCCTTGTTGTGTTGTTGCGGCTTGACCGATTTATTGTCTTTCTTTACTCTTCTTTTCGTTTTGTACTGTCTTTGATTTCGTTTCACTTCTCACTTTTTTCTACGAGATAATACTGATCTTAGCTTCTAGCATTCTATTTCTTGAAACCTTTTTAAATCCTTTTTAAGGAATGTTCCTCCAATTGTTTTGCATTAGCTCCTTCGACTACCAATCTCTCAATCTCTCTCTATACCGTAGCTCAAGTTTATCTTATTCTATCTAAAGTAGTTACTTTATAGCCTTAATTGGCTTACACATTGTTCTGCATTCGTTATATAAATATAAATAAAGTAAATAATACTATGTTAATAATGTAAATAAATTCGTGACTTTACGCCCCTTCCCTACTAAGCCAGGGTGTGATTGCTACTCTACTCGCCGCCTTGCGCTATGACAAAGCTTAGACTCGAATGTTCTCCGTCACCTGATCCAATAGGGCTGAGGGTATGCCGTAGCGCCAGGGCGACGAGCCATTCGGGATCCAGACTAAACAGATTCGCAGCTAACAGGTTGCAGCTCCTCGTGCACATCACGGATTGGGAGATGCATCGCTCGTTCCCATGGCTGCGTCGTCTCGCACACTACCCGCCCTACGATGTTGTTCGGCTTCTATGCATTCTCTTTTGTGAGGAGGGTTCTCCCCCTTCGGGGTACCGGGAGTCCAGATATGGTAACGACGGGAACTTCTAGGGGTACATACCCATAGCAGAATTCGGTGTAGTCTTGTTCTCGACTGCTTGTTTCTCTATGTGCTGCAGCTGGCGGTGACGCTGGTATTGCTACTCCTCCAATTGCTTCTTTCTCCTCCTTACTATGCGACGTATCTTCTGCTCGTTCGCGATTTGCACCCTCTTATCGCTCCATTGGTGATTGCTGTTGGGATATTGATTGCAAATAATTTACGTTGTTATGTTTGATTTTTGACGATTTTGACATTTGAATACTAAATAAGTATAACAGAATTTCGACTACGCTGCTTTCGTGAATTATTCCTCAGCGTTCTGCATCAAATTTTTAGATACGAGGTTTTTGTTGAATTTCGTTGTTTAGTCTTTTGATGTATTGCAGTGTTACGATGTTTTTTGACAGGAACTTTAGTACTGGATGATGTTGCAGGAACACTAGGGTTCTTAGGGTGGGGCGGCACTCGTGTCCCCTCATGTTGATGGACCTCTGTTTCCCGAGGTTTGCAAGTTCGGCGTTTTCGAAAATTTCTTGTAGCTCTTTTTCCTCCTCGGCTTGCGATGCCGAAATCCGTTGGTGTTCTTCGTCGAGCAGGGCGGCGGGTAAGTACGGCTTCCGCTCCAGAACTAAATATGATGAATTGAATTCCGTGCTGCCGTCGATGTCTAGCGAAAGTTCCGGAAATAACACGTCCCAATCATGGTCGGCCTCATCGTCAAATTCTTCCACCATCCTTCAATTTGCTCGATAGTGGGTGAAGCTGATTTGCTAGCCACTTCTTACATGTGTGACCAGTTTAAGACTTAGATTGCTTAAAGTTTTCTTGTTTCTTTTAATTGGTACCAAAAAAAAAAAAAAAAAGTTTGAAAAATAAGACTAAAAGCAACGTAAAATATTCATATAGGCAGTCAATTTGCTGTAGATTGTTTTAAATGCTTAATGCATTGTCTTAATTTATATTTAACGATTAGAAATTAAAATGCCTAACCTAAAAAAATATAGGCAAAGACATTTGAGGGTTTTTTTAATGGAAACAGACAATTGTTTTAAACGTTAATTAGTTTTATATTTTTAGCAGCCCCAAATTTAAATTCGTCGATTTGAAATTACAAAAAACAAAAAAAATAAAATGCTGTTTGCTTTTAATCAGAATAAATGTATACTTCACACAAAATAAATCGGCAAGTCGTTTATTAAAAACCGCAAAACCCTTACAAATTTAATTAAAATTAGTTACACAATAAGACGAGAGAATTAATTTTGTAGCCCTTTCGCTCAAGCACAAAGCCCTGGCCACAAAAATAGGGAAACAATTTTTGTTTTCCTTTAACGCATTTGTTCGTCTTTCCTTTTATTTTATTATTACGCTTTGTACTAAGCTTTGTTTTTGTGGCCCATTAATGTTTATAATGTGACTAACACACACATATACATATATATATATATATATATATATATATATATGAGTAGGCGCATTGTAATGCATTTAATTATATATTTATATGGGCACTTAAGACTTTAAGTGCTAACAAATAAATTACTATACAGTGCGTGTGTGTGTGTGTGTGTGTTTAAAAAATGATAACATTAAATAAAAGGCCAGCGAGTGTTGTTGTTATTAATTAAGTGGCATTAACTACTGACATGCATTTAAAGCACGGAAATCCGATAACGTGGCCCATCAACAATAATAATAATAATAAAAGCAATAACAATGGCATATATATCATAATACATATAATTAGACTTAAATGACAATTTTATTTAAAGCGTTTGTTTCCAACCACAAAACAATGCATTGATAGATGTGGTAAATAGCAGTTGGCTTAGTTTATATTGATTTTGACATACGCACATTTGAAAGTTGACTAACGGCAAACCACAAACACAGCTATTAAATTGTTTTTATACCACAAATTTGATATGCATTGGTCAATCAGAATTTTCGATTTTGCAAATGGTAAAACAGCTGCAATGAGAACCCTCAAGCCTGACAGCAATTATCCTTAGAGAAAAAATCATAATCGTTTTCTATTAAATATGAATATATCATATACAGCACAAGTCACTTGAATAGGTAACTTTATATTGTTATGAAAACGACAAGCAAATTGCACAAGCAAGCAAACATTTCTTTAATAAAAAGAGTTTTGCTGAAAATTTATTTTAGTAAAGATTTGAGCAAAAAGCAAAAGAAAATAAGGCTTAGAGCGCTAAATATATTACCATTATTTATTATTAATAGTTTTAATGTAATGACAAATGAAAATGTAAGTAATGAAATGAAATAAACGGTATATGCAACTGTTAAAAACTAATTTGCTAATTTGATTGCTTGCTAAGGAATATTGAATTGAAATTATTTTTTAAATAGTGTAAGCAACTATGGCCTTCGACTCAGAAATAATTATTAAATTATTCTGGCAGCTCGCCCACAGCACTGCATGCTACACTGCGAAAAGTTCGGACACAACTGACCTACGTCTAGCTCCGCTTGCTTTCTTATATGCCCAGCCTCTTGCACGTTGATCTCAGTGCAAGAACAGAAGCTGAGAGCGCAACCAACGGTCAATGCTTGCGCTATTGCTTATACCAAAGACTTATGCTTATACGATTCAGCCTACGTGCATGATACAATAATAAAAGGTAACGGACTGCACTCTACTTTTTGAGTGTTTGGGTAGTTAGCTTCATTCGCTCCCGCTCTTACCGTATACAATACGAAAAGAGCGACAGCGAGAAAGCAGCAAAAAGGAAGAAGAAGCTAAGTAACCTAAGAGCGCAGTCTGGTACCTTGTATTGTTGTATCATGCCTACGTGCTTGCTAGCGACTGGAGCAGCGCTGCTTTCGTTCGTATGCGCTCGATCGCTCTTCGCTGCTGCTGGGACCAAACGAGAGCATCGCTCAGTGCTGCTGCTGCGTTTCTGTTTCATTGCTTAGAGAGCGCTTAGCTCACTGTGCATCGTACATTGAGTGAGAGCGCGAGTGGGTTTGGCTTAGCGCTCAGCGCTACTGCGGCTAAACTTGAGCATCGCCATTTCGTTGCTTAGAGCGCGTCGCTCTCGTACAATGCATTTTACGGTGAGTGAGAGCGTGAGTGGGTTTTGCTTTGACGATTGATGTATGCAGATTAGAGTTTCAGCATCAGCTGATTTATTTTTCTTATAGTTTGGATTGCATATTGTATTTGAAATATAAAATAAAATGTTCTTATTTATTATTTATATTTATTGTTAGCTGATATTAAAACTGCACTCAAAACTTTATTATGCTCCATGACCATTTATGATTCAAATATTAATTCTTTATTATTAATATTGATTAGCGTTAAGTTAAGTAACAGTGCTGATGGTAATATGTCGTGAACAGTTTTCCAAGCTTTTGTCGCTTAAATAAAACAATGAAAAAAGGCGCTAATGGTCTAGCAATGAATTTTAACTTTTACTATTGAGTGATTTTACTTGACTTGGCTAAAAAGTTGCGCATTGTAGTTTGTGGATTTGCTAATTGATGTTCGCCGCGCAGCTTTGCATTTGTGTCTTAATTAACAATTCTTAATCTTATAAAATGTGTAGCGTTTTCCATTAGGAAGTTGCAAAGAATTAACTGTTGGCCATGGGCTTGCCAAGCTCATCAAATGTTGAGTGTGGTTTTGGCTCTACAAATATTTTTTATTATTGATATTAAATTGAACTCAAGTGCTCTTCACTATTGTGATTCTACAGTTTTCTGTATTCAATGCGCTCTTCTTCTAACTCTTAGTGTCAAATAAACATTTAATATAATGTATAAGCTTTTAAATGTAAGAGTTATTAATGCTCGTTGCTAATAGTTTTTTTTTTGCCATTGTAAATTGCACTCAATCGATTGATTTATTGTTTTATAACATTAACTGATTAATATTTGATTTAAAATTCTTTTGCAATGAGTGCGCAAAGCTTTGTTGCAATTTCATTTGTTTAAATGCCCCCACTGAATGGTTGTTGTTGTTGCTTTTGTTGCTGATGTGCAGCATGCAATTTACTGATTAATTTAAGCGCTCTAGTAATGCATAAATTAATGTTTAATAACAGTTAGCCCGGCCTGCCTGCCAGCCTGTCCAGCCAGAGCTGTCAGCCTGGGCGAACAGAGCGTATAATGAATATGGTCAACACACACACACACACACACGCACAGCTAGCTAACTGACCATATCAATATGCCAGTGAATTTGAAATTATTTTATGTGCCAGCATACTAAAAATACATGTGTGCGTGTGTGTGTAAGCTGGGTGTTAAATCAGTTAGTCTCAACTGACATTGCGTATACGCAATATGTGTGCGTGTGTGCGTAACAATTCCAAAGCCAAATGCATTTGCATTGTTTTATTTATGTCTAAGCATTAGAGCTGTTGCTATCTCTCTCTTGCGCTCCCACTCATAAGCATTGATTTATAAATGACAATGCACACACAGACTTAGCATACATATATCTATATCTATATATATTATTGGCATGTGCTAATTATGTTGAAAATGCAAATAGATTGATGTTTTAGCTTGATTGGTCAATTTACAAATTACACACAAAATCAAACTTGTCTTGCATATGATATGAAAAATGTTTGCAATGCTTGGCTTAAATACATTCCCAAGCAATCACTTAAATAGAGATAAGTGTTAAATAACTCTAGATGCATTTAAAATTTAAAACAATTGAAGTGAAAAACTAAGAAAATGAAACGAGTTGAATAAGCTTAAGTTCAGAGAGCGCAACGCAAGCAGCGATCATAACGGACCTGCAGACAGTGCTCAGCTTGGGCTAAGCTCTTTGCAGTGAGCGCAGGCAATTAAGAGAGAGCGCGCAAGTGAGAGTAAAAATCGTTCATTGCTTTGCTTTCGTCTTGTCGTAAAGGCGTCGCTAAGAGGGGTGTGCGCCTTAGCACCTCTAACGCTCGCACTGGCTACGCACATGTTTTGTTTTCGTTGCTTTGCTAATCTGATCATAACGGAGCCACAGACAGCGCTCAGCTTGGGCTAAACCCTTTGCAGTGAGCGCAAGCAATTGAGAGAGGGAGAGAGCGCAAGCCAGAGTAAGAATCGTTCATTACTTTGCTTTCGTTGTCATTTAGTCTTGTCTCTGAGGCGTCGCTAAGAGGGGCGTGCGCCTAAGCCCCACTAAATCTCGCACTGACTACGCACATGTTTTATTTTCATTGCATTGCTTACGTTGTCATTTAGTTTTCAACTTAGAGGCGTAGCTGGAAGGGGTATGCGCCTAAGCCCTGCTAAGTCTTGCACTGGCTACGCACATGTTTTGTTTTCTTTGCTTTGCTGATCTGATAAGACGAATGCCGTTATGTCTGTGCAAAGCGAACTTATGATTAAAACAATGCAATAGTAAAAAATTTCTTACTCTTAAGCTCACTGCTGTGAAAACAAATGTTAGTACTATATAAAGTAAATCTGTTGGCAATAGGCTTCGATTTATGGCAGTTGGCATTAATATATATTTAAATATAACAATTTTTGTCAGCAAGTGCGAAAAATTCGATTTTGATGTGCTACTTTTATTTTCTTTTATGCAAAAGAAAACTAACAAAATTGTTTATGACAAAATCTTTAGATGCTGAGTATGCAGCAACCGCAACAAATGCGATGCTAATGACAGCACACACACAAAAACACACACACACACATATAAGTATATACAGAGCCGAAAAGCAGGCAGAGCTACTAAGTCCAAGCTAGGAAAACAACCTTGGCACCCAAATCCCAAAGCATAGTAGAATAAAAAAAAAGAAAGCAGCGCATGCCAATGGTAAATGCAAATCCCAATCAGAAAACTCACATTTGCGTTTCGTTTGCATGTGTGTGTGTGTGTGAGTCGAAATGAAAATGCCGCAAGTTGGTGGCACATACAATAAATTTGCATGCCATACACACTTTTGTGAATAGAAATTGTTAGCACAATAACATAGACTAAACTGCTGGCTGAGTGGGTGGTTGGCTTGGTGGGTTGTGTGGATTGGCGACACATGCATAATGCCTAATAATCCGCATATTGTAATATCTGTATTATATAGCCCAGACGCCAAGTTGTCGGCAACAGTGCATAAGCATGTCATTATAGTCGCTGCTGCCTCTCTCACACACACACACACACACACACATGTATGGCTATTTCGCTTGCACGCTTGCTTGTGAGTGTGCAAGCCAGTGTTGCCAGATTAGTGCTTTTTAGGCTAGAACTAGCTAGATATGCAAATGAAGTAGCTTATAGCATGGAAAACTAGCAAATTTTAGAACATATGCTAATATTAAATGTAGTCGTAATTTGAATAAAATATTTCATAGACAGAATACATATAAATTTTTTTGATTTTTATGATCGTGATTTATATTTTATTAATAAATGTATGCGTAATTTCAATCAAATATTTTAGCTGCTTGTTTATAATAAAAAAGTTCTTCATATGATCGTGTATTTATTTGAGTCAAGCTAGAATTTAGCTTTTTTTTGGCTGCTCAACACTGTTGCTGCAAATATTGCATAAAAATTGCAGCTTAATCACACCCGTATCTGTATCTGTAACTGAACAAGGCAGCCAAAGCTGCCAAAGTGCCTTCAACTGCAGCTTGCATATCTTTAACTCTCTGCACCTCTCGCTTGCTCTCTCGCTCTATTTGTGTCTGCTTAGCGTATCGCTTACCGGATGACGCCTGCCAGGCTGCTGCTCTGCTCGCTCACTCTCTATTGCTTTCTCTGTTCTGGCAGCGCTCCACGTGGCCATTGCTACTCATGTGTGGCCTGGCCCGATTCTCTGGCTTTTATGCCATCAGATTTGGGTTAAAAGTAGCTTCCCTTGTGTATTTAATAGCATTCGCGCTGGCATAACACACAACACACACACCCAAAAATCTGAATGTGCCTTTGGATCTGCATTTGGTGCAATTTCTGGCAACGCTTCGTTTTCGTTTTATTTTCCAGTTGCCGCCACCACGAATTGAGTGTTGCTCCCTTTGTTGTGTTTGCTCAATGCATATTTCAACTGTATGCCCATTGCAGACTTTACAGTTATACACACATACATATACATATACATATATGTATGTACTTACTAAGATTAGCTTCATTTGCATACCAGGCGGGTCATGCACTGCGATCTGTAGCCTCAAAATTAAGACATCAAATCTTAAGGAATGATTTATTTATATGCAGCAAATTATTTACGTTGCTGCTATTACAAAAATGTATTAAAAATGTGGCAAAAAGACTATGAACAGTTTAATATTCGTTGTACTTTTATTCATTAATTTATTTAAAAATAATGTACGCTATAAATTTGATAAATGCAATGGAAATTCAAAACATTGTAAGCTAAGATATTTAACATTTTATATTGGCATCAAAGCTTAATTACTTAGAGCCATTTAAAAACCTTTTCAATTAATAAATTAAACAAAAGTCATAGTTTGTTGCTTGATACTTAACATTTTATATTGGATCAAAGTTTAATTACCTAGAGCCATAAAAACCTTTTCAATTAATAAATTAGACAAATCATAGTTGGTTGCTTGACAAGAATTCTTTGAAAATAATTTTTTGCCTTGCTTAGGAATATTTGCTTAAATAACTCGCTTCAAAATTTATTTATTTAATATACAGCAACATTTTTCTGGAATTTTCAGCCTTGTTTATTGTAGGCACCTTAATTGAAAATCTGAGTTTTGAAACTTTGACATTGGCATTTACTTAAGAGACAGCTCGGCATAGCGTTAACTATTGTCGTACCAGAGCCAGAGCCAGAGCACTTGCCTTCATGGCCATGGAACTTATTAATTATCCACAAACGCAAACACAAACACTTTGTTGCTAAAATCGTTGTGCGAGGGCTTTTAACATTTGCCTGGCAGGCAGACGAGCGAGCGGGGAGCGGGCGAGCGAGCGAGGCTGGCAGCGTGCTCGGCATTGTTTTGAGTGGGCGCAACGATTAAATATTTAACGCCTGCCAAAACACTAATGACAAACACTAAAACTGCGCACTAAATTTCGAAAATGCTTTAAAATTTTATTGTGTAGCAGCCATTATGGTGCGGGCGGGTTGATGGGGCGTATGCGCAATCGCGAAAATAAATGCAACATAAAATCAAGTAACGGCAAATAAATTTGCTACTTTAAGTTTTGCTGTGTGTGTCTTAAGCTTAAGCTCGCAATAGTTTGTTGCTATTGTTGTTGTTGGTTTGTTGTCTTGTTGCCAGCGTTGCCACACTTTGGTTTTATTGCTTTTAAGGGCAAGTGCGCTCGCTCGCATTCGCTTGTTTTTAAAAAGCTGGAAGTAAATACAAGTGTGATGAGCTTGGAGCTGGGGCTGGAGCTGGAGCTGGAGCTGCTGCTGGGGTCTGAGGCTTTTGGCATAAGGGCATAGGTGAAATTGCAGAAGGATAAGTTTGTTGGGCAGGGCCGGCAACCAGCAGCCATACAATTTTAATCACATTAAGTTCACGCTGTAGATAGCGCTGCCAGTCTGTCTGCCTTTCTCACTTGCCGCGCTGCTATCTATGTGTGTGTGTGTGTGTGTGTGTGTGTGTAATGAATATTTGCAAGTTGTGCCTTGAGTTGAGCGCGCTGCAAACACAGCGCAAACAAACTTAAAAACTGTAGCACACTTTGGCAAAATAAATACTGAAAGCAACAACAGCAGCGGCGGCAGCAAGCTGCTCATTTTATACACTTTGTCATTTTTGTTTGGAAAAGGGTATGCTGAAGTTGTGCAACAGGCAGTAGCAGCTCGCAAAGTTTATATATTTTTAATTAGCACCAAAGCCGCTCAATATAACAATATGCAACTCTACATTCGTCTGTATGAGCAGCAAGAACTCAGTAACTATGCAAGTTAGAGCAACTAAATTTAGCATGTAGCTGCTTCTATTGCTGCAGCAAATTGTTTATAATTTTGTTCAATTTTTTTCCGCCTAACTACCTAGAAAAACGCAATAATATGTTTTTCGCACACTAAAAATGCTGAAAAAATTACACATAGCCTGCGTCATATTCTTAAACGTTGTTTTTCTGTCAAAGTGTATTTGACAGTTGGTTGCAGCCAAGTTTTGTTTTGCTTTGTTTTTTTTTTTTTTTTTGAAAAATTTATTTGGTTAAGTGACTTTGAGCGCGCGCGCTCTAAGACTCGTGTCGTGTGTGTGTGTGTGTTTGTCTGTCTGTGTGTGTGTGTGAGGGCGTGGCTTGCATATTGAAACAAAGTTGTGTCATTGCGTATACGTCGCATTGCCACAGCCATACGGCCATATGCGTAACTCGAGGCGTGCCAGCGTATCATTAGCCAAACCAGCAAGTCAATATATTAAAAAAAAGACACACACACACACACATACTCAAACTCAAGAGAGATAAATGAATGTCAAGTTACAAAAGCGCAAGTTGAAAATAAAAGCAATCAAAGGTATGAGCGGCTTTTAAGCCCTGGCATTTGGCAATATGCTTATAACTTTTTAGCACATGTTGTTGCCTGATAATATCAAGCGGAAGCATAACGCTAAAGTCAATATAAAGTTATGCAAGGTTATGTTCCAGGCAGGAAGCGCTGCCATTCCATATAATCCTGTAGTGTGAGTTGTTATTTTAAGCAACTGAAGCAGCAACAGCAGCAGCAGCTGAGCTACTAAAAATAAAGCACGCTCTTTATACAAGCAGCAGTAATAATAATTTATGATAAGAGATTTTCAACATTATTCAATTTGCCAGATAAGTCTTTGTTAATCAATTCAATATTTAGTGTTTGTTTAACATTAAAAATTTTAAATATCAGTCAGAGCAATGCGTTGCAGCTTTGTTTAATTTCAAATTTAATGCGTTACGTAAAAAATCATAGATTATACGATAGCGTTGAATAACGTTAAATGAATCGACGTAAAAATTAAATAATCGTTAAGTGGCAGAATATGAAACAAAACGATATTCCATTTTTTTTTTAGATGAAGCTTTATATTTTAGTATAAAAATATTATATATTTATATTCAAGCGTAGCTAAATTTTATATATAAAATAAAATTTTACGCTTAGTTTCAGAAATTCCATTTTGTAGTTCTAGCTCATTTGACTTAACATGAATTCTAAAAATAAGAAACTAAACGCTACTCAAAATATAATATGGAATCTACTTTATTTCATTACTATATCTTGTAATAAATTACGCAGCTTAACAATATTCTACTGTAAATTATCTTTTGAGCTTATTTTAATCCCAGCCATTACGCATTTGCATCTTTTAACCATTTATCTTACTCTTGTAAGTAATTCATTATTATATTAGCTATAAGCACCTATTTTATTTGTTGTAGATTTAAAAGATTTGCTCTGGGGCCAAAAACCACTTTGTGTGTGGAAATGTGCGCAAATTATTTTAAATTACCCACAATGGCAACGTGGCGTATGCGCAATTTAAACACACAAAAAAAAACAAGAAAAACAAAAGTGGCAATTGCAAACAGCTGCTGCTGCTGCTGCTGATTTTAGAGCAGAGACAACTACAACAGCAGCGACATTTTTGAAGAGAAGCTTTGATTAGCATTTGGCTTCTGTTTTTTGGGGGTTAGCCCCACTAATTAGAATAAATCTAAATTGCTCGTTGTGCGGCATTCAGCGTAATGACTTTTATGCGCATGCTTAAGCCCGCAATTATCCGCAGCAGCCAAAGATTAAATCTTAACAACAACTAAAACAACAACAATGCAATGCAGCAAGCACAAAAGCCGTCAACTGCCAGCCTCAAAATCCGCTCATTATTGATACTGAAATGAAAATGCTGAGTGAGGCAAGTGAGTCTGAGTCTGAGTTTCTTTTTTAGCCAAAAGGCTTAAAGACCGCAAAAAATTACAAAAAAGGCGCAAGCTACTTAAGCAAAATAATTAAAAAGCATGAAACGAACTCATGCCGCTCCCTCATATTAATTAAACGTTGCAACCAAAAATTCAAGCCTGAAGCTGCTTGCAGATAATTCAATATGCCAGAGCCAGAGCAGCAGCATCTTTTACTATTGTACATGCATGAGCAACAAGACAAGCATAGAAATAAATATAAAGCGCTAGCTTGAAAATTCATGTCAGGCCAAAGGGCCAGCTAAAAGGAAAATATTGTGAAAACGCCAAAAGTGAAATGTCAAGCGGAACGAAAGCAAAATGTAAAAAATATACAAACAAACCAAACACAGACAAGCAAGTAAGCGTAAGAAAGTTAGGCGCAAGCAACTTTTATATACACTTTGAATATTGATTGTACATTGCATAATTTATTTTCGATTTTTTGTGAATTTGTAGATATATATATATTTTATTTGTATGCAAAAATGTGCGGAAATAGTAGAAGCCTATATAGTTATAATTTAGTTGCTCTAGCTCTATTAATTTCGAAGTTCTTGTTGCTCATACAGTCGTATATGTTTATAACGACTCAGTTTGTCTTGCTAACCTAACACTATATATGCTTTATAGTAACTTTACTGCATGCATACCCTTTATAAAAATTTCAAAGTGTATAAAAAGAAGAAACCGAAACCGAAAAGCAAACTGAGATGAGATGAAAGTGTACAAAGCGGGCAAAGGCAACTGCCATGGCGTTTGTTTGTTAGCGTTTCTGCTTTTCAAAGTCACATGGGCAAATCATAAATTTCAAGCACACACAACAAACAACAAAGCAAAGGTCAAAACTGTTGCCAGGCGGGAATGGTGGGTGGGGGCTGCTGCTGCTGCTGCTGGTGTTTGTTGTTAGCCCCATTGGCTTGTAAGTGAAGCTTGAGAAACTCAACCGCAAATCGAGCTGCGATAAAGGTCCAGTCAAATCATTTTTCCACTGCATTAAGCGTCAACCAGCGACAAACAATACCTAAAGCCAAAAGGGTCACACACACACACAGACAGACACACACGTATGTGTGTGTGCGCACATACTTATAAGCATATGTAGCATATGGTTAAATATGTAGGCCAGGCCAAATAACTGAACGCTGCTCTCTGCCACAAATGATGATGATGCCCCCAACGCCATTGTCTTCACCCCTAACTGCGTATGAAAATCTCAACATGCGGCCATTTTATGTGGCCCGCTTTATGATGGCCACTTGTCTACTTAAAAGAAATAAGTACATACGTATACTATATAAAAAAAAAAGAAAGTAAACATAAAGAAAAAAAAAAAAACTAAGCAAAACAAAAGCGGCTAGAGCACACTCAAGTGCTTAGCTCTAGCTGTTGCTCGGGCTTTGGACGTGGCCAAGTGGTTAAAGCTGCAACTTCCAACTGTCAGTCAAGCTATTTGCTTGCGGCAAACTCAATTAAACCAGCACACTGGGTTAGCATTACGCTCTACGCTCAACTCAATTGTGCCAACTGCTGCTCTAGTCAGTTGTCGTCAGTTTTGCAATCTCACGGCTGTGCCAGCGGCCATTGTACTCCAAACATAGAAAGTACCAATTGCATTGCAATTGAGCACAGAGGGGAGGCAAGCGAAATGCAGCTAATACAAGTGGCAAGCGTTATCGATATTATCGATAACTTTAGCAAAGCACAACATTTGCATTTTGGCATTAATGAAATATAAAGAAAAGCGCTTTATATTAGCTATCGATAGTATCGATAACTTTGGCAAAGCATTTTAAATGCACCACATTTGCATTTTGCCATTAATGCGCATGAAATATAAGGAAAAGCGCTTTATATGAGCTATCGATAATATTGATAACTTTATCAAAGCTTTTAAAATGCACCACATTTGCATTTTGGCATTAAAGCGCATGAAAAGGAAAAGCGCTTTATATGAGCTATCGATAGTATCGATATGAACATGGGCACTGTAGAATTCTAATGCGAGCGTGAAATATTAAACATAATGTGTTATCGAAAATTTAGTATGATATAATAAAAATGCATGCAAGTGTTAGATGTGTTATCGATGCTATCGATGCCATTATTTGGGTAATGTATAATTAATAATTGCAGCATTATATGTGCTTATCAATACAGTTTTTTTTTCATATTGACATTTATAAGCATGAGATAATAAAGCATTACATTTGCTATCGATACTATCGATAGGTATGTTTATTGTTGCATTGTAAGCGTTTGACAGTTGAGTTTTGTAACTAACAAAATAATGAATAAATAAATAAATAAGCAAAAAAGCCTATAAAATTTATATATATTAAAATTAAATAAAATCATAGCATTATTACTATGGCCATATACTTAGTTAGTTATATTGATAAATAGCTAATGCTATTTGAAAAGCGTAAAGCAAACGGCTGCGGTGCTTATTTTCAGCGCCCAAAGCCATACTTGTTAATGCAGACCAAGCGGGTGGGGGATGAAGGGGGCTGCCAGCCAGCCCACCCACAAGCGAGCGAGCAACCGCAAATATTGTCGAGCCGCATGGCAACAAACAAATAAGTGATGCATTACAGATGTGACCCAGCTGGAGAGATGTAGCACACACACACAGAGACACACACATACAGTCAGTCGCTTTTACCAGCATGACTTTGTAGCCATGTGTGGGTGAGTGTGGAAATTATTTGCTATAACGTAATTAACATGATTTATACACGAGCATACAACAAACAATTCCAACAGCGAACATCAGTCAGTCAAATAGCGCAACGAGCGCATGTTGCATGTATTTGTCAGTCTGTGTGTGTGTGTGTGTGTGTGTGTGTGTGTGTATTTGTAGTGTTGTCTGTCTATCAGGGCGGTGACAGCGACAAGTCCAATTGACAGCTTTGATGGCCAACTGGTTCGCTTTTGGCGCCGCTGGGCAACGGATACTTCAACTGCCGCGCAAATATTTGTCCGTCTGTCTGTCTCTCTGTCTGTTTCACAGTCTATTGGTCTGTCTCTTGGTCTGTTTGTGTGCAATTGATTAATTTATATGCTGCTGTAAAAAGAGCGAGAGCGGAAGCGAGAGAGAGCGCGAGGCGTGGCTGTTGTACTGCGGATTAAATAAACATAAAAGCAGCAAAATGTTGAGATTGTTGCAAGCTCTCATGACATGCAACTCACTCGCTCATATTGTTGCAAGCCGCGTGCTTCATTTAGATTATTTGCGCTTAAAACGCAACATCGACATTTGATTACATTTGCCCCAAACTATTTAATAAAGTTGCTATAAATCTTTTAAAATTCTTTCCAAAATGTTAAATGCTAAAGAGAATTTTTTATTGCGCGCTGCCCCCGCGCCGTTCCACTCATTTGTACAGTTATTTAATTGTTGAACTTTTCGTACACAAATCCCACAGAAAATACAAAAAAAAGCCAGCAGCGTTCATTTTTCAATTTTCACTGTCTGTATTTTTCACTGCTAGCAGTTTAGTATGTGTGTGTGTGTGTGTGTGTGTGTGTTGCAAACTTTTATTTATTTACTTTAACTTTTGATACTCTAACGCTGGATATAGCAAAATGCGCGTCATTTTTAAAAAAATAAATAAATAAATATGCATACTAAAAGTAAAAAGTTTTTAAATAAATAAAGTAAATAAATATATAATTATAATTTAGCTTAATTCATTGTAACTATAAATAAATGAAATTAATTAAAATAAATAAAATAGTTTTATAATTTAGCTTAATTTATTGTAACTATAAATAAATAAAAATATAAAGTAAATAAAAATTAAAATAATTTAAATAAAAAAAATAATTTTATAATTTATCTTAATTTATTGTAACTATAAATAAATAAATAAAATTAATTAAAATAATTTAAATAAATAAAAAAATTGAATAATTTAGCTTAATTTATTATAGCTAAAAAAAATAAAATTTTTAAAAATAATTTAAATAAATAAATCGTTTATTTTTTTAGTCATATTTTAACTCTACGCTGTCTGTTAAAATGCTTAAATGTTTAAAAATATTTTTCTAATTTTTAGTAAGTGTAAGCGTAAGTAAGTGTATTTAAATTTGGGTGCACTAAATTCTCATTTTCATGCATGTTGTGCTTTTAAAACCACTGCAATTAGTTTTAAAAAAATGCTTGTAGTGGCCGCTGGCCATTTAGTTTCCACTTTGTGTTTCGTTTAGGTTTATGCACTCACTACGGGTATTGTAAACTAAACAGAAAGACAGACAGACAGACACTACAGCTGAAAACTACTTTGAAGAAACTACACAAAATTTATGCATAAAAATAAAATGCCTTAAATATTTGTTTATAAGCTAATCATTGCTTAAGTACTTAAATTATTCTCAGTGTATTCACAGTCTGCTCAAATGAAATTTTTGGTTGTTTTTGTTTTGTTTACTTGGCCCAATTTGAAAGCAATTTTTTCTCTCAATATGACACCCTCGAAAACGAAAACGAGCGTCATGTGGAATTTGAGCAAACTAAAAACTAATGCAGCTAGAATGTCTGTTATACGTACTTTGCTCTCCTGTTCCTTGTTGCTGTTGTTGTTGTTGTTGTTGTTGCTCTCGTTGCACACACAAATTGCTCAAGCCACAATGTGGCACTTGGCTGAAGCTCGGTGCTCGTTGCGCCCTGCGGTATGCTAAGATTTATAGCTGCGAGCTGCTGCAGTTGCTCGGCAAAACAATTTTTTTTTGTTTTATGAAAAAGTCTGAAACAAGTACAAGTACATAAAATTAAAATTATCCATGTGTTTTGTTGGTTTTTATCAGAAGAGGGAACAAGAAAATAAAATAAAATTGCCAAAGCAAAATCTTTAACAAGAGTTTGGTTAAATAAATATTAAGTAATTGCTTGTAACTATAACTTACAGTAAATAAATAAAAAAAATAAATAAAATAAGCATAAATAAATAAAACTATGTAGCTATTCATATTTATACTTATTTTATTTAAAAATATGTAGCTATTATTTTTTATTTATACTTATTTTATTTATATGAATAAATGAAAAAATTTAGCTGGTCAGCAATGCGTTTTTTCTAAACTACACAAAGCCTGTTAAATTTTATAAATAATTTCAAACAATACTTTGTTTTTTTCTTTCTTTTAATTGCGTCTACGAAATCTTTTGGCTTTTAAAGTTGCATGTGGCGCCACCTGCTGGCCTACAAATGCTTCGCTGCACATTTTGTTTCCAAGCGTTAATTAAATGCACATAATTTAATTTCCTACACACACACACAGAGACATGCGTGTGTGTGTGCTCATTGTTACAGCTACAATAATTGCAAATCATGGCAACGCTTTTAAAAGTTTATTTTTTTACGCAGTTATATTACCACTTAGTTTATTTTATTTTCAACTTTTTTGTTGTTGTTGCCCACACATTAACTTCGTTTTTGTCGCTCATTTTGTATTTATAGATACAAGCAACTGTTAATTTAATTGCAAGTTTGTGTGTCGCTGACATTTTGTTGTTGATTGTTTGTGCTGTTAATGCGTTTTTATTTTTCAATTTTTACTTGCCTCACTGACTATTAATTAAATTTGCTGCCAATTTGTAACGATAACTTAATATAATTGAGTGCTAAAATAATTTGCTAATTGTTTGCAGAAGCTTAAGCAATGCTTATTCAGTTTGAAGTTATACAAAATTGTAAAAAATAAATAGATATAGCTAATGAAAATGCAAGCTATAACTTATTTTTTTTTTTCAATTCTGTTGATTTTTATTTAGTTTAATTAAGGGCTGATTTTTGAATTATGTTTGCTAATAAATTTTTTATTTAAATAACTTTGAGTCAAAATTGAGTGCATGACAGTTGCTTTGATCTTTTATTTTGTAAGCTGCTGCAAACTTAATACTGTCTATGCAAAATTTGTGCGAAAAAAATATTGAATTTGCTTAATTATTTTAATTTTTATAAGCGCTGAAATTCCAAATTAATTTGAAGGCAGTTCAATGCGCTTTAGCTCAGCGACTCTAAATTTGCTATATACTGTAGATTTAAGCGCAACCTGTATATGTATGTGTGTGTGTGTGTGTGTGTGTTTGTGTGTGTGTGGCTGCTTTTTGGCTGTGACAGGCATACAAAGTGCTCATCTTGTCAGTTTTTTGACAAACTACTCGTAAAACAAGTGGATCTTGCCATCACACACACACATAAAAAAATGTTATAAAAAAATAAATGTGTGTGTGTGTGTGTGGGTAAAAAGAAAAACTTTGAGAAGGCTTTGGCTGCACGTTGGCCTAAGCCCATGGCACAGACATCGAGATGGGCTGCTGCTCAGCCTGTGCCTGTGCCTGAGCCTGAGCTAAGTGGCTGCAGTTTTTAGTTTGTTTGTGTGTTATTTTTTTCACTTTTTTTTTTTTTTTAGCTGAATTGCTTTTAGCGCCACACAAAAGCCTCTGATGCATGTTGCTTGGCCTCTCAGATCAGCAGAGAGCCGCTCGCTCGCTCGCTTTTTGAGCTGCGCTGCCGCCACTCGTGAGTGTTAAAAGTACTTGGACTTCAAGTGCATTTGTTTTGCTGTTAGCTGCTTTTCTTTTATGAGCGCGCGCACAAAAAACTTGCAGCGAAACTTTTGCATAAAAGTTTGCAAGCAATCAGCCAAAGCTTTAGACTAGAATAATTTTAAATATGCGGTTACAAAATTTCGCATGCTGCTGTAATTATAAATTGGCTGCGCGCTAATTTAATAAAGCTTCTTAAAACAATAATTGACTTGAGCTAACTGCATTTGTTGCGCATTTATCTTGAGCCCAAGCAACGTCCTTAAGCTGCTCAAGATAAAAAGCAAACTTTATGCAAAAAGTGTAGCATAGGCATGGGGGCAAAGTATAGAGCGGGCGCCTGGGCTTTGTTTACGCTGTGCGCAAGCAGCTGCGGTTGCCACCAGCAGCAGCTCCATCAAATTGCAATATCCGCGACAGCAACATCGACATCAAGCGACCCAACCAAGCGCTCAATAAACTCTACGCTGTGTGTTTGTGTGTGTGTGTAAGATTAATGCATTTTAGCCAAGCCGCCAAGCGCTAGTGTGAGTGAGTCTTTGGTTTCACTTTAACGCAGTAGTTCGCCTGCCTTTGCATATCGATAGCTCTTAAGCCCGCTGACTTGTTACTGCCTTAAAGCGAACGCTTTACTTGAGGCCACAAGCCACTTTGATTGATGCACCGCAAATTCATTTGGCTGCACAAATAGTTGGAAAGTTTTTTGCCTGCGTCGCGTTCGCTTGGCTCATTAAATAATTCACTTCCAATTATCGCTCACTTAATTGACTAACAAATTTAATTAAAGTCGCACACACAACAATCGACTCTAATCAAGCAAACAGATATGCGAATTTCGCATTTATAATATTCTCAATTGGCCGCTTAATTGAACAATAAATGTGTTCAATGATTTTTAACAGATGAGATTACAACTAACGTTTTACATGTGGCAAACACATCTTGATATAAAATTAAATGTAAAGCGGCAATGCATACAATTTTCATTTTGCCATGAAGTTTGTCGATTTTAATTTCATTTATTATTAGCCTATGTTATTATTATTAGCACAACTGATGCGCTCAAGTTAGTTATAGAAATACTTGCATAATAAAATGTGTATTGCTCTAACTTAAGCTTAGTTTCTGTTCTTCACATAATTTAAGAAATTTGTTGAAAATTGTTTGACACTCAAGGCTGATGCACTAAAAATTGTTAAGAAAACTATTTGCTTAAAAAATTATCAAATAAATTAAAAATAACAACTACAAGCTGTAAAGTAGGTTAGTGCGATTTGTTAGTTTAAAATTAATGTGCCGATGCCTGAAATAAAAGTTTAAATAAAAATTAGCTTATGCTTTTTTTTTATAAGCTCTTGAAGCTATATTATTTTTAAAAATTAACTGCTAATAATTTGTTTTACTGCTTTCAGTGCTTCTGCAGCTTAAACTATAATTATTCGATTTTTTTTTTTTTAAATTAATAACAACTTGCTCTCATTTGAGTTGCATTTTTGCTATTGAAATTATGCTTCGAATTTTCTGTAGTACTGTAATTTTCTGTACTGTACAGATATAGATATTTACTCGTAGTAAATATTGTATATTAGAAGCTTGAAGTATAAACTTTTATAATTTTTCAAATTTTTTTTTATTTTTGTATTTTAATTATTGAATTAAAATAAACTTACGCGCATTTGAGTTGCATTTTTGCTTTTAAAACTAAGCTACAAATTTTCTGTCTACAATTTCGCTATAGGCACACCCTAATGTATAGTTATATGTGAATACCCCTACTATATATTGCATAGTAAAAATTGCTTGGCAGCATAAACTTTTAGTTGCTTAGCAAATAAGTATGCTATGGTTTTGATTTAGCAAATTGTGTGCTCTAAGCAAATGAGATTATGCAAGTGCTTTATTTAAAAGTAAAATCTCTTATCTGTTTCATATGCTGAAACGCACTTTCAGTTCATTTGGCAACGCAGTATTTTTTTCGTTGTCGTTGCTCTTGTTTTGCACTCAAGTTGTAGCTGCCCCAGTCACAATAAATCATATAAGCCCCACTGGTCTGGGTGTCCCGCCCACACACGTTGCTTGTTTACGTATCATATATTCAGCATAAGTAGATGCAGTGCTTTTATATTTCAACACACACACACACACACGCATATCGGTTGTAACATTCCAGCAGCAAAGAAATTTTCTTATGTTCTCTGCTTATCTAGGATGATGCATGCGGCTGTCTCTGGACTAAGATGCTGCTGCTGTTGTCCTTGACAGCCCTTTTCTTTTTTTTTTTTTTTGCTGTTGCTGCTGTTCGCAACGTGCTACTTTATTATGCTAAAAACTCGAGGGCTAAAGTGTGTTATATGGCATAATCCACTAACGAAAATTGAGCTGAAATTTATTATGTTTTATATGCCTAAACAGGCAGGACTCGTGCTCGTGCTCGTTGTTGTTGTTGCAAAAATGCGTGCATAGTGAAGCGAGACACGAGAGCAGCAGCATAATGAATTATGCAAGGCTCTTACGCACACACACACACACACACATACCAACAGTCCACTAACACACACACACATATACAGAAATGTACTTCCAGCGTATCAATAATTCAACAGTCTCAACGAAAAAGCCAAAAGCAAAAATATACAAATCAAGCTAAAGCAGTTAATGCATATGTTCCAACCAAAAGATACCTAACAAATGATATATATACTATATATGTATGTGTGTGTGTGTGTGTGTGTGTGTGTGTAGGGTTAAGGTTTGCCTAAAACAAAAGCAAAAAATAAGATGCTGCTGCTGTCGACTTGATGAATGATATAGCGCTATAGCTGAATTGATATATAAGCAAAGCTATCTATGCACACACACACACACACACACACAGATATGCATAAATAAATGAACTGCTTGCCTGCCTGCCTGCTTGCCTGCCTTTGGGGGCGTGTCATTCTGGCCGTGTGTGAATTTATCACAATTTTTCGGTTATTATGAGCCAAATGAAATGCATGCCATATGAAATGTAATATATTGTGCCAGGTAGCCCAAAAACAGTCAGTTAGACACTTACACACACACACTTATGCATGCTTATGTTTATATAAACAAAAGAGATTTATTGTTGCAAGCGCACGCTGCTTGGCTTTCAATGTTTGTTGTAATTTATGCGGCCAAATATTGAATTAATTCACATTGCTTTATCAATATTTTCTAGCGACTGCAATCAGTGAGTGTCAACTTGAATAAATGGCGTACACGACTAGCGCATACACTTTGTGCACAAATTATGGGTAAGTAATTAACAATTTGTACAATTAAGTTAACAAAGTGTAGGCATTACACAAATTTAATTCTGCATTTACTTTTGCTATAATTAAATAGAGTTCAATAAATATTGCATACATTTGTTGATAAAAAATTTAAATGTAAACTAAAGGATTAAAATAATATTAAGTTATTGCCATCATTATTTATTGGATTATATTTATTAGCTAATTATTTTCAGTTTTGCGGAATTTTTGAATGAATCAAATAGTTTTAGGTTTTTAAAAATAATTGAAAATACTGCGTATTTAAAAAAATCAAATGAAATTGTTATTTTTAGTGTGTGGATTCTTTTCAATAATTCATGTATTTCAATTCCTTTTTTATTAAATTAAAGCTTTTTAAATTTCCTGCGTGCAAAATATAGCAATTCTTAAATTACACTTTTAGTCTTCGAATTAGTCATAATAATTCAATTCAATTCAATTATTTCTAACCATCGTATTCATTACTAATAAATGTATTGCTCTTAAGTTTTATGTTTATCTTGCATAAATCATAATTGAATTTTAACCTCTATAGCTATAGCTACAATTGATTTATGCTGTGGGTTTTGTGTTTTAAAATCTTGCTACACAGAAATGTCAATAAATTGGATAAAATATGGTTCGACATTTGCAGTATTGTGCCACAGATTGTTGTGGCATTTTGTGTGTGTGTATGGGTGTCTGGCCATTTTGTATTTTAATGACGTCACAAACAGTGGCGCAGTGGCAATGTTGGTTGCCGGCAAACGACAAGCAAACGAAGCAAGCAAAGTATAAAAATAAAAGCAGTTTGAGCTCTTGGCCAAGCCAACCGCCCGCTGTGGCATAAAGCCTAATTGGCTCAAGTGCCTGCTCCTCTGCTCTGGCTGCAGTCCGAAACGCCCATACGCCCACTCGCCCACATGCTGTGTGGGATGCTGCTGCTGCTGTTGTTATTGCTGCTGCTGCTGCTGCTGTTGTGCACGTTGCACAAAGAAAGTTGTTTACGCAAAAATGTGGCGCGTCGCGAAAAATAAAAAACAAGTTGAACAAAAAATAAAAAAAATATAAAAAGAATTCAAATCAAAGGCAAATCTAGTTACGACAAATTTCAGCTGCTGTGCAACCAAGTAGAACAAAGGCCGCTTGCAACCGCAGCATGTCTAGCTGCTGCAAGAAAAACAAGAACAAGCTGCAAATAAAATGCGCTTGGCTAAACACAATGGGTCGGGCCAGTGCAGGTCCTTAGCATAGAGCTGAGGCTATTGCTAGAAGAGCTGAAAACGCTTTACACTAATTTGCTTAAAGGCAGCGAGACTCAACAACAAATGACATTTAAAGTGCAGCGAAAAGTCGCTAACTAGTGCATAAAGCTTGCAACAAAAGCAACAAATGTGCGCTGCCTAAAAGCAAATACTATTTGACAACAACAACAACAGCAATAAGAACAAAAAGGCGGCGGGCACAGGCTGAAAGGCAAGTCCAGCCCCAAAAGCCACTAACAACATTCTTGTTTATACACTTTGCAAAATGCAAAGAGGGTTGCATATAATTATGCAAAATGTATGTAACAGGCAGAGAATGGCATGGCAGACTTAAGACTGCGTCGCTATAGCCATGTCTGCCTGTTCTTGCGACTGTATGAGCAGCAAGAACTCAGTGACTCTTAAAGTTAGAGCAACTAAATTTAGTATGTGGGTTCTTCTATTTGCTATAAGCAATTTGGCTATATTTTTTATACAAATTTTCCATCCCCTTCATTAAAAATCTGTCCGTGCGCCTGTATGAGCAACAATAACTCAGTTACTCTTAAAGTTAGCGCAACTGAATTTAGCACGCAGGCTCTTCTATTTCCTATAAGCAATTTGGCTATATTTTTTATACATATTTTCCATCCCCTACCCAAAGAAATCTCTTTTTCTGTTCGTGCGTCTGTATGAGCACCAAGAACTCAGCTACTCTTAAGGTTAGAGCAACTAAATTTAGTATGCAGGCTCTTCTATTTCCTATAAGCAATTTGGCTATATTATTTATACATATTTTCCACCTCCCCTAACCCGCAAATCGCTAAAAGGGCTTACAAGCAGCAACAAAATTCGAAACAAATCTGAATTAAATTACACATAGGCTTTGTTATGTTCTCAATGCATACCAAAAATCAGAAATGCAAAAAATGAATAAATTTAAAACGTTTGTATATAGGAAATTTTTACATTTTCAATGTGCACATATTTACATTTGTATTATTCTAAATGCTGCAAATAAATTGTGGCGCATTCGCTGTCTATTTGCTGCATTGCTTATAACAAAGTGTATCTAAAAGTTGGCTGCGCCACATTTGAAATGCGTTTTGCTTGCTTTTCTTGTTTTGCATTGTTTGGTCGAGTGTTTTCGGCTGCTGCGAAAAATGCTTTCGTCTGACAAACAGTCTATGCGTGCATTCAACTGCAAGAGAGAGAGAGATAGCGAGCCAAGGCTTGTGGCTGCCTCTGCCACTTACAAATGTGTGTGTGCCTGTGTGTCTCAAGGCTTTTTGTGCCAAATTGAGTCAATTTCCTGTATGTCATTGTGTGCGGCATCGCTGTCAGTTGTGTGTGCAGCAACCATCAACTAATCAATTGCCATAGACGCATTTCAAATTGCTGCCTTAACACATGCTCACATACACACACACACACACACACATATACGCAGCGACTCACATCAAGTGAAGTGCCTGGCATTTAATGTGCTTTAGCATTGATGTCGCTTTTATTTCTTCATCTTGAGCTTGAAGCTTGTTATTTGCTTCGTTCGCTTTCATTTTTATATTTGCTCTGAACTTTTTAATGATCTCTCTCTGCTGCTTTCGCTCAAATTGCTTATTTCCCACATGGCAGGCAGCAATTACATACAGAGAGTCTTGAAGTCGAAGTCATTTGATGTGGATACAATCATGAAGTTCAGCTGTAAAGCTGCCTGTCGCCTTATTTATATATTGACAATTGCAAGTGGATTTAGCACAGAAAAGTATGCTACATATTTTAATACACAACGCCTTTGTGTCTGTGTGTCTGCCGTTTGTCAAAAGCCAACAAAACTGTTGACATAACAATGATTATACGCCTCATTAGTTACATTGCCTTGTATGCTTATGTGTATAACTTTAGCTGTAACTGTAAGTGTAACTCGCTCTCTCTCTCTCTCTCTCTGTGTGTGTGTGACTAATAAGCCAGCAGCATGTCTAGTGCTTTAGCTAAACGTGCCAAATGTGCAACTGCAACAACGCAGCACACAGCTCAATGCTATATATATATGCATATATATATTCGTATAGTAGTGCAAGCGGAAATGCTTGGGCAATCGTAAGTGCGTTGACATGTTAAGCAGCTACGCTTATGTGAGCTGCCAGTTTAAATTTAGCCTATGCCAACGGATTCTGCAGTTTGATTTGCATAACATTTTCACATATTGTTGTTGCTTGCATTTATATATAAATTAAATGCATATGCATTTTCAATTAAGCGCCGCTCAAAAGTGCAAAACTTTCAGCATTCAATTAAATACTTTTAATTAATTAAACTTGCCTGCAGCACTGTCAATTAATATAACATTTTAGTACCACTTAAGCTACTGCCAGTGCATTAATTCTTTGAAATTATATGAACAGAGCTTGAAAGCATTTCGGCATTTTGATTTATATTTATATTTTATTTAGCCTAAGCTAACTTATTAATTAAACAAAATATTTATTTAAGCAATTAATACTTTGCTACCCTTAATAAAAAAAGATTTTATATGCAGAAATTTCAGTTCGAAGCTATTACTTACTTAAAATAATTTTTTTATGCTGAAATTCAGACAATTGTTCGTGCGTCTGTATGAGCAGCAAGAACTCAGCGACTCTTAAAGTTAGAGCAACTAAATTTAGTATGCAGTTTCTTCTATTTCCTATAAGCAATTTGGCTATATTTTTGATACAAATTTTCCATCCCCTTCTCTAAAAGTCTGTCCGTGCGTCTATATGAGCAGCAAGAACTCAGCTACTCTGAAAGTTAGAGCAACTAAATTTAGTATTTCCTATAAGCAATTTGCTTATATTTTTGATTCATTTTTTTCACCCACCTACCCCAAAAATCAGTTTTTCTGCTCGAACACAAGAACTCAAGAACAAGAACAAGAACTCAGCGGCTCGTAAGGTTAGAGCAACTAAAAATTTATTTAAGCAATTAATAGTTTGCTAGCCTTAATTAAAAAAGATTTTATATGAAGAAATTTCAGTTCGAAGCTATTACTTACTTAAAATAATTTTTTTATGCTGCTAAAGCTGTATTTGAAATTCAGACAATTACAATTGGAATTTATTTAAGCCGGTGTATTTTTTTTTTTGCAATATACACACAAATATTTGTATTTTTTTGCTGTTAATTTTAAATAAGCGAAAAATTCTCAGAAGCCATTTACTTTGACCTTTAGGCTGACACAAGCTTGTTGATTATAAAAAAAAGCTACACCGCACATTATCGACAATTTAGTTGATTGCGCATAAATCATTTTGTATTATTTTTGTTTTGTTAAACTGAAGCTTAACTTTTGCTTAAGCTTTTGACAGCCAAATCTTTTGGCAATTATTTAGAATTTGTCAAACAATGTTTATGAATTTGCATAAAAAGCAAAAAGCTTTTATTGTAGCCCTGGACAATGCGCGACAAAAAATTCATTGATCAATTTATAATGCTTATTATTACAACAGCGAGAGAAGAGAAGAGCAGAGAAGAGAACACTTGAAAGCTATTTCAATCTGTCAAAAGATTTATGTGCATGAGGCCGGCGCTGCACACTCAATGGATTATTTTATTGTATATATAGAGCCAAGACGCGATATAGTATATACGTATTTATGTCTGCCGATTGTGCGTGCTCGTAATTATGTGCTACATCATCTTTTATGGGCATTACAAGAACTTTTGCTTTTGCTTTTATTTATCAAGTGTATCAAACGGCAAATGTGCGCAGCTCTCAAAGAACTTTTCCTCTTTGAGTGGTGAGGGGGGAGAAACTTTTGCCTGTCATTCGGCCGCTCGTTTGTTTGTGTTTAATCTCGTTTTAATGCCATGGAGCATCATCGTAAAAATTATTACATTAAATGTCAACGCAAAGCAAAAAAAAAAAAGTAAGAGAGGCCAAGTAACAGCAACAACAATAAAAGGCAAAGCTGAAATCATATTACAACAACAAAGCGACAAGAGAAGAAGAAGCAGCAGCAGCAGCAACATTGAATGAAAGTGGAAAGCGCATATAAAGTAAAGAAGGTGGCAGAGCCGTTGGTTTAAGAGCGTCGTTATTATTAAATTTTACACACACACACACACATGCGACAACAACAATAAAATGTGCGAATATATGCCCAAAAGACAACTAGCTCTATCTCGCTCACGCACAACACACAAAACTTTATGCCTGCGCCACTAAAATTCAATTTTTACAAGCATAATATGTTGCAATGGCAACACACACACACACACACACACAAGTAAACAAACACACACGTGTGTGTCTCTCGAGCGCTTCACCTACGTCTTTTTGTCTTTTGTCTTTCTCGACTTTGGCATCTTTCGCTCTTTTGTCTGCGCTTTTCGCTCATCCGCAATGATTTTGCCAACTGCCAACTGCTTTTTATGTGTCGCACGTTATTAAATGAATTCAAGCGCGGAAAATTGCTCACACACACATACACTTATAACAAACGACACCTTGGTACATTGCCCCAGTGCTTCAGTGCCCAAGTGTCCTGTTCTGCTGCTGTCCTGTCCTGTCCTGTCCTGTCCTGTCCCTTTTGTCAATACTCGCCCGTCCAGGGCAACATAAAAAAGCTATCAGATGGCATTTTTCTGCTTGGCTACAAATTGAAAATTTCATAAATACAACAAGCAACAGCAACATCTACTATCTTATGGCTCTAGTGTCTACTTTTTTGGTTCAACCCTCCATCGCCTACACTTGCCAGCGTGTATAGCAACTGCTTAACGGCTCATTAGTTTAATAAATATAGCACAACAACAAGTAAACGTTTCTATTTTGAGCTATAGTAGTAGATGAAAGCAAATAACTTTGGCTAATGTCAATCAATAGCAGACGAAGCATTAAATTCATTGAAATTCTGCACAAATAAATGAGTGAGCAACAACAACGAACATAAATCTATGCAACACTTTGGCTATAGCTAAATTTAATTGTTAGTGCAGCTCTTTGCTTAATAATAAGTAATAATAATAAGCTTGGCTTGTATTCTAGCTGCGGATAAAATAAAAAAGATTTATTAGCTTTTATGCTATTTATTAAATACAAAATTATTTAAATTAAAGTTGCAGCCTATTCAATTAACTTTAATTTGCTGTCAATCAAAAAGCCTAAATTAAAATGTTGCAGCTGCTCTTATTACAAATAAAATATAGCCATTTTATAATTAACTGTATAAAAAATTTACTAAATTCCAACATATTAAATGTTTATTAGTTTATTAATTGCAAAAAGCTTATATATTGAAATCTTTGCAGCACTTTGGCCATTATAGAGTAGAGTCTATGTCAAGATTTATTTGTTAAATAAGTAATAGTGATAAACTTTGCTTGGCTTTTAAGCTATATAATTTTTCTAGCTGTTGAGAAAATAAAAATATTTTTTAAGCTCTTATGCTATTAGATTAAGTAAAAAAATATTTACACTAAATTCGCAGCCTATTTAATTAACTTTAATTTGCAGCAATCCAAGCCTAAATTAAAAACTTGCAGCTGCTCTAAAAATTGTTTAATTTTATTAAAAAAAATATACAGTGCCAAGCAATATTTTATTAACTGCATAAAATTTATTAAATGCTAACATATTAAACTAAAATCTTTGCAACACTGTGGCTATAATAGAGTAGAGTATATGGCAAGATTTAATTGTTAATGCAGCGCCTGCTTAATAATAAGTAATAATAATAAGTATGGCTTGACTTTGGCTTGGCTGCTGCAAAAATAAAAACATTTCTTTAGCTTTATTAGATCTTATGCTATTAGCTTGCAAAATCAAACTATAAACGCATCCAGGTGCTGCAGAACCGTGTTCTGCGACAAATCACTGACTTTTCCTGGTATGTGCGCGGCTCTACACTCCACAGAGATCTCAACCTGCACACAGTGGAGGAACAAATCGGACGCCACACAAGCCGATATGCGGACAGACTGGTGAGACACTCCAGCTTGCTCGCAAGAGGCCTATTACCCGCTAGACCCTTAAGACGACTACGTCGGCAAGGGTTTGCTAAAACAATTGGACGTCGATGAAGATATCCTGCTAGGTTCAATCCGCATAGGGCATCCCTATGCTGTTAGGCTTAAATTCATTATATAATTGTGATGTTATAGTACGCTTTTGATGTACTGGTTCTTCATTTAATAAATAAAAAAAAAATAAAAAAAAATGCTATTAGCTTAAGTCCAAAACTATTAAAACTAAAGTTGCAGCAATTAACTATAACTTGCTGTCAATTATACAGCAATCTTATCTTTGATAGCTTGCAACTGCTCTAAAAAAAATTCTATGCCTAACAATTTTTTATTAACTCTATAAACAAATTGACTAAACTGTTTATTAGTTTATTAATTGCGCACAAAATGCTAACATATGTTTCTATTGCTGCTTCAAGTTTGCGCAACAAATAGTTATGGGCTTACAAAAAAATGCTTCATTGGATATTAAGTATACGTCTGTTGTGACAACAATTCGTTGCTCAAAAAAAGTTTGCGATTTTTTCTGTTTTCAAGCGTCGGCATTGATTTCACATGATATTGTGCTTAGTTTCAAGTATTTTATTGTTATTTTGTGTTAATGCCGTTTGATTGGCAGCAGCAACAACAACAACAACAACAAAGTCGCTCGCTCCACTTTGTGGCGAGCATAAAAAAGTAAAAGGCGAAAATAAATTTGAACAAAGCGCAAAGTTGTGGGCATTGTGTGTATTTAATTTGCTTGTCTGCTCATTGTTATATACTTACATAGTTGATTTTATTTTTGCCTTTGCTGTTTGTGTGCTTAAGCTCTTCACACACACATACACACACAAAAAAAAAAGCTGACAATGCGTGTTGTGTGTGTGTGTGTGTGTCAGTCTGTATATGATGGCTGCGCTGTTGAGCATTGTTTCATGCTTGAGCGAGCAGGCAAAAGCCAAAAAACAAAATGAAATTCAAAATGAGGCAATGCGAATGAGACTGAAACTGAAAATGAGATGAATATGTCAGCCCCAAAAAGCAGCACCCGATACTATAATATATACATATTATATATATATGTATATATATATGCTTGGTCTAGCAGCGTGCGCGCTGCCAATAATCAAAAGGCATAAAATATAAAAAATCATAAGGCACAACTTATCGCACTCGAGACTTCAATCACTCAGTCGCTCAGTCAGTCAGTCAGTCAGTATGTTGTGTGTGTGTAATGGATCAAGTTTATTTGTAAGGCTATTGCATACATGAAAGCAAACAATATTACGCATACGCAGCGTTTGCTCAACCAAGCATGTCAGCTCGCCCTTCTCTCTCTCCCCCTCTTTCTCTCTCTCTCTCTCTCTTTTGCTCCATGATGAAGTGTTATTTAAATATTATTATATTATCTATCGATAAGCAGCCGCTCGCCCTAGACACGTGAAAAGCATTTTGCCGCATCAAATCTTCAAAAATTTGATGCCATTATTATGTTTGCTTATTTTTATGAACTTGCTCGGCTCTGCTTATGTCTGTGGGGCCCAATAATAAAGTGATTGCCTACTTGAGGCCAAGCCCCAGCGTCAAGTAGCCCAGCCCTCGTTTTGGTTTTTTATTCAATTATGCGCATTTGATGCCGCAAAAGCAAATTCACTTTTATTTAATGCACACATGACGCTAATATTCAATTTCAATCTCACAATAATTCATATAATATTTAAATATTATAATATGCATGAAAATATTTAATGCTGCATTTGAATTAAATTTATATAATTAGCTTATATTTTATATTTTAAGCATAACCGATTAGCAAATTAATTTAGAACACTTACAAATAACTAAAAATGAATGCGGCTTTATTTAAATAAATGCAATATAATTGTTAAATAATAAAAAAAAATTATTTTATATTTTAAGCGTAACTAATTAGCAAATTTATAACAATTACAAATAACTAAAAATGAATGCGACAATTTTTAAAAAATTTTTGGAGTTATTTTATTTTTGGAATTATTTTAATTGAAATTTAGCAGCTTTGATTTATATACAACTTGTTAAATATTTATATGAATTATTATGGCAAGCAGCTTACGTCCTATAAAAATTTCTATATATTTTTATATACATGTATAAATTCTTCTAAGCATTTTTTTTTACTCTAAGATATAAAATTCGTACAATTAGAATATTTTCCATACTAATGTTCTAAACTAAACAACAGTTTTAATGACTGCTCTTAAAATGTTTTTTTATTTTAGCTCGTCTTGATGCTAAATATAAAGTTCTTTCAATATTTAGCAATTTTTATTAAAAAAGATCTTTATGATATAGAAACATTGGGGAACGTTTTCTTTAGATTTTACATATTTATTCAGACCTGTCTCTACACCTTTCTACACCTTTGCATACAGTCTTGTGGTCTATGTGAAAAAACAAAACAAACTTGCGCCTTGTTGTTTTTCCCAGTTGCAGTTTGCAAATGTCATGTGCATTTTATTTATAAAAAATATTATAAAGTCAGAACTTGCTGCCTGTTTCTGTTTGTTTGTTATGTTATTTTTGCTACAACTTGACAGCTGTGGCTGATCCTGGCGAATACGCAACTTGCCGCAACTTAAATTGAGCTGTCAAAAAAGCAAAAGAAAAGCGAGCCACATGCATGCGCTTTAAACAGCAAACAAACATGCACTTAATTAAAAAAAATATTGTAATTAAAATTTATGTCCAAATGAAATAATAATTTTCTTTTAATTGAAATAAGCCGCTGACAAGTAGCAAAACTTTTGATTGAATTGTGGCAAAATGTGAGGAAATATAAAATAGCACAAAATGCCAAAAACAATGTTTCAGAGCAAGTTAATACAATATATATATGCAGGGATTATGTGTAGGCTAGAAAATTCGCATTTTGTTGAAATGCAAATGAAAATATTTATGCAAATGAGAAATACAATAAATTTATGCCAAAAAGAAATAACAAAAAAGACCAAATGAAGCAAAAAGCAGACCCACAAAAAAGAAATATACAAAAGCAATTACCTGTTACATGAGCAACAACCACCCAAGCAACACCCACCCAAGCACCACCCAAGCTTAGCTTACGTTCGTATATTTGTCATAGCTGTTAGCGTCTGTCAAAGTTGTAAACAAGTTGCGACAACAATAAGTCGAAAATAGCATTGCAAGCGAGCTAAAATCTTTTAATTGCAATGGGCACTTGCATGCAAATTGCTTTTGTCATATTAAGCATACGCCATGCGTACCAAAGATTTAACAATTAGCCGCCAGCGCTAATAAACAGCATTGCATTTTATATAGAAGCAGCAGCAGCAGCAGCTTGGAAATGAACTAATGCCAACACCTTTTAACCAGCTCAAGAATTTAATTAATGCAAGCCGCGTGCTCTCTGCCTTTGAAATAAAATCTTTAGACTTTGCGCGCATGCGGCGCGTGCCAAGCGCAAATTAAAAGCAAAAAGAAAAAAAGAAACGTACAAAACGCGAAATGTAAAAAAGCTGCAAAACAAAAGCAACTAAGAAATATTTGTAATAAATTAAAGCTAACAGCGTTGGCGTTGACTATGGAAATGCGCTGCAAGCAATTAAAACAAAGTTTATTTGCATATGAACAACATGCTTTAATTTATTTAAAAATTAAAACAAAAACGCATAAGCAACAGCAACAAAATTGCTTAGAGCAATAAATAATGAAATAATTTATGAAAATAATAAGAAGAAGTAAAAAAAGCTTTTGATATTATTTTGAACATTTTTATTTTCTTTTGGACATAGTTTTAAACTCATTTTTAGTTTTATGCTAATTCAAGATTTAAAACTTAAAGAAAAAGAAAAATAAATTGATATTAAAATAGGCGGCATATAATTTTATATATTGAAAAAATAGCTTATTTTTGATATTTGCGTAAAGAAAATATTTAACGAAAGCATTTTAAATTAAATTTTCATATAAATTCATTGCAAGCAACATTTGAAACTCATCAAAATTAAGCAAATAATTAAATTAAATAATTTAAATATAATGATGCACATAATTTTATATATTTAACATTTTATGATATAATATGGCTGTAACTTTGAATGCATTTTTATTTATAGTGAAATGAATAATTAAGTATATTATATTATTAAATAATTTGAAAATTAAAATAGGCTGCATATAATTTTATATAAATAAAAAAACAACTACTTGCTGAACTATACTAAGGTTAAAATATATTTGCGTAATTAAAAAGAAAATATTTAACATAATTAAATAATTAAATTGCATATAAATTCATTCGAAGCAAATCATAAAATTTAAGCAAATAATTAAATAGTTTAAATATTATAGTAAACATAATTAAATAATTAAATTGCATGTAAATACATTCGAAGCAAATTATAAAAATTAAGCAACTAATTTAATAGTTTAAATTTAAAAAAAATACTGCTGCATATAATTTTATATATTTTTAAAATATTTAAATAATATATATATATGAATATAATTTTAAATTAGTTTAGCATAACTAAAGTCATAAATTGCATTGATTTGTAACAAACTAAATTAATTTATAATGTAAATGCAATATTATTATTGTCATTTAATTAATTATTACTAATTTAAGCGTCTAAGCTGCAGCTTAGCTTAGTAAGAGTTATGCGCAATAATTTTTGGTTGACAACTAGCTTTGTTGAATGGCAACAGCTGCCCCAAAAAAAAAAAAAAGAAGAAGAAGAAATCCGCTTAACAGCAATTATCTTCATTAGGCGCCCAGCGCACTTAAGTCTGGCAAACAAGTAGCAAACACACAAGAGACAAAAGCAAAAGAGAGAAAGAGTAAGGGAGTAAACATAAGATGAGCAGTTTAACAATTAGGTGGGGTGTGGGTGGGGGTTGTGGGTGGTTGTGTGCCTTGACTGGCAAACACCTTTGGCATTAAGTTCTTCATACAAATGCCTCGCTGGGCTGATGGATGTTTTTTGAGTGGCGCCAGAGAATAATGGCGGCTGCTGCTGTCTCAAAGGTGCTGCCCCCCGCAGCCCGTCTTTGACTTTGTCGCCGTTATCAGCGCTCAGAGAGCTCAGAGCGAACGCTGGTCTAAGCGATTTATAAAAGCCAAACGGCAAATGGTGACGATGTTGACGATAAAAAATAAAGCAACGAGCAAAAAATAAAAAAAAAAAAGTGTTGCAAGCAATTTGCGCAATGTCGAGGCGACTTCACCTTTGCCAAGACAACACAACTTACCAAAAAAAAATATAATAAAAAAAAAACAACAACAACAACAACTTTAGTTGGCATTATTGAGTGCGTGCACGTAACTGACATCAGCATGCTTATAAATCAAGCTGCAAATGCTTTTTACACACACACGCATACACACACACACACACACATATATAAAGCAACTCCCTTTTGCCTTCATTGCGCGCAGCTCATGAATTTGGCAAGCAAAGTATTCACATATGATTAGATTAATGCATTGTGTAATGGCTTGTGCTGTTTTTTACTGCTCCCTTAACTCTCAGCAGGGCAATCACTCACTTTGCATATGCGCCCCTATATGATTGAGCAGCTCTTTCTCTCTGTGTGCGTGTGTGTGTGTGTGTAAATCACACACTGAGTGCGTTTTTAAATCAGCTGACAATGACTTTTTAAATGAATTACAATTATTTTCTTTGCTGGCTCAAGCTCTCAAGCTAACAATTAATTTTTGCGCTAGCACTTTGCATGTTTAAATATTTTTGTTAACTTATAAGTGCATACATTTCTCTTTATATTCATTTATTTAACTTATTTTTATATGCATATATTTTTTTTTTAAATTTTTTTATTGAAGCAAACTTGTTTATTTTATATTTTAATTATTAATTATGCATATTTACTCAACTATTTTGTATTATTTTATACCTTTTATAAACAATTTTGGCAACAATTGTTGGTTTTGCCAAAACTTTATAACTTTTTTTTATAAACAAATATTTATTTAGAATTGTTTGTTAATGCAAACATGATTATTTTATATTTTAATTATGCATATTTACTCAAGTATTTTTTTTATTATAGCAACAATTGATTTTTGCTTACAAATATTTCTTTAAAATTGTTTGTTGATTATTTTAAATTTCAACTATTAATTTTTAATATTTACACAAGTATTTTATTATTATTATTTGCAGCACACTAGATTTTCTTACTCAACATTTATTAATATATACAAACAATTATTGCTGTTTTTTATACTTTTTGCTTCAATAAATAATATTATATAATTTATTGTGTTTTTTAAGATTTAGATTTAAATTCTGCTACAGCTATGAATATCTTATGCTTATTTCAATTAATGCTTTATATACATTTATGTCTTACAAGGAGACACCACGACGTTGGTCCAGCATAGCACGCATCTGATCCGTTGCGGACATCTTATTGTTTGGCGCGCTCATTGTGTGCAGCCTGTTATTTGTTTTTAACAATTTACAATAAATCTACTAGCCTTTTGCTGCAACTGTCAATATTTATAATATATTAATAAATAATATTTACAGTTCAAACTATTATTTTGCTTATATTAAATTTATGTTTATTTTTAAAGAAAGTTTTCTTGCTTTTTTTGCTCATCAAATATAATTTACACATTTTGTTGCATTTATTTTGAAGTGCTGGGCATTTGTTGTACATTTATTTATGAATTATGCTACATTGCTTTTAAATATATGTGGCAGTTAATATGCGTTTAATAATACATTAGCATATTATTGATTTATGCGTCAATGGTTACAGTAAATTTCTATTTGCAAATAACTAAAAAATATAAAATAACGCTGAATTGAAATGTATGCAGCTGCAGCTGAGATAAATTGTTAATAAATTGCAATAAAAATTGCGCGCAAGCAATTTCTATTTATTAAAGTTAACGCTAGAATTACAACGATTGACTGGCCTGGGTGGGGCAATTGTCCTCGGCGACCCAATTGTAGGTAATGCGCTGCATCAGATGCAACATGTCGCAGTATTGAATGTGCCACACATTGACGAAGAAGTAGGCGCCATGCATAAAGTCCAGACCGCGATAGGGCTCCAGGCCCAGTATGGGATCCATGGAGGAGTTCAGATTGATAATCAAATGATCGAAGAAGCGACGATCTTCGATGTTGCGCAGCGCATCGAGTGGAATGAGTCCAAGTTCCTTGATAACCAAATCACCTTTGGCCTGTATCGAATTGCCAAGCAGCAGAATGAAATCGCAGTTATGCTCAGCTGCGAATTGCTGCAGCGCCAGCTGCGCAAACTCAAAGCTAATGAAGCGCGTCACGGCCATGGGAAAACAGCACTGAGCAATGCGCACCAGGTGGCTGCCATTGTTGGCGCGCAGCAGCTTAAACTCGCGGCGCAGCACCTGCGGCAAGGTCAGATCATTCAGATCGAACATGGCCGTGGCCAGCGTTTCATACAACATGGTGCGCTGCAGCGGCTGCAGCTCGCCCAGCTGCTTCTCCAGAAACAGCAGCAACTGATAGTCGCGCACCAGCGGCAGCTCCTCGGGCGCATGCTGCGCATAGTTGCAGTTCTGCAGCAGCAGCGCCGCATGCAGCAGCTCAAAGATGCGCTGGCAGCGCACATTGGCATAATTGTAGACGGTGCTGTCGTAGCGTTCGGTGATCAGAGCGGCGCAGCTGCGCATCGGATGCATAATGCGCTGGCAGTAAATGGGCAGGCGCGCGGCCTCACATTGATACGGGCGATAGTCGTAAACCTCCTCGGTGCAGTAGTGAAAGGGACTGACATGATGATTCACCAGAATGAAGCGACAGCGCAGCAGCAGCTCCTCGGGCACATCGTCGCGAAAGACCAAATGGCGCTCTGGCGTTATCTGCTGCTTGTCCAGCAGAAAGCGCACCTCGGTCTTTGTGGCATAATCACGACGCAGCATATTCAGCACTGGCATAAAATGATGCTGCAGATTGCCGGGATTGCGAAAACGCAAATAGGCAATGGCCAGTGTGCTGACCACCGAGTCCAGATCGCAGCTCTCATGCGATAGCGCAATGTACATCAGCTCAGGTCCGCCAGTTGGACGCTGTAACCTTCAACTGTGTAGCATGGGGCTAGGCTAGCAATTTATTTGCACACTCACCCATTGTGTCAAGCGCTGCGAATTGACCAAGAAATTCATAAAATCCACGTTCCATTGCTCGCAGCTGCGTTGCACATTCGGATTTTCCATTTTTCGCTCACACAATTTTCCACACACACTTGACAAAATTAACGCCGCTGACAGCTGTTCAAGTGTGAGTTACACTAAAATGTGCGCTGCGATAACAAAAAGCACAGCATGCTAAGCATTACTATCGATAACGATAGCTCGTGCTGCGCAGCGTTGCCAATTTGGCCGCCAGCTGTGGCGTTTCTGAAAAGCCGAACGCGGCTATCATAAAAAGTTCTAGCAAACTGAAGATGACACTAGCGATATCGTTTGCAATAGCACAACTATCGCTGGTTTTACGCTATCAACATGTCATCGATCAATTGTTTGCCAGCTCTAATTTTGTTAAGCAGCTCATTGTTGCCAAATTAGGCGTAAGAATAAACTTAACACGACTTAAACTTACTTTTAACTATCGATAACTAACTATCGATAAAATAACAAGCTACTAATTTGTTAACACTTACACTTTAATTGCTTACTATATTTACTTTAAGCTATTTGCAATATTTTTTAGCGCTTTCATTTTTAGTTTTTTTGTTTTAGCTATTTAATTTGCTAGATCTAGCTTGAAATTAGCTAAGCTGTCAACAGTGCGTACAGCTTGATCTAGCTTTGTTTTTGAAAAGGCCAAAATCTAGCCAAGAATGCTGAAGCTAAGCCAGCAAGCTAAACTAATCTGTTTTGAATACGCAGCTAACATATTTTTAGCCATAAAATGATAAATGAAAAATAACTAATCAAAGACAAAAATGGAAGAATATTTAAATATTTCGATTAATTCAATAAACATACAATCGAAGTACTTCTTGTTTAGTTATTTTTAAATTATTCTTTATTAATTATACATTTGATTTTTTTTTATTTTAGCTTGCAACTGATGCAGCTTGAATTTGATGCAGGTAAGTCTAAGCAACTTATGACGTTAACAATATTGCTGATATATGTCATATATTTTATATATGTTACTTGCTGATTTTTTTAGCTATAAATGGGCTCAAATAAAAAGCTGTGATATTTATTTAGATTAATGATTGCTTGCCCTATTTTTCATTTTAATGCAGTTGTTAAGTTAAGAACCATAGCAATTGCATTGAAGATTAAAACAAGAACTAGCGCAGGCAATGAGCAACTTATTGCTATTAAAAATTAGAAGTAAAGCAAAGCAGTAAAGAGTTCATTAGAATATGCAAACTAATGCAATTGTTCAATTATATTTAATATCTCAATTTGCAAATAGCTACAGCTGACTTGCTACTAAGTTTAGCTTACTGCATGTTGGCATCAATTTAAAGCACTTCTAATTCTTGGTTAGGAGCTTGAATAGGCTTCGAAATTAATTTATTATCTTTTATCCCCGCTACAAGAGATGATAGAAATAATTTGAAATTTTCTGCAGCTTCTTTAAAATATTTTTTAGATCAAGCATTGACTTCAACTGCTTTATTATTTGCTGTAATCATTTTAATATTAAAAAATCACTAAAATAATAATAATGAAACTTTTTCTTCAGCACTTATTTTAACTTCTTTATTGTTAAAAAGTGGGGCAGCTGCCTTTCATTAATTGGAATATGCTAACTAATGCAACTGCTCTATTATATTTAATATCTCAAAACTGAGTTCGGCTACAGCTAATTTGCTACTAAGTTTAGTTTAGTGCATGTTGCCATTAATTTAAAGCAACTTGAGCGAATTTAGCAACATTATTTTGCTCTGGAAACAAAACGTGTTATTTTTTTTTATGTGCGCTCTCTTGTTCTTATTGTGTTGCGTTCAATATTTTGATAAGTAGTGTGGCACTCTGGCCACGTTTCAGTGTTGCTAAGTGCCGTCTAATGGCACTGACAGCGACAGCGAGAAGTACAGTTAGTTGGCAAACAGCTGGTCACGACGCCGACTTGTCTGTCAAATGTGTGGCCCAGAAATTGGCAGACTTTTCACATTTGACCTGCACACGTAACCGCCAGCAAAAAAGAGAGCGAGAGCTTCATGCACAAATGTAAATGTAAGTGTAACTTTAAGTGCGTGTGTGTGTGTGTGGCGCTTTTAGCTGAGGCAGCGGCAGCAAAACGCGCTAGTGATTTATGATGCTGGCAACGTTCATGCCTTACTAAATTGCTTTTGGCCCAAACACACACACACACACACACACACACACACACACACGTTGGTCTTGGGAGCTTGGGGAAGCTTAAATAATATTTTTTGACGCTAAAAGTTCGCTTTGTTGTCATTCTGTCTGTTTTTTCTTTTTTGTATTAACTTTAAGGCGCTGGTTAAACAATTTGGAAGCAAGCAGCGCACATAGTTTATTAACAATTTCTATGCCGCAAGGCTAACTTGTCTAGTTGTCCATTTAGCTTGGACAGACATTTATACATTGTTAGACTCTTTGACTTAAAGTTAAAATTAAGTAAGCAAGTTTTTTTTTTTATGAGCTAATAAGCTTGGCGCGTAGACTGCGTAAGATTGTTATTGAGTTTTTGATTTTAAATGCAGATTTTTAGCTTAGACTCTCATTATTATAATTTTTAACATTTTTGTTGGTTGACTGAGCTGCCTAAATTATCACAAAATATTTCTAACTTAAGCATTTATAATAGCGCCAGCTTAAACTAACAACAACAATTAACTAATTGAGTTGTGAGTACAATTGTTATTGAGTTATTCATTTTAAATGGAAATATTTAGTTGATTTAATTTTAAACATTTTTGTTAGTTACTATTTCACATTTAAACATTTAAAACAGCGCCAGCTTCTATTGCTAAATTTAGCAGCTTCGTCAATTACAATTAGTTAACAATTCTGAGTTCTGCGTGGAAGTGTTTTTAACTTTTTAATTTTAAATGCTTATTTTTACTTTAGACTATCATTAATTTTAAACATTTACTAAAACTAGCAACAACAATTAGTTAACAATTCAGAGTTCTGCTGCTCAGCTAATTGCAAGCTGCTGCCTTTTGGGCATATTAACTAGAGCTGAGTGCTGAGCAGCTTCTAACTAATAAGCAGCTTAGCCAGTTAGGCAGCAATTTAGTTGCACATGCATTGGATATGCAATTGTGGCTGGCAGCCTTTGGCTAAACTGCGGCTGCAATGCGCCAAAGCCAAAGTCAAATTACTTGGCATACGGTGCGTATGATAAGTGCGCTTCAAGCGACGGCAGGTCAAGCTGTAGTCAATTGCTTAGCCGCTAACAACTTTTGCTATTTGAATAATAATTTAGCAATTATAAATATAATTCAATGTTTAATTAACTGCACATATATTTGTTTAACAATTATTATTTTAATAAATACAGCAGATTTTATAGCTTATACTAACTTGTTACATTTGCATAAGCAAACCAAATTGCTTTATTTAGTGCATGTATTTAATATTATGTTGCTATTTATTTATTTGCAGCATATATTTTATAGACTTAAGCGGCCACTTATTAAACACTTTTTTTTTATATATTTTAAGTCAATTTTTATATATGACATACATTTTATTTTATAATAATGCATTAAGCTTAACAGCTTAAGTGCTTAGTAATTAATAATTTTTAAAACAAACACTTAATAAAAAAATTAAATTAAATACAAAAGCATAATTGCTGACAATTAATATATATTAACATTTATGCTTAACTTACCTGTGTTGTATTTTTTTTGTTAATATTTTTACATTTTTAAGTGACGCATTACACACAAATTTTTGTTGTTGTTTATGTTTGTTAAGCCGGCTCAGCAGTTATCGCTGTTACTTTGAGCATAAAAACTTTAGCACACTTTTTTATTTTTGCGTATATTAAATATATATTATATGCATATATTTGTGGTTTAAAACGTAAGAAAATGGCACAAAAAAAATGTCGCACAATGTTGTTTGGCGTGTGGCGCTAATAACCTTAGGGCAGGACACGCGCCTCAGGGAGTTGCCGCAAACGAACGAACGGGCGAACGAAACGTTGCAACACGCAATTTACTTTTAGCACACACGGCAGCGTTTTGGCTTGGATTGGTTTGGTTTGGTTTGGATTGGTTTTTGGTAAATTTGTAACAGCGAGCACTGGAGCACAACAAGCAGCAGCGGCAGCAATCGACGAAAGACTGAACGGAAGTCGTAGCTCGTTGGCGACGACAAGCAATTCGCAGTGGCTCGCACAGCGACGTGTGGTGAGTTCAGCTTGTGGTGAATTTAAGAGCGAGTTGGTTTACTCTTTGCCAGCTGTTGATTTGACGCGCGCTCTCTCTCTCTCTCTCTCTAGTTTGCGCTCTCTCTGATAAGCGTTTAGACCAGGCGAACAGCAACAGCAAGCAGCAGCAACTGCACCTGCTCTTATAATTGATAAGCAATTGGCTTGGCAGGCACAGCTTAACTCCCCAAGTGCTCTGTGGCCTGCAGGCGTTTCGACGCGCTGGCTGCGTTTTTGCCTTTGATGCTGCTGCCGCTAGCAGCGGAAATGAGTTCCCGTTGCTTCGGCTGCGGTCACAAAATGTCGCGTCGCAACGTCAGTTATGTGTGCAAGTGCTAAAGCATGTGCGTGTGTGTGTGTGTGTTCAGTTATTAATATCGCGTGCTTAATTAAAATATTTCTTTGTGCATTGCTTATTTCAATTTGTTAACATTTGAAACTTGAAATTCGCTGTGCTTGTCTAGTGCACCAAATTAAACAATAATAACAATTTGTTTTATATACATAAAAAGCTAAGCACACAACATAAATATAAAATAGTAAAGCATTTGTTTAAACCTTTACAATTTACAGCTAAACAGCTAAAAACAAACAGCAGCTTAATATTTTAAGTAAGTGGCGCTGCAAATTTAATTTATTATATAAAACTAATAACGATTTTTAGCATTTTTTTTGTAATTATATAAAACTGAAAGCCTTTGGCTTATTTACGTTTATTTTCACTATTTTTATGCGCTTAAGCCTTTGTTAATTTTAAATAATGAAATTTTTTTCTCTTTTCAAATACGAATATTTATTGCAACTAAGTTTGCTTTAGTCAATTTTTTGTTAACAAATTTTCCACAGCAAAGTAGCTTGATTTCAATTTTTTCTATAAAATAATATAAACTAAACATTCGTATTGTTGCTTACGTATTGTCAACGCTACGCATTAATTTTAGAAAATTTATAAAAATAACAAATACAATTAAAATGTCTGCAGCAGAGTCCGAGGCCATCAAGTCGGCCAACTATGTGGACAATTATCTGAACTCGGTGGAGCATCTGCCGGACGATGTGCAGCAGCAGCTTTCGCGCATACGCGAGCTTGATGTACAGTACAAAGGCGTGATACGCGATATGAATCACTATCACGATCTCTATATGTCGCAGTTGAGCTCGGTGAGCTCTAAGACCAGATGCTATGCACGCATGCAGCAGGGTCTAATACAAGCTCAGCAGCTGGGCGATAAAAAGATCGAGATTGTGAATCGTCTGCACAGCATAATCGGTGCCAAGGTGCATCAACTAGATGCGGCTGAGCAGCAACTTGACTTGGACACAGCACAGAGTGCCATGCGTGCTGATGAAGACAAAGGTGGCGGCAGCAGTGTAGCTGCTCTAGTGGAAAATGAGCAGCCAGAAAGTGCAGCTTCCTCGCTTGTGGGGGCTTCAAGCTCATTGGGCAATGCTGCAAGCATTGCGAGTCAAAATAGAATCGAAATCTTCGATATTGAATTGAATACTGCCAAAGCAGAATGCAAAGGAAATGAAAGCGAGCTCAATACCGCTTTGGTCGCCAGTCAGCGGCGCTATGCGAATGAAACGATGAATGTTAACTCCGAAGAAATCAGCGCTAATGCTTTGAATACTGCCAAAGAAATTGGCAATGGCAACGAAAGCGGCCTCAGGCGCTCGCAACGGTGCTTTGCGAGCCAAATAAATTATGCGCAGCTAATGGAAAACGGCGTTGGCAATGGGAATGGAAACTCTTTGCTTAGCGATGGCCTCGCCGCTGAATTCGGCAGCAAGAGCTCGCAGGTGCTCCTTGCGAGCCAAAAGAAAAATCAAAACCTAGTGCAAATCGTCGATAATGCAGCCAACGAAGTTGTCAAGGGGAATGAAAGCGAGCGCAAGAATTCTGTGGTCAGCGGTGCTGCTTCAAGCTCTGGCGCTGGCGCTGCTAACTCAATGGCCAATGCTGCAAGTCTGAGTTTGATCAATGCTGCAGGCGAGTTCGATGGCACAAGAAGCTACCAGCGGCGCTTTGCGAGCGCAATAAATTATGCGCACCGAATGGAAAAAGTAGGTGTCAATGGGAATGAAAGTTACCAGCGGCGTTATGCGAGTGAAAAGAAGAATCAAAACTTAGTGGAAATTGGGGGTAATGCTTTGAATACTGCCAAGCAAGGTGTCAATGGAAATGAAAGTTACCAGCGGCGCTATCCAAGTCAATTGAAGAATCAAAACTTATTGGAAATCGGGAGTAATGCCCAGCAAGTTGTCAATGGGAATGGAATTTTCCAGCATCGCTATCCATGTCAAAAGAAGAATCAAAACGTAGTGGAAATCGTTGGTAATGCTTTGAATACTGCCAAGGAAGGTGTCAATGGAAATGAAAGTTACCAGCGGCGCTATGCGAGTGAAAAGAAGAATCAAAACTTATTGGAAATCGGGGGTAATACTTTGAATACTGCCAAGGAAGGTGTCAGTGGGAATGGAAGCTACCAGCAGCGCTATCCAAGTCAAAAGAAGAATCAAAACGTAGTGGAAATCGGGGGTAATGCTTTGAATACTGCCAAGCAAGGTGTCAATGGAAATGAAAGTTACCAGCGGCGCTATCCAAGTCAATTGAAGAATCAAAACTTATTGGAAATCGGGGGGGTAATGCTTTGAATACTGCCAAGCAAGGTGTCAATGGAAATGAAAGTTACCAGCGGCGCTATCCAAGTCAATTGAAGAATCAAAACTTATTGGAAATCGGGGGTAATGCTTTGAATACTGGCAAGGAAGGTGTCAATGGAAATGAAAGTTACCAGCGGCGCTATGCGAGTGAAAAGAAGAATCAAAACTTATTGGAAATCGGGGGTAATGCTTTGAATACTGCCAAGGAAGGTGTCAATGGAAATGGAAGCTACCAGCAGCGCTATCCAAGTCAAAAGAAGAATCAAAACGTAGTGGAAATCGGGGGTAATGCTTTGAATACTGCCAAGCAAGGTGTCAATGGAAATGAAAGTTACCAGCGGCGCTATCCAAGTCAAAAGAAGAATCAAAACTTATTGGAAATCGGGGGTAATGCTTTGAATACTGCCAAGCAAGGTGTCAATGGAAATGAAAGTTACCAGCGGCGCTATGCGAGTGAAAAGAAGAATCAAAACTCAGTGGAAATCGGGGGTAATGCTTTGAATACTGCCAAGGAAGGTGTCAATGGGAATGGAAGCTACCAGCAGCGCTATCCAAGTCAAAAGAAGAATCAAAACGTAGTGGAAATCGGGGGTAATGCTTTGAATACTGCCAAGCAAGGTGTCAATGGAAATGAAAGTTACCAGCGGCGCTATCCAAGTCAATTGAAGAATCAAACTTATTGGAAATCGGGGGTAATGCTTTGAATACTGCCAAGCAAGGTGTCAATGGAAATGAAAGTTACCAGCGGCGCTATCCAAGTCAATTGAAGAATCAAAACTTATTGGAAATCGGGGGTAATGCTTTGAATACTGCCAAGCAAGGTGTCAATGGAAATGAAAGTTACCAGCGGCGCTATCCAAGTCAAAAGAAGAATCAAAACTTATTGGAAATCGAGGGTAATGCTTTGAATACGGCCCAGGAAGCTGTCAATGGGAATGGAAGCTACCAGCAGCGCTATCCTAGTCAAAAGAGGAATCAAAACGTAGTAGAAATTGGCAGTAATGCTTTGAATACTGGCAAGGAAGGTATCAATGGAAATGGAAGCTACCAGCGGCGCTATGCGAGTGAAAAGAAGAATCAAAACGTAGTGGAAATCCGGGGTAATGCTTTGAATACTGCCAAGGAAGGTTTCAATGGCAATGAAAGTTACCAGCGGCGCTATCCAAGTCAAAAGAAGAATCAAAACTTATTGGAAATCGAGGGTAATGCTTTGAATACGGCCCAGGAAGCTGTCAATGGGAATGGAAGCTACCAGCAGCGCTATCCTAGTCAAAAGAAGTATTCAAAAACGGTAGATGGGAAATCGGGGGGGGTAATGCTGTTGAATACTGCCAGAGGCGTCAATGAAATTGAGAGTTAACCAGCGGCGCTATCCAAGGTCACAATAAGAATCAAAAACTTATGGGCATCGAGGTTATGCTTTGAATACGGCCCGGAAGCTGCAATGGCGACATGGAAGCTACGCAGCGCTATTCCCCTAGTCAAAAGAGTAATCACACAGCGTAGATAGAAAATTGGCAGTTAATGCTAATTTGAATACTGGCAAAGGAAGGGTATCATTGGAAATGGAAAAGGCTACCGAGCGGCGCTATTTGCGAGTGCAAAAGAAGAATCAAAACGGTAGTGAGAAACATCCGGGGTGATGCTTGAATACTGGCGAAGGAAGGTGTCAATGGAAATGAAAGTTACCAGCGGCGCTATCCAAGTCAAAAGAAGAATCAAAACTTATTGGAAATCGAGGGTAATGCTTTGAATACTGACAACGAAGCTGGCAATGGAAATGAAGGCGGCAGCGTTTTCGATGAGTTCGGCATCAGGCGCTCCCAACGACGCTTTGCCAGCCAAATAAATTATGCGCACCTAATGGAAAGCGGCGATAAAAAAGCTGCCAACGTAGCTGGCAATGGCGCTCAGCGTAAGAGAGCAGCAGCAATGGCAGCTGGCTCTGGTGATATTGTCGGCTCTGCTAGCAAGAAGCAGAAACGCAAGGCAGCAGTTCCTGCTGATCTGGAAGGCATTGATTCAGATGAGCCCATTTATTGCGATTGCAATCAAGTCTCATTTGGTAAAATGATAGGCTGCGAAAATGATTTATGCCCCATTCAGTGGTTTCATTTCGCATGCGTTTCGGTTAAGATCAAGCCAAAGGGCGATTGGTTTTGTCCCACTTGTCGCGGCGAGCGTCCTAGTGTCATGAAGCCCAAGGCGCTGTTTCTCAAGGATTTGGAGCGCTACAACAAGGCGAAGGAAGAAGAGCAGGCTTAAGCAAAAAAGAAAATTCACAATGATATTTACAATTTATGTTTCCCTATTTATCTTTGCATGTTTGACAATTTTCATTTGTTGCTAATAATATTTCTATTAAAATTTAGAGCATGCTTAGACATAAAGCAAAGACAAGCAGCAAATATACATTTTAATGTGTATAATTTAATAAAAATACAAATATACAGAAGTGCGCAAAAGTAATTTTACAAAACTAAAGTTGAAGGTACTCACCAATTGAACATTTTATTATTGACATACTGATATTAATAGAAAGGTCTTCAAAATGCATTTTTAATGATAATTAAGTAGAATTGGTTGCATTTCAATTATTGAGTCGGGCTATTTTTGTATAATTTACAGAACAGGCTTATCTAAATATTCAAATTCCTTTTTTTTAAATTAGATTAGTTGTTAAACAGTATTAAAACCTAAATAATATGACAAGCGAATTTAAGTATTTAAATAATTATAGCTCTAAAATTGTTTTGACTGCTAAGACTTAAAGCATAAAATAGTTTCAGCTGTTAACGTGAATCAAACAGTATATTTTAATTTGCTGACATTTATTTTATAAATTAATTGTTTTTAGACTCATTTGCTTCAGCTTAAGCTTGTTGTTTTTTTGTTGTAATTATTCTAATGTTGTTTATAGCCAAATTTCTTACAAAACGTTTGCTTATAACTGCTCATCATCCTCATCGGGCAATGGGGGTAGCGCTCTTTTCATATCGCGATCAAGTTCCAGCTGCAAGTCTTTGTCTAATTTTATCTCAGGCGGAAGCAGCGCCGCCATTTCAACTAATGCTAGATTTGGATCGCCAATCAGCTTGCTAGCGAGCCAAAGAAATGGCTTCTCATAATTCAAATTCGATTTAGCAGAAATTTCAAAATACTGCAAGCAATGAAAATTTATTAGTCTAAACATAAAAAAACAAGTGGACGCCTGCGTCGGCAGCGACGTTTGTATGGTGCGTCAGCAAGCGCAGCCCGCTGTCTATATTGAAAATTAAAATGTGTATAATTCCAAAGTTAAGTCGACATCGGTCAAAAACATTATTTTCAGGTTTTAAAATATTTTTTAATTGCTTAATATTGTGGGTGCAATTCATTTTTTTCGATTAGCGGGGGAGGGGGGAGGAAATAAAAAAGAATAAAATAAAAGCGTTTGGGCTTGGATATAGGAGAACCTACCTTCTACCTGTTACATACATTTACACAACTTATAGTATTATGAATGTCAAAGTTTATAACAAACAAAGCAAACATTTGCCATTGCACTAGCTGCATCTCTTTCTTGTTTGTTGCTCTGGCTTACCTGCAAATTTTCCTGGCGATGATATACAATATGCTTGGGCTTGATTTTGCGATTTTTAACATCAACTTTATTGCCACACAGCACTATGGGAATCTTGTCACAAACGCGCAGCAAGCCTTTGTGCCAGTTGGGCACATTCTTGTAAGTGATACGCGATGTTACATCGAACATGATCATGGCACACTGGCCTACCATATAGTTGACATCTTGGAATCTAGCAAACTTCTCCTGACCGGCTGTATCCCAGACGTTGAAGCGAATGGGACCACGCGTCGTATTAAAAACCAAGGCATAAGGTTTGACACCCGACGTGGCCACATAATTCTTTTGAAACTCGCCAGTCAAATGCTTTTTGATAAATGTCGATTTGCCAGTGGCACCATCGCCCAGCAGCACGCACTTGAATGTGGGCATATCCTGTTGCAATTTCTGTAACTCTTCATCCATTAAATAGACAGCAAAGCTCGTAAAAATCTGTTAGTGTTAGCTATCGAAGATGCAGCTTGTGCAAAAGTTGAGCTGCTTACTTGGCCTTTGTTTTTTACCAACTTGCTTTCTTTTAAATTAGTCTAGAGCGCAGTTTTTGTTTATATAGCTTTCAATTAATTATATACGTAATAAAATAAACATTACATACAATTGTTAAAATATAACTGGCTCAATTGATTGCTTACAAAGAAATATATATTGAAATTATGTTGTTGATTCAGCGACGATGAAATATATTGCGTTTATTTGTTAATATTATTTTTGATAGCTTGCTCACAGCTCACTGCATTCGAATAGTAATTTCATTTAGTCCTGCGCTAGTTTCTGATTTAAAAAACCATTAGACTTGAAGTAAAAATTTGCTAAGTTATCAAGTTAGATTTGAGATTTGAAATTAAGCCATATTTATGAAATATTAGGCTGCATAAAAATGTGCTGCATTTAAATAATTTGTCAAGAAACTTTTTTTGAATTTAACGAAAATTTAAAATGAACTAAGCCTAAGCATTTTAAATTGGAATGTGCTGCTGAAACATAACTAAATGTTAGTTATGAATATTAAATTAAGTGAAAATATTTTTTTTATATATAATTTAATACACTTTTTTTTTAAATTTAACTCAGCCAGTTCCGCTGTCTATAGCTAACTGCGCTTATAAGTATGCTATGTTTTTGTTATCATGCTTGCGATTTTGATATTCATAGCTAATTACATATTTTAATTCTTTTTTAACATTTTAATAGTGAACTGCAAGTTTACTGCTTTGTTTGCACTGAGCTACGAATATTTAACTTTTAATTTGCTTTATTTACACAAGCAACAGCGTTGAAATTTAAATCGTTTTCTTTTTAGCTTTATTCGCTTGGCTCTAGACTTGTAGCTTTGGGGGGGGGGGGGTCTAGTACTTAATATTAATATGCGCAACGTTAAATGCATAGATTATATGCATATCAAATGAGCTGTGCGCGCTTGTATTATGTTTATGTGTGCGTGTGCTCTATGGAAAAGTGAGAAGGAGTGAATAAAAATAAGCGTAGCAGTCTCGACTTGCCGTTGGCTGCTTCCTGGCACGCACAATAGCTAAAGACACGCAAGCGGGTCAAGGATATTTTTGATATGCATATGAATGGCGGGAATTGAAACTCGAACTGAAACTGAAACTGAAACTTAAAGCGTAACAAGTCAAAGGCGCTTGACAAAACCAGCGGCGAAAGTCGCTCAAAAGCGGAAGCTGCTGTCAGTTTGAACGGCAAGTAGCCACGACTGGCCGTAAAAATATATATAAATTTTAAATAATAATATAGCAGCAGTTCAGTTCAGTTTGTTGCTGCTGCTGCTGCTGCTGCGTTTCGTTTGCATGTCAAGTCAAGAAAGAAAAGCTGAGATTGCTCTGCACACAAGTCAAAGGCGCTCTAATCTGCTTACCTTGTCGACATTTTCTCTCTTTGCTATTGCTGCATTCATTTGCATGCTGAGGCAAATGCTTATCGCTTGCTTAAGCCACCAGCCATCAGCCAAGGCGCATTCACTTCATTTCTTTTAGAAAGACAGAGCTTTGCTTTAATTACGCAGCAGGCCTCCACTTTGAGCACATAAACAAATCGAAAATTGTTTATGGCATGCAAATTAATCAAATCTCTTTTTGCAATTAAGTCAGCCCAGCTGAAGCTTCAACTACAGCTACAGCCAAAGAGCAAATGCAAATCGAATCACAACACAACGTTGTGTGTGCCACATTTACTCTTGACTCTCTACACTAATTCCCAGCATAATAATTAAATGCATATCTGTTTGCCAGTTCCCCAAGCTCTCCACCCACACAGTTATATGCTATATACATTTTATTTTTATTATACACTTTGATATTTTTGTATAAAAAATGAAAGCAGCTAGCACGAAGTTGTGCAAATGTATTTAATTTAAGTTGATGTAGCTATTTTCGACTGTATGAGCAGCAAGATCTCAGAAACTATAAGCGTTAGCGCAACTAAATTTCGTATACATGTTCTGCAATTTTTGAAGCAATTTGTTTATATTTTTAATAGTTTGTATTCCATACCGCTGTCACAGAAATAAAAGTATAGCAACAAAAGCTTAAAAAATGTAAAATAAATTTCACATAAGCTTTGTCATGTTCTTGACTGATCGTGTAAATAACTTTTGTATTATTCGCATTGCAAAGTGTATATAAAAGTTGCCTGCGCTCAATTTGTTTTTTGTTTACCTTTTGCTTACATGCCCTGGAGGCTTGTTGCAATTCTCATGCAGCTGTCAACTGCTAATGAATTTTACCTAAATGCATAATCAAGTGTTGTATTACATGCTCTTGAGCTTGTACTTCTGTCTATTCAAAAACATCTTGCACTAAATAACTTTGCTATGACACTAATTAGACTAGCAGCAAATATATATATATATATGTATATATGTATATATGTGTGTTTGTTTGTTTGTTTGTGTGTGCATTAATTATTTGAGACGCTAGCTGTTTGGAATTGCAAATATGTATTATAATTATTTTTTACACACACACGAAACAGTTGCTGAGTGTTGATTTCATTTTAAGTTGCTTAAAATTGAATCATTATACTTTGTGCGCTTCAATTAGTTTATGAACAAGTTCTCATTAAGTTTAACACTAAAGCAAAATTCGAACGTTTAAGCTTTAATTGCTGGCAAGACTATTCAATTGATTGCATGGGGAATTTCGTGCTTTTAAGCGTATTGTAAGTAGAAACTGAAGTAAGAGTTTTTAATTTGCAGCTAGAGTGTTAAGTATGTAGCATAGAGTTTGGGGCAAGCTTAAAGATAAAGCCATGGAGAAACTGCTTATAAAAAAGCTTCTATAGTTAAAATTCAAGCAAAGCCTAACCATTGTTTAAATTAGTTAAAATCATCAAAAGAATCAAATACTAAATAGAGAAACGAAATACTTTCAATATTAGAATAGATCACAGCTAAGTAATATGAAATCATCAAAAGAATCAAAGACTAAATAGACGCATGAGAAAAGCAATGGGAGGAACTCTGAGCAATATAATATTTTTTTATATAATACTGAGTTGACTATTCTGATTTATACTCTAATGTTGTAGCTAACAGACTTTGTAGCTAAGCTTTAGTTTTTCTTTTGAATTGGACTTGGATGTTCCTTTATTTATTTTAAGCAATATAACTTCTTGAATATTTGGAGTCTTCTTGTTTATCAATACTGCTACTTCGAATTAACCTTTTTACCCAATTGATTAGCATGATTTAGTTTCAGCTTAAAACATCACTTAAAAAAGTAAAGCAGCGCAGCTTAATGATTGCATTCTGCTTAATTTCCGATTTGGAAAAGAAAAAGCTGCTGAGCAATCTTTTGGTAAGCAGAAATTTTGCAGCTTAGTACTGATGGATTCCCAACTGGAAGTAGTCGAAGAACTTTCAGCTCCAATGACTGCCATTTTCATTTAGCCACTTTGGCATAGATATTTGCCAACTTGACTCTCTCTCTCTCTCTCTCTCACTCTCTATCTTTCTCTCAAGCTCACACCGCAGTCATAAGCAATTGTCTATTGTGTGGGCAATTGTATAATTTTGGTCTACAGGCAGCTGTGAGCGCTCAGTGCAGTGAGCTAGCAACAGTTCGTTAAGTTTTGTTGATTTGCCAGCCACGCCTCTCTCACACACACACACACACACACACACACGCACACACACACACATTTAGTTGTCAGACGTGTCATCGACATGCCGAAAGGTGGAAAGACAAACAGTTTGATGCCAAGTTGTTAACAAAGTGCGCCCACGACAGCTCAGCTGAACTGTAAGTGGGGAGTGGGGGGTGGGGGAGATTGGTACGCTCTATGCAAAGCTGCAAACAGTTTGGCTGGGGCTCAGAAATATGCTGCGCACCTCTCTCGCTGACAAGACAATTGACTGGAAAATGTTGTTAATGAACTTTGTGCGACATTTTGATTAGCTGCCAGCCAGGCAAGCCCCCAACAGTAGTTGGGAGAGGTCAACAAGTGCTGACTGTGAAGCAATGATGGATGTCACAGTGCTCACTGCGCTGCTCTGCTCTGCTCAGCTTCATCTGCTGCTGCTGCTGCTTGTTGTTGTTTGGCTTGACATACATTTTTATTGTTGTTGCGCTCTTTGCCTCTTTGGCTACAATGGCATTTTGTCACACTGTGATAAAACACAGAAATAATGGTAACATAGCAACAACAACAACAACAACAACAACGACAACAAAAATGGGCAATAGCTGTAGCAAAAAGTTTTTGCGGAAAAGTTGTAAACTTAATTTATAGTTTTTAAGCAGCCGCCGGGCCTGAAGTTCTACGGGCGCAGGCATTGGTTTCAGTCTGGGTTGAGTGTTGAGCTAGAAAAATGTGTTTTGCTGCTAACGTTTTGGGTGTTGCTGTAGGCGTGGCACACACCAACACACACACACACATGTATTTTCTATGTATTTGCAAATTTTCACATTTCATTCTCGCCCTAGCGCTAGGAATTTCCAAATGAAATATTTGACTTTTAGTCTAAAAAGTCAGCAGAAAGTTGCGCAAACAGACTGTGACGTATGCCCCGCCCCACGCCCCCACCCCACACACCGCTGCAAGTCGCGCAATCATGCTGCTGTCCTTTAACTCGTCGCCCTCGACTTTGCATTTGGCAACTTGCAACAGCGAAAATGTGCAGTAAGTTGCAAGTATGCAAGCGCTTTAAGCAGCGTCGCATTCACATTCACATTTGGCTGTCTATTAGTTGCAAAGCTGCCACTAAAGTTGACCCCACACAGTTCGCGCCACTTGACGTTCGTTCGCTGCTTTTTTTTAAACATTTTCGAACGCGTTGACAATTTACGCATTTAATGAGCAAAGCGCGGTGCCCCCTCAACTCAAGTGCGTGCCCATAATGATGCGTGTGTGTGTGTGTGTGTGTGTGTTGCAATTATTATACCAAAATTTGCTGCGGCTTATCGGTTGCACAAATAACAAGCAAAAGTTGCAAGCAGCAATGAAGCACTAAAAAATATAGCATACTTATAAGCGCAGCCAGCGACTTTGCTTATGCATATTGAAATAAAAGTTTTGTTAAATTATGAATTTAAAAAAATATTTATTAGCTTGTTTTATTATGCATAAATAAATATGTAGATTTAATTTTATTTATATAAAGCAATTTAAACAAAATTTAGCTGTTCATTAATCGCTTCAATTGCAACTTGCGCTAAAAATTGAAATGAAATTCAAAACTTAATATGTAAAATCAATAGTTAAATAAATATAAACAGTTCTTAAGCTAAGAGCTATAAGCTAGTGTTGAAATTCTAATTATTCACATATAAAAAACTGCATTTGCACCAAAATTGCTTAACTGCTACTACTAAACTAAAGTTAACGCTTAAGTTGCTTTGTCTGATAAATTTGCAACTCAGCTAAGCTTATTTTGCATATGCGTTTATTGCTTTTATTTTTCTTACTGTGTACACTACGCAAGTTTGACGTTCATTTCAACGTACATTTCAATTTATATAGTCGCTTGTTTTACTATCGAACAATGCGTAATCATTTTGCACCGAGTCCACTGCACTATGGGTCGTTTCATAGAAAAAGTGATATAAATTAATAACTCGAAAACCACGCAAGATAATTCCATGAAACTTTTTTCTAGTATTATACATACACTTACCTTTATGTAAGAAAAGTGGGCGTGGCCAAACTTCCGCCCAAAAAAAAAATTAATTTTTTTGGTTTTAAAAAAATTTTTTTTTCTCTTACTCAATGTTTTTTTTTTGTTTTCTAACGCAATATCGTACATAAAATCATAATTTTTTTCAAATATGCATTCAGCATCGTCAACAGACTCGTCTGCTGGCTCAAGCACACATGCTGACAATTAAAGTACTTCCAATAGGAGTGCAAGTAACTTATGCTTGCTAATGCGCCTTTTAAGACTTACTGATGATATTTTCGGGGCTTAGGACAAGTATTTTTAGAATGGCTGCAAGACTGCTAAGTCCGCGACAGCTATGCGTGCCGCTTGCAGTAATTGTGCTTCTGGGCTTCGACGAAACAGGTGCCGTGCTTTCTTTGAGCAATTGCACTTATCATATCAAATAACATTCTAGGACGACTGGTTGATTTTTTTTAACTGCCTGTTGCTTCCAATTAAATTTAAGCTAAGATTGCCCTCCAACCATTTGCATTTTATACCATAAATCTAGAAAATTCAACAAATGTGCACAAAACACCGTACTTTCTCTCGTAATCTGGTCTCATTTAACTGAAGAATGCTGGCATCTATATGTTTAGTAATATATGTAACTAAAGAGTGCGTTTTGCTTGACACACTGCAGCGTGTGCTTACGCCACACTTCGATAAGTGTTGCATGGCTTATTGAAAGGCTTCCCCTAAAACGTAAATTTTTCAAAAAGTAGCAAAAAGTGCACATTGAGACTAATTGCATTCAATTAGGAATTGAACACTCTACAACATGGACCAGGACTGACTTTAAACAAAGTTAAACAATTTTTGTAAACTCTATTCAAAGTTGAAATTTATTTCCAAAATCTTTACGTAGACAGCACTTGCTAAAATTACAAATTGTTAGATATATACGCCCTCAATAAACGACATATTAGTATTAACATATAGTAGGAACCTGTAGAAATAACAAATGTTAAAAAAATTATTTGTTGTTTTAATTTTGCGACAGCACTGGTCACTGCACGTTTGTTAGCGCCACCTATCGGTCGTACTGCTACTACTAGTTGCTACTCTGTTAATTTAACATTTGCGGAATGTAACATAACAGCTTGAACATTTCTAAATATGTTAGCATTAAAATTTTTCAAATCTGCATACTTGTAAAAATCACATTTATATCACTTTTTCCGAGAAACGACCCATAGTGCACTGGTCAAGCAGGCAATAGTAAGGAGAATCCACTGCACACATGCTCTGGTTCAGGCTAGCGAGCCCGCGAGAGCTGATTGACTTTATTAATATTACACAGTCTTCAATGAGCTGAGAGGCGAGCGAACTGAGCCTGCGGCTGGTCAGTTGCGTATGAGCCAAGCAGTGAACGAGTTGCTGCCATCTCTGCATATTGAAAATATTTAATTTTAATATATTTACCTGAATAGCTGCAAAGAAGGCAATAAAATGAATTTTCTTGAGGCAAATATGAAAAGTGGCAATAAATAATATGAAATTCTTAATAAATGATTGACTTTCGTTTATAGCGGGAATATGAAAAGTCTTAATTAAATATTCATATAATTATATTATATTATATGCTGTATATAATTAATTGATAAATTCCAGCTAAATGATTTTTTTTATTGACAGCAACTTGCAAAGCATTTAATTATTTTAGTTTAAATGTTTTAGACGTTTACAATTTGCTTAATTTGTATATAAAAAAATTAAAATATAAAAGAATATATATATATATATGATTATTTACACATAAACATATGTGCAGAGTGTGGAATATGTTTTAAAAAATATTAAGCAAAAAATCATGCATTTATATAATTTTTTAATAATTAAATTAGTATTTATTTATTTGTTAAAAAAAAAAAATTATTACAAAAAAAATGATTTAAAATTAATTGCGTTAGTTCAAAAAAATATGAAGCAAGCATTTTGACATGTTTTAATAATTAAATTAGTATTTATTTATTACTAAAAAAAATTGTTTTGAAATTAATTGTGTTAATTCAAAAAAATATTAAGCAAAAAATCATGCATTTATATAATTTTTTAATAATTAAATTAGTATTTATTTATTACTAAGCAAAATGGTGACATAAATTGATTTAACATTAATGTTAATTCAAAAAAATATTAAGCAAATAATCTTATGAATTTTTATATTTTTTTAAGAATTGAATTAGTATTTAGTATTGCTAAGCAAATTGATTTAATATTAATGTTAATTCAAAAAAATATTAAACCAAAATATCTTATGCATTTGAATATGTTTTTTAATAATTAAATTAGAATTTTTTTGTTTGCTTAAACTAAAATTTCAGCTGCCTCAGCTAGTTGTCAAAATTTCATAAATGTTTGTTAACAAATAATGCAAAGTAATATAAACAATTGACGACTGATGGCGGCAAGCGAGGAGCAGTGCGATGAGCTGGAGGCGGCGACTTCAGTTTGTCCGCTGCCCAACTGCGCGATGGCTGTGGAGCCAAGCAAACTGCTGCAGCATCTGCTCAATGAGCATTTGCTAGAGACGCCGCAGGCGTTTGGACTGCGTATGCGTGATGTGGCAAGCGGTGAGCGCAGCTTGTTGCTGCTGACGCAAAGTCAACTGAAGCCTGGCTGCGATCTATGCCTGGGCGTGCTCAACTGGCAGGGCAATGGCAGCGGCGACTTGCTGGAGCCACAAGTGGATTTGCCGCCGCGACAGCAGCGGCTGAGCGGCTGCCTGCCTGTGCTGGCGATGGCCTGCAAGACGACGTGGCCGGCGCTGCTGTCCAACACGCCGCAGCTGCAGGAGGATGCGCTCAGCATGGGTTATCTGTATCTTTTCTGGTTGGTAGCGCCAGCTACAGCGCGTCCTGTTTATGCCAAACTGGCGCTGCTCAATCGGCAGCTGCAGTGCGGACTGCGCGTAACGCGGCGGCTGCGCAATTTTGCCGAGCGCGTGCACATTAAAGAATTTCTGCTAGGCGCCGATCAGTTTTTTATTACGCTCAGTCAGCGGCAATTGCAGCAGATTTGTGGCAGCGGCAGCGAGTCCAACGCTTGTTTTCTCGAAATTATCATTGAGGGTGAGCGCGCTGAGCTTTGAATTTGAATATTTGTCAAATTATGCAAATTACATTTGTTTATATAAAACGCATAAAGCGACAAGATTTTTTTTTTTTTGTATATCATTTGGCGGCGGCAATGTAATCAGTGAAAATTTCATTTGGTGGCGAAAGTTGACCAGCTGTGACCCACCCAAGCAGCCAAGCAGCCAAGCGGCCAAGCACCACCCACCTGCCCACATAATGAGCGCAAACTTTTGGCGCTGCGGCTTTAGTGTAAACTTTAGCGAAATCAATTTACAGCCAACGCACTTGCAACTTGCTATTTGTATTTTTAGTTTTGTGTGCTATCTCTTAATATATTTTTTTTATTTTATTTACTTTTTCATATTTCCTTTTTTTTTTTGCTGTGCGCTTTTATTGATTTTGCGCGCCAAGCTTCAGTTTATTGCCTCAAATTTGACCCATTGCGACTTTTACAGTTATTGTTGTTGCTTTTTTTTATGTGCGCAACAGACGACGACGTCGGCGTGTCATAAATTACTGTGTTTTATGTCTCTTGGCAGCTAAATCAAATCAGCTCAGATCAGATACAAAACGCCAACAACAACAACAACGAAGAAGAAGAAGAAAAAAAGGCGTACAAAGTGATTTTGGCTGCATTTAGACAGTTATGAGCTTTTGGCATAAATAATCATCACGCCTTGTTAATAAAATCAAATACGAGTGCGAAAGAGATAGCGCATGAGCGAGCACGCTGCAGTTTTTATTCATTAGCTTAAGTGCTTAACCCTTTGGCGTACATAAATATTTTTTAAATGCTACGCATATTAATTAAAATATATAAAATAAAGCACATTAAATTATGTTTTTATTATAGATTGAGCTTAAAATGTTTTGCGCTATTTAAAGCGTCAAAAGTTGCTATTTATTTTTTTTATATATAAAAGTTTAGCTAAGCAATTTTGTGTGCTCAGTTGCTGCTAAGTAAAATATAAAAAATAAGAGCAATTAAATAAATTAATACACAGAAATTAATTTATTCTTGCATATAAGTTAAACTTAAAATGTTTAACGCTATTTAATGCGTGATTGTTGTTAATCAAATTAGAAAAATTATTGCTGTGCAGCTGCTTCCATTTATTTCTTTCTTATAATTTTGTCATAAACAAAGCTAAAATATTTAGCAAGAGATTGATTAAATAAATTATTACGCATTGTATTAGCTTTAAAAAATATATGCAATTATATAAGTTAAATGTTGTCAGTTCAACTGTCTTTAAATTCTTTTTAATTTTTGCATACTTTACTTTGGCTTAAGTGTTAAGCTTTACAGCTGTAAAGTCAGCTGTTATTGCCGAAAAGCACGTGTCAGCAAATTGCCCTTTTTTGCAGCTAATATTCGAATTGATATTGTTACAACCTGCAAAAGGGGAAATTTTTGTCTTATTTTGTAACTGTGCGTGCTCTTAATTTAATGCATACTTGTGAAATTTAGCTTAATGCTTTTAAAAGTTATTTTTTGGAAAGAAATATAAATGCCATAGCAAATAAAATTATTTTTTCAAAATTTAGTATTTTTTAAAAAAAAACTTTAAATGTATTCATTAAATAATAGTCAATAGATAATAAAAAGTCGAAAAAATAATATAAAAACAATTTTTTTATTATAATAGTCCATACCTTGACCAGGTGCAGCTGTATGTTAAAGTGGTCCGATCTGTTTGGCCAATATATCAAAAGCGTTATAAAACGCAGAACTGGATAGTTTGGTACGGATAACTTTGAAAACAAAAAAGTTTTTCATACAAGAACACCTTTTTTTATCAATTGTTCCTATGGCAGCTATATGATATAGTTGCTCGATTTGTTTCATTTTTTGAAAAAGTATTAATATCATGATTACACACAAAACTTGTAAGTTTGGTCCGGATCGCTTGACACACACACACACACACACATATACATGCTTGAAATAATTTTATGTGCAGAAATCACAAAACAACGTACATGTTGTATTCCCAAACGTTCTCTCAACGCGTGTCGCCTGTCGAGTGCTACAACAACAACAACAAAAGCAGCAACAACAGCAACAACAACAACAACAACAAGCCTCTTACATTGGCATTAAAAGTCTGCGGCAGTCAAAGCCTTAGAAGACGTCTATTAAGCAGCCGCAGGGGCTTCCAATGGACAATGCCACTCAAATCATTTAGCACTCGTATAAATACACACACACACACACAGAGTGTACGTGTTTCTGTGTTCATATTCAGACCACACTCGTGTCTATTCAATTGATCAACCCAATGCCAAACGCCTCAAAGGCCAACCGCAAACAAATGGGCCAGCAAATGTTTTGATGGCGTCCAAGCGTCAATTAACTTACACGCAAAAGTGAGACTTAATTTAAGCCTTGTTTATGCTGCATTAATCACAATTGTATTTTATTTGCTTTGGCATTTGGCTTCTGTTACAAACAATGCAAAACAATGGCAAGCATTAAATTTTTTTATAATGAAAATTGTGCGCATACTTTTTATTATTGTTACATTTTTAATATTGTAATTGTAATACCTGGCGTATTATTAATATTTTGCTGCTTGTTGTTGTGTAGCTATAGAAAATTTATAATTAAAGCAATGCATATCAAAGTTAAAGGATAAATTAAATGCCGCATTTAATTAGAGCTGCTAATTTAGCAGTAACTTACGCTTATGCTGAACGATTTCGCTTAAAAGATATCAGTTTACAGTCTCTGCAGCGTTTTATAGCAACTGAACTTAGAAATTGCTTAATAGATTTTTAGTTTAAATATATGAGTAAAAAATGTTGACAGTCTTTGCGTGAATGGAATTTAAATAAACTAAATAAAATACATTTGAAGCAGTTTAAAAAAATATTTATTTTTGTTGCTTGCTAACAATATTTGAATTTAATTAATATTTTTAAGCATGAAAGAAGAATTTAAGAGTGGCAAATTATTTGAAGGCATATTTTAATTAAACTAAATAAACAATTTAAATTAACTAAATATAAATGTATTTTATTTAATTCATTTAAATGTTCTTTATTTATTTAATGTCAACTATGGACAGTCGACGATAAAAAAAGGATTACAAAAAATATTTAAAATGAAATTGAAAAATTATTTAAAATTATTTTTTTTGTTGAAAGATTTGATAAACTTATAGATAATTGTTTGTTAAGCTGAAATGATTTATTTTTGTTGCTTGCTAACAATATTTGAATTTAATTCAAAAATATTAGAATGGCAAATCATATGTAAGCATATTTTAAATATTTTTAATATCGGATAGTTGCTATAATAAGCAGCATGTTACGCTTTTTATGCATTTGTTTATTAATTTTGCCATGCACATTAGTCATTTATCTTAGCTAGATCAGCAGCTGATGCGCTGTTAGTGTTTTCAACTTAGCTAAGCACAAAACCCAAGCACAGTGCAATATTTTATAGTTTTCTTACGCTGGCTCTGCTGCTTCTTCTTCTGTTGCTGCTGCTACATATGTGTGCGTGTCTGCATAAAGCTTCAATGTTAATAGCCAAAAAGGAAAAAAAAAAACAGCAAGTGAAGCTGCGCAAATCTTTTGGTAACAAACTGTCGCACCTGAACATAGCAAGCTGGCGAAATGGGCGTTGCCACGCCCAATGCTATGCTGTCAGCTTGGCTGGGCTGCTTGCTGTGCATGTCTTTGTGGTTTTGCAGGCGCTTAACTATAACAACAGAACTTAACACCTTTTGATCGGCAGGCAGAGGCGAGCAATAGTCGCGCCCACAAACACAGACACACACATACACACACACACACACACACAAAGGCGTGTGTGTGTGTTTGGTTATGGCGCAAAATAAATTTCTGTAAGCTTTTTTGGAGAGCGCTGAACACACACACGCACACACACACACACATGAACAGCAAGCTCGTTATTCATAAACTTAATGCCAAAGAGAGCATAATTTTCATTTTTACTTCGTTTTGTTTGGCTTACGCTCCCTTTGGCAGCCCACCACCCCACCCCACCCCACCACACACTAACACAAAATACGCTTTTGCTCACACACACAGCAGAGCAAATAAAAGCCAAACATTGAAGCGACAGCAACAGCAATAAACTTGTTCTTGTACTTGTGTAACAGCAGTAAGTGGGAATTATATAAACATATACATCAGTAAGTAAGCACACACACACACACACACAAAGGTATGAGTAGCAGCTAGCAGCTAGCAGCTGTTGCTGTTGCTGTTGCTGGCGTCTTATCAGCGCTTAGATCGAACAACGTCGCGTATACGCAATATATGTGACTCTGAAACAAAAAACCAACTCAAAATACCAAAATACACGCTAAATAAATGTACATAGCGACTTTAATAATGTAATATGAGCGCTTTAAACTTGAATTCTGCGTATATTTATTTGGCCCTAAACTTAATTTCGCTTCAAACATATCAAATTGCAGCGGAATGTGCTGTAAGCAATAGTAATAAATATAGCTAGTGTTGCTATAGCTTTTAGCTAGAATTTTATAATTGAAATGCTGCTGTATATAGTTATCGATAGTATCGATATAGCAGCGTGTTTAGCTTAAAAGCTATAAAGCTGCTGCTTAACTTTGTTTTTGCCAATATAAATTATAAATAAATATTTTCAGCTTATGTAGCTATCGCTGCTTTATGTAGTTATCGATATACACAGTCTTAGGCTTGGCAAGCAGCAATAATAAATAATAGTTTATATTTTATGCTTATAATAGTTTAGCAAGATTTTGTGCAAAAAAATGAGTTTAATAATAATTCTATTTAGATAAAATAAAGCTATCGATACTATCGATATGCTTAGCTAGTTATTGTTATTATTATTATTATTTATATTATATTAATATAATATAATATTAGTTTATTTATATTTATTAACAATAGCTAGCATATTACATCAAAAGAAAACAAAAAGCGCTGCTTGGCTTGCATTTTATTGCTCATAATAAATAATAACAAATAAATTTTGATAGTTTGACAAACTTATGCACAACATCGATATAGCTTTGAATAATTGTTTGCAGTGTAATTACTTAAAAAAAAACTTGCAATCAGCGCGTTGCAAAGCTTAAGCTTACACTTGCTTAACGCGCGCGCTTTCGCTCACACTGCGCAGCGTATTGACCACAATCCGCTTGCTGTTGTTACCATTGGCATCCGCTTTGCAAGATTATTGAAGTTCTGTCTGCCGGCATCTTAATGACGATATGACCGAAGCTCATAACAGCTTAGCTCTTAACATGGCGGCTCTGCTGGGAGAGACAGCGCAACTCAATTATGCATTCCGTCAGCATGTTGGGCATACGCGGCGTATACGTTGCGCCAGCTTCTGCTGCTGTTGCTGCAAGTAAAAATATTCTGTTACATTCCGCATTCAGGTCATTAATACGCCATCATCAGTAGTAGCGACCAGCTTGGCAAATGGCTAAAGCTGTAGAGACAAAGAGAGTGAGAGAGCGCGAGTGGGAGCGAGTGTAATGCGAGTGTTGTCTGCTGGCTAAAATACGCACGGACGGAAAATTGGAATGCAGTTGGCTGTCATTGATGTTGCTGCTGTTGTTGCTGCTGCTGCTGCTGCTGAAATGTTGCACGCACGAGTGCGCGTCTGAGTGAAATAAGATGAAATGCTAATGATGGCAAAACATTCAAATACCGTTACAGCGTTAGAGTGGGAGCGCTAGTTGTTCATTAGCTGCATTGCTGCTGCTAAATAATTACATAACGGTTACGTTAGCTCATTAAATAATTTATTAATTCATTTGCCACAGCATTTCGCTCAGCTCATAAAAGTAGGCAACAAAAAATGTTTATTTGCTGCAGTTGCTTTTCATTTTGAGCTCAATGTGTGTGTGCGTGTTTTTTATGCTACGACTGCTGTCAATCGGCTTTCGTTTCTACATGAATAACAAAATTGAATTTCCTACGCCAATAAATGCAGCAAAGCTAGCAGAGAGAGAGAGAGAGAGGGAGAGAGAGAGAGTGCCAAGCAGCTTGCCTGGCAAAAATCAATCAAACAAAACGAACTGACACTTAGACAGACGATTAGGAAGCAGCTAAAGCGCAACAGCAACAGCAACAGCAACAGCAACAGCAACAGCAACAGCAACTTGATATGCAAGTCAGCTAAAAAAGCGCCCTATAGCATATTCTGGCAAATGCTTGAGCTTGAGCTTGAGCTGGAGCTTGAGCAAGCAGCAAGACAGTAACTGAAAACAATGCCAGTTGCCAGCTGCCAGTTAATAGATTAAAGATATGCTACAAACTATAAACTGCTGCGCCACTAAATATATCCTAATATCCTTACTATAGTATCATAGTATAGTTTAGTATAATTTAGTAAAATATAATTAGGTATAGTTGCCAATACACATCTGAATAAATTGGAATTAAAAAAAAAAATCTAAATAAACAACAACAAAAGCGCTATTAAATTTAGGCAAACAAAAAACAAAAAATATTCGTTCATTAATATTTTGTTTAATTTTAAAGCTTAAAACAAATTATATAAGCTAAAAACATTAATGGCGCTGCATGTGTTCAGTGTAAGTTATTTATAAGACTAATTGGCTTTGAAATTTTGCCAAGTATAGCAGCAAAATTTTGCTTTGTTGTTTATTTAAATTTATTTTCTTAGAAGCGTAAAACATGCGTAGTCATTTTTCATATTTTAGCAATAAATGCAATGAAATAATTAGCAGCTTAAATAGTTAACGGCGCACAAATATGCAAAGCTTATAAATTGTTATGTAAACTTTATTAATTTTGAATTTTTTTTATAAGAAAATTATGATATAAATCATAAATAAAATTATAAAAATTCAGCCTGACGGCCTTTGATGCTCTGGCTATACCAATTCTACCATAGAATTTTATTATTTTTACAATTAAAAATAAATAAATAAATAAAATGATAAATTTGAGTAGCATTCATTTAAATTCTGCACAGGAAAAAAAATGTTTAAATTATTTATAATAATGCAAGTTGCTTTATTTTAAAAGCAGCTGTCTAGCGATTGACAGTTTAAGTCGATAACACACACACACACTCACACACGAAGAGCGCAGCTTTAATGTTTAACAGCTAAATTTATGCTACAATTGAGGCAACATTGACTGAGAGCCAAAGCAACAGCAGCGCCAGTCGATTAATTATTTGGGCAGCAAGCAAAGTGCGGCACACATCAGAAACACAGACACAGACACACATACATGTGGCAGGGGCATCACACACACACATGTGTATGTGTGTGTGTGTGTGTGTGTGTGCGTGTTGGCATAATATATGCGTTCTTATTAACAATGTTCGTCCGCCAGCGCTTGTAACAAAGAGCGGTTAGGGTAAGCTGCCAGTGACGTAAAGCGCGGGGGGTTGAGTTGTGGAAGGTGGGGGTGGGGTGTGGTGGTGGGTTGCTTCATTTGGATGTGCAAACGTGTTATTTATTTCGAAAACTGAATGTTGCCTTTTAAGTGGCAATAAATCAAATTGAATACGCTCCAAATAAAAAAAAAACAAAAGCAGTGGGCGGCGTGTGGGCGTGGTCGTTGTCGTGTGTGTTAGTCAGTTAGTCAATGACAGTGAGGGCAGCAGCAGCAGCAGCAGCAGCTTGACGCTCATATTTGACTTCAGTCATAAAAGCAAAGGCAAGGCCATCAAAGCGCAGCCACCCACCCAACCACCCACTTCAGGCTGTAGCAAATAAAACTTTCGCCAAAGCGACAACATAGTAACAGTAACTGTAACGGCTCTCGACCCCCAAGTCAGTCAGCTGTAAGCCACTGAACTAAAGTGCTAGACTTCGCTCTTATAGACTCGCTGCCGCAGTCGGCGTCGCTGCTGCTGCTGCTGCCAGTACTACCTCAATGTGGGCTCTAAGTTGTCGCTGACGTCGTCGTCGTCGTCGTCGTCGCGGCTTTGTGTGTGCTGCGCTGTTTGTTTAGCGCTCTATAAGCTCTTAAGCTCATTTTGGTTGCGTTTTATTTGTAACTTGAGGCTCACACACATACACAAACGAATACACACACACACAAACACACAGGCGTATTTTTAGCGCATTTGGCTTTATTTACTTAAAATAAAGCTGCCAGGGCACGCTGAAAACATTGAGTCAAAACAATTGCCGAGACGAGAACAACAAATGCAAGTTACACGACTTGCAGCTACAAAGGTCAAAGATTTGAAGCAGCTTTAAAGAGCCAAGGGAAGAAATTCAATTTAAGAGAGAGTGAAAGAGAGAGAGAGAGAGAGAGAGAGAGGCATTTCTTTGCTATTATTGCAAATCCAAAAAGTAACAAATTTAGCTAAACCAGACGCTCTAATCAATTGTAGCGCTGAATTAGCAAAGGCTAAGCTCAGTCTAAAAACATAAATAAAATAAGTTAGCAAATGCTTAAAATCGCGCACTCATTTATAGCAAAACAAAATGCAAAAATTCATTCATTTCAAAAAATGTACTGCTTACATATAAAATTATTACAGATTTTTTAAATAAATTTTGCACTTGCCATGCATAAAGAAAATTTATAGAGCAAGCATTAAAATTATTACAAATAAATTAATTGTAGCTTGCAGCTTATTCCTTTTTTCTATGCAAAAAATAAAATATAAGTTTGCTGCTATTTATTCTATATATTTTGTCTATTTATTTTATATATTTATGTTATAGCTTGCAGCTTATTTGTTTTTTCGTTGCGAAGAATAAAATAAAAGTTTGCTGCTTTTTATTTGATATATTTTTATATTTATTGTATATATATTTTTTATATAGCTTGCCGCTTATTAATTTTTTCGAATAGAAGCATTAAATATAACATTGCTGCTATTTATTATAAATATTTTTATATTTATTTGCTTGCTTATTATTAATTCACTCTTAAAATCATCGCTTACACTTGCGCTTGAGCTCATTGCCTACAATACTTTTTTTTATTTTTTTCATGTGTTTTTATTTATTCACTGGGAATCGTTCAGTGTTCATCTGAACATAACCTAGTGTGGAATAAAACTATATAACAATTACAAACAAAGGGTAACTAGGAGATCTTGCGAGTAGGGAGATCGCTGGGGCGAAGTCTCTTCAGCCGTCGGAGGGAAATGTCCTACAATACAAATGAGTGAAATGTCAAAGTTCAAGTGCCACACAATTGAAGTGAAACGAATTCGTTTGCAATGCAAAATTTGGTTTATTAGCTGTTTAGCCAACAACAGCAGCAGCAACAACAACAACAACAACAACAAAAGTCGCTGGCAGTAAATTATGTTAAACACGAAAATGCTTCGCAATTTGTGTTTGGCACATTTTCAATTTAGAGCCACGTGTGCATAAATAGTTATTATTTAATTGGCACATTAATTCAACCACAATGGCCCATAAAAATGCTTAATTTATTTTTATGCGCTGCGCACAATACGCAAAATATTTTTACCCAAATTTAGCTTTTGGGGCATTTCTAGCTGCATGACCCACTTGAATGCCAAAAATTGCAACATCAACAAATTAGCAATGAACATGTAATGCACAAAATATCAAAATTAAATGTTGCATACATAAATGGGCGCCCCCAAAAAATACAAACAACAAATGTTGTGGGCGTGGCTGTAGCTAAATCAAAACGAGCAGCAGTTGAAGTTTATGTTTTTTAATTAAAATTTGCAGCCCAAAAGAATTTCTATAACATGAAAGTGTCTGTGTGTGTGTGTGTGTGTGTTGTTTGCTTGTTGCGCATTTATCATGAAATGAAATTTTATGTGAAACGACCACATTATGCGCAGGTGTGCCCAGCTGCGCGTTTGGCTATTTAAAAATTGGTCAGCGCTCATAAATTTAACGCGCAACGCGCCCACAGCGCCCACGCCCAACGCCCAACGCCCAACGCCCATCGAGCTGTCGCTCTCGCTCTTTCGCTTTCAGAGTGTATTTGCGGCTTGGTAAGTGCTTAAATTAAATAAAGCTTGTTAGCCATTTAGAACATTGCATTTAATGCCCTTTTGTTGTTCTTGTTGTCATCGCCGCTGTTGCGGTTTAATTGCGTATACGCCAGCATAGCCAGTGCGCCAGCTTTATATATTTGTTATTTATTGTGCTTAAATGATTTTTGAATCTATTAAAGTCTTAACTTTGATTACAATCTGCAGCTGAGCTGCAGCCTTTTGGAATTTTCAATTAATTATTACTCGCAGTTCAGTCAAGTTAAGTTAGCCATGACCCAACTGCTATTGTTCAATTAAAGCTTTGCACTTTTCTTAAGTCTAATTTAATGCATATTGCTGCATTTATTAAGCAGCTATAGCGCATTTCTTTTTTAAACTCGTATATCAGCTATAAATTCGCTGATGATTCAAATAAATTTTACTTCTAGTTCTAAGTTAGCATAGCTAAGCTTTTATTTATTTATTAGACACAATTTTAAGACTAATTGTTTTCGAATTTTAAAACTTTGAGTTCTTTACATATTTGCTTTAATCGATTTGGCAATTACCAATAGCAATAGAAACTAAAATTGTAACAAATAATAAACAATCATAGATTTAATATAAATATAAATAAACAATTGTTATTGCTAAATGTAGCAATAAAAACTGAATTATTTCCAATTGCTTAGTCAAGTATTAAGTAATAAACAATCATAGCTATAATATAAATATAAATAAACAATTGTTATTGCCATATTAACAAATACTAAAGTGCGCATTTATTTTATGCGCAGCGCAATTTAAAAGTATTTTTATTAAATATTTTTGAACGCGTAAATAACTTAATTGCTTTCAGTTATTTAATAGCTGCATTTATTTCACTATAACCATATCAGATATTTAGCTTTGGCATATGCAAGTTATAAGCTTGACTGCATTTTTGCATTTAAAATTAAATTGTTTAGCATTTTATAAAAAATGCAACAGACTTTAGCCTAGCACTGATAATAAAATCAAATAAAATCAAATCAAATCAATATAGATAAAAATGTTGATAAAATGCGTGCAGCGCTTTAAGAGTGAAAAAGTTTATGCTTAAATTGAGTGCACAGTAATTTGCGCAAACAGACAAAAAGTAATAATTACAAGCAAAATGAAATGAAAGCAAATACTTAATACTAGGCACTGCGTTAAGTGGCGTATGCATTATTATCGAGAGTTGGTCCTGGCCGCAAGGCTTTTTACATATTCGTCGAGTCTCATTAAAATGCAGATCGCATGCAAAGCAAATCAAATTTTCATTTACTGACTCTCTGACTCGCTGGCGCTGCTTGCAAAAAATAATTAATAATAATCATAATATGCACACACACACAGACAGCATCAGACATATCGTATTTTAAAAGTGTATTTTTTATTTATTTTTATTTTTTTTTTGCTGCATGCAGCAAATGGCGGCAATCATTGCCCAGTGATTGGCAATATTCGGCCACACGGCAACATAAAATACACAAAGGTTAAACAAACAAACGAACAAAAAGTAAGAAAATGTTCGCCTGCCGGTTAATTAAAGGTTCGTTTGGCTAACAATTTTTGCCCGTCGGTCAAATGTACAACATTTTTGAAAAAACAGCAGCAGCAGCAGCAGCAACAAAAGCAACAAAAAAAGGGAGCAAAGCAAAACAAATACTTCATGCTTAACGTTAAACAAGTTGTAACTTTTTTTTATTGCAAAAACTTAATGGTATTTCAGTTTTCAAATGGAATTAGCCTAAAGCTGAGTTTATTTGCTCAAAACTTTCGGCTACATATTTAAGAACTTTTGTGTTTCAGTAGTTCAGTGTTGTTTAATTTCGATGCTTTGCATATTGTTTAAGCTAGTAGTGGCAACTATCTTATGAGCAACTGCAACTTGCTTCAAATAATTTAAATATTATGCTCGCTGCCCTTTTATGCTATTGTCATGTTTATGAACTGGAACTGAAGCTTCAAGTTCATTTCGGTTGCCCTCCTTGCCAGACTTTTGTGCTGTCTGTTGTCCGTTGCTTGTTTTCGTTTCATCTCTTCATCGTTTATTTTTTGATGCACACTTTGTTCATTCGCGGGTATGACAGCGCTGGGAAACGGTTTGAAGTTTGCAAGTTTTGGTAGCTTAGCTAACAAAGTTTATTTATTAGTCAGTTACGCTGCAAACTAATTTGTGCTAATGTTTATTATCTAGCAAAGTGTATACAAATTCTTGCATATTCTCATTTAATTGTTCAACAAAGTGTATTGCGCTACAAAAAAACTGCTCAACTAAAGCTTCAAGTGTGTCTGAGTTTTTTTTTTATTTATTTTCTGCGCTTATTTTTTTGCTTTATAAATTGTATTTCATAGTAGTTATGCTCAAAAATTAAGCTAAGCTTATAACAAAGTGTATTTGCAAGTCAGTTAGCTCTTGCTTATTGCTTTGCCCAACAAAGTGTATTTGAAAGTCAGTTTGTTTATGTTATTGCCCGGTGTTGATTTATCTTTTTTGCCCAAGTGTATTTGCAAGTCAGTTACGCTTGCAAGTCTGTCTGAGAGCTTATGTTTATTTTTTTGCATTTCCATATTATTTGTTATTTGCTGGATTTTCATGCGCTGTCGATAGCCCAGCTGCCTCTTGTTTACCTTGGCGCTTTATTAAATCAAATAAGCAAACTTATGCTCTTTGGCACCTCTCAGCCATGCATCTCTCTCACTCTCTTCCACCCTCTCTCTCTCTCTCTCTCTGTTCTCAACGCTTGCACTTTGCACTCGGCTCTTGGCTGTTTGCTGTCAAGGCAAAGTCCATTTGGCCAGTCACTTGCAGCTGCTTGACGGGTCGGGCCCTGGCCTGAACTGTTGGCTTTACGCAAATCCATCCACGTTAGGCTAAGTGGATGAGCCAGTTGCATTCACTTTAATTTCAATTAAATCAAATAAATTGTGCATTAAATCGAATTGTCAATGTGCAGTATTAAATAAATAAAAACTCATTGAATTCTGCTCCTTTTACACACGATTTGTATTTAAATTACTTGAAGCACAAGCAAATTGTTAGCAAACTATTCTACAAATACAGCATCAAGCTATTCTGCAAATAAGAACATTGCATTTAGTGATTTAAATATGTAAAGTGCAAGTTTTTAAGTAGCATCAATGCTTAAATTGTGATTTTCAGCTTAGTTAGGGCAGCTTAGTTCCCACGCTCAGTGTGTGTCCAGCTGAAGGCAAAGCAAAGAAGAAAAAGCACCGTACGATGCAGCGACGCTCTCGTTCAGTCGCAGCAGCAGCAGCGAAGAGCGATCAAGCGCAGAGAAATGAAAGCAGCGCTGCTTCTCTCGCTAGCAAGCACATGGGCTAATTTGTATAAGTAAAAGTATAAGTATAAGTCTTTGGTATAAGCATTAGTGCAAGCATAGACTGTCGCTCTCCGAGGGGCTTGCGCTTCTGTTCAGTCAGTCCCGTCGCTCAGTTTCGACGTGCAGGCAAGCCCACCCACCCGTCAAAGAAACGAAGCTCTCGTTCAGTCGCAGCAGCAAAGAGCGATCGAGCGCATACGAACGAAAGCAGCGCTGCTTCTCTCGCCAGCAAGCAGGCTGGCTAATTTGTATAAGTGTAAGTATAAGTGTTTGGTATAAGCATTAGCGCAAGCATTGACCGTCGCTCTCTGAGTTGCTTGCCCTCTCAGCTTCTGCTCTTGCATTTTGATCAAAGAGCGGGGCCGAACGTAGGTCAGTTGTGTTTTAACTTTTGGTGTTTAAACAAGTGAACTGCAGTGAGTTTCCTTAATGCGCAAATGAGAAAGAGCAGAACACAGTCTAATGAGCTCTAATTAACATTAGCTTAAAAAGTTTGTAGACAAGCAATTTATAATTAATATCTACAGGCATTTAGCTAATTGTAAATAGTTAAGCAAGAGCAGTAAATAGCATTATTTTTAATAATATAATTGACTTACTTTTAGAAGCTTTAATATCTTATACTACACATTAAGTTTTATTAAAAGATAAACAAAGGATATATTTATATATTAATTATTTGTAAAAATCTACTGCAACAAGAATTTTGTTTTGTTTTAATTTAAAGCAGCAGTCGCTTTGACAAAATATAGCAACAAATAAAGCAATAGCATTAATTTAACAATAATTTTATGAATATTATGATTACAATACTTTGATTATTATTACAATTTTGTGCGGAATTTTTATTATGATTACATTTCAGTTTAAAGCAAAGAAGCTTAACGCATTTATATTATTAGTCGGATACTTGAACGTATAAGGTTCAAATATATTAATATATATATGATATATATATGTAATGCTAATAGGGGTTGCTAACCATAAATATTCATTATAATTAATTGCATTGCTGTTGGCAAATCAAATTAAAGTGTTCAACTCAAAGTTAAAGCACATTTTACTCTTCGATTGCTCATCTCGCGCTTGTGCGCTCTTCAACTGTTTAGCTTATGCTGCTTATTTACTGTTAAATTGCTGCTGTTAATGTTAACTTAACATACATGCAACTGGGCATACAGCAAAGTTAGCAATCAGTGTCACTGTCATGTCAGAAATTTGCTCTGCTCTCTCGCAAATTTTGCATTGCACTTTGCAATTGAAACAAGTGGACAGGTTAAAGTTGGGCGCCACTAACTTTTAAATACACTTTGACTAGGGCATCGCGGCACACACATGCATGCACTCATAAACACATACACACGACGCTTCACAGCTCGTTTCTCTGAAGCGCCAAGCAGCGACGGCTCCGCTGCGTCGGCAGCGCAGCGACGTTGTATGGCGCGTCAGCACGGGCACCCCGCTGTCTACATTTAAAATTGAAATGTCAATTAATCCTAAGTTTTTTATCCGAGATCTTTCTGAAATTCACAATCGGCAAAAAAACATGACTAGGCAAATTTTGTGATTTATTTCAGATTGTTTTAAGATTTTTGTACTGCCTTATATATCGTTTTTTTCGATTTGCGGGGAGGGGGAGGAATAAAAAAAATAAAATAAAAGCGTTAGGGTTTGGGTATAGGAGCACCTACATAGACCAAATTTGGTTGCTTCTTAGCTCTATATTAGTTGCTGAGGAACACGCACTCATACACGACGGACGACGGACGGACGGACGACGGACAAGACGGACAGACGGACATGGCTATTTCGATTCAGCTCGTCGAGCTGATCAAGAATATATATACTTTATAGGGCTGCCACGCCTCCTTCTCCCTGTACATACATTTGCACAACTTCATGATACCCTTTTTCCATTTTTTACAAAAATGTCAAAGTGTATAAAAAGCCACAAGTGATTCTTTGATTTGGGGCTGCCCAGGATCAAGCAGTGCACATTAATATGGACAATATGGCTGGCTGGCAAAATTACCTGGGCACTAGGTGCTGCACCTAACCGAACTTCAAGCTTCAGTGAGCTGAAAAATGATGGACAAGCTATTGTCTAGCTGGCATACACACACACACTCACACGCGCTCTATGTGTGTGTGTGTGTGTGTGTGTGTTAATGACAAGCAACTGATTTGTGTTGTTCATTATTTGCTGCGACGACGCCTTGGGAGTTGTGGCCTCATAATTCACAATTTTTGGGCGCCGACCAGTTGATGATGAACTCACCCACACACACACACACACACACACATATAGCAAAAACTAATTAAAACACGTGAAGCACATGTAAAATGAAACTTCAAGCCACATGCACCGCAAGCGTATGAATAACTTAGTTGCAACCCCCCAAAAATTTGTGGCACAGTCGCTGCTGCGACGTTTTGTTGCTATTTTAATTATTAGTTATTTTAGCACCAATACACATAAACATACAGCACTTGACAATAAATCAAAAGCTGCGCTAGAATTTTAAATTTTAAATTTTAAATTTGTGCTGCAAGTTTCAAGTTTTTCTTTTAGCATGACCAGCACTTAGTGGCTTTCTGCTTAAAATATTCTGCTCGCTGTCTATGTGTGTGTGTGTGTGTGTGTGTGTGTGTGACAGTTTGATGAGCTTAGTGCTCGTTGGTTGGCAAACTGGACAAAAGGCAAAAGCGTGCGTTGTGTCATTCGCCGGAAGTTCAAAGTGCAAACGGAAGTTGCTCATATTACGTCACACACGAGAGATTTGGAAATGTACTTCCGCTTGGGACGGCATTTCCGCTACTTCTCGCTCTGGCTCTCTCTCTCTCTCTCGCTCTCTCTCTCTCTCTCTGTTTAGCGCTTGCTGCTTTGCATATAAAGCAATTAAGTTAATGTTCTTGGCTCTAAATTTAAAACAGCGCACAGCAAACTTAAATTAAAAATATATAACCAAGTCTGAGGGCTTGCAAATATCATGTGACAAAGCAAACAGCAGCTGCCAACCAATGAGCCAACCCATTGCACAATTGTAGACAAAGTAAAGCGATATTGCTGTTGTCTAGGATATGGCTGCAATTAGCATGAGTCCTGCACTCATCTGCTGCTGCTGCAATCAGATTCAACAATTTGTAGTCTGATAAATTATGTCGCTCTGCATTGCATTTGATTGCAACTCTCATTGTCAGTGCAGACTTCAAAGCTGAATTTTAACTTTTATTGACTTGCCCAACAATTTAACAATTGCATAAGTTAGCCAAGCGTGAGGTAATAGTTAATTTTTTGCCAGTTATTGTAGCATAGATCAAAAGCTGAGTTTGAAATTTTAATAAGCGTAGCCCAAGGCTCAATTTTGTGTGTTGATTGAAAACTGTGAACGAACTTGTTGGCTTTTTAGTTATGCAGCAGTTTTAAATAATTTTAGTTGCACTTACTTGTAGCTGTTAAATTTTTGGCAGCTATTGCATTGTTTATTTTGTTTATTTTTATTTTGTATAATTATAATGAATGACTAAATCAATAAGTTGGATGAGCGAGGCAGAGAGAGGTCAGAATGCAATTACTGTAACTGTTAAGCTACTGTTACTAACAGTTTAAAAAAAATTAAATTTGTATAAAAAATGTTCATTTTGAGCATAATAATATTTTTGAAAAATTAATTAACTGCTTTTCTTTTCTACAGGTTAATGTCAAGCTGTCGTCATAAATGAAACAAAGTGAGTATCAAATTAAATCAATAATTCGAAAGATGTATATATGTATATATGTATGTTAAAGATTTCATGGAAATTGGAATGCTAGGAAATTGGAAATTAATTTAAATCAAGCAGCATTTATATTTAAACAGACAGTTGAATTCCAAGTCTTCAATTCGAAATATTAAATGCTTGTACTTTTGCTTTAGCCGCCAATAAATTTAGAGAATTAGAATGCCTAACTTGTCAATACACTTTCCTGCTATCTATTCAAAATTTCAAATAGCTTATGCACAGCTCAAATTATTTATTATATATATATTTAAATTAAAACAATAATTTTTGCATTGTAATAACATTTTTTTCATTTTATTTTAAATTAAATTTGTATTAAATCTCATATTCAGAATAAGAAAATTATTACAATCATATTTGCATTATAATCATTTGTTCATTTTATTTTAAATTAAATTTTTGAATAAATGTCATATTAAAAATAAATATGAATATTATTGCAATAATATTTGCATTAAAAGTATTTTTTCATTTTATTTTAAATTACTTTTTGTATTAAATCTCATATTAAAAATAAATACAAAAAAATTATTACAAACATATCTGCATTAAAATCATTTTATCATTTTATTATATCAATTAAATTTTTGAATAAATCTCTGCATTATAATCATTTTTTTTAAATTTTATTATAATATTAAAGCTATGAATAGTTTTTTTTTGAGACAATTCGTTAGCATTGTCCAAGACTTAAGCTAAGCGCATTTATTTTATTTACTAGCACGTTTGCTAAATTTTTTAAGCTGCAATAATTTAGTTACACTTCGATAAATAAATAAACCTCAGCTGAAAATTTAAACAGTGCATTTGACAGCATAGTCTTTTAGCTTGTTTGTATGTGTTTATATATTGCTGACCAGCATTGTGTGGTTGCGTATGTGTGTGTGTGTGCGTTTTATACAGTTGCGCTGATTCTATTTTTTGCTTTTTTTTTCGTAGTTGGCGTATTTGTTTGTTTGGCAATTTGTGTAACTAAAAAGCGTTCACTTTTGAACTTTATCAGGGCTTTCGTCTAGCAGTGGGCGTGGCTACGCCCTGATAATGCACTTGCATGTGTGTGTGGCTGTGTGTGTGTGTTGCCAACAGATTTTGCGGTTCCATTTTACTGCTGCTAGTTGTCAATGCACTCAGTCTCGCTCGCTGGCTCTCTTTCTCTCTTACACCCTCATGCGCTCTCGCTCGCTCTCTTTTGTGCACTTTTGGCTTTTCAATGCTCACTTTACACATTTCGCTTGGCTTTGGCGTTCGATTTAGTTCATGTTTGTTTGCCTCGCTCATTCATTCGCTTCTTTTCTTTTTCTCTTTTTTTTTTGTCAATTTCAAATTACATTTTAACAACTTTGCAAAAGTACAAAATTTTAATTAAACTTTGATGTGAGCGCGCTCAGTTTTTTTTCTTCTATTTTTTTTTTCTAACTTACATTGTAATGTTTTCTTAATTTCGCTTGCACTACACACAGCAGAGCAGACATGATAGAGTCTGTCTCGCTCTAACGCACAGCTAGGCGGCCATTTTATGTGCTTAGTATTGAAAGCTGACAGCGCCATCTAGCGAGCAATTAATGTGATTTATGATCGCACTTCATTATGGCGCAAAGTTTCGAGAGCGAAGCGCAGACCGCGGCGCTCGGCGCGTTGCGTGTTTTGAAATTTAAAGAATTTTTTTTTCGTGTGACCTTTGAGCTCCAAGACACACACACACACACACACACACACACGCATGCGGCCATGCACGCTGCGTTTCTGGTGTGTAAACATGCGATTAATAATGAAAGAAATAAAAATAAAGTATGCATAAAATGAAATTTAAAATAAAGAAAAAACAACAACAACAACAACAAATAAATAACTGAACAATCCAAGCCGTGGAAATCCTTTTGTGACAGCAAAGGGGTTGAGGGGGTGCTGGGGTGGTGCGTCGGCTGTTTTCTGGGGTCTTGGGAAATTAAATATGCGCCTCATGTAGAAGACTTTGCCTTTGCCTCGTTGCTATTGTTGTTGTTGTTGTTGTATTTTATTTATTTATTTTATGTGCGCGCGGCTGTGCGTGCATTGCACAATGTGGGCGGGGGGCGTGTAGCAGTTAAAAAAATTATACAAAACATTGTGTTGGGTGCTGGGGTGGGGGGCTTAACAAATTGCAGAATTATATGCGAGCTGCATACAGTTCTGGGTCACTTAAAAAGACACACACTTCACAATAAAAACAAACAGCAACAACAACAAATAATACGCGAAAACAATTTCATCAACATCATTCAGCGTTGCTTATAAATTTTTATGCATAAACAAGTGCTTAACTTCGCAGCTGCACAGTGGGCTAAAGCAAGCAAAAAGTTAGACCAAAATTAAGCTCAAATTGCTTGAAGTCAAAGTCAGCAAAATTATTTATAAAATGTGCGTATGCGTAATTTTTTGAAGTATCTAAATAATAAATTAATTTTTGCAATTTTATAATAAATAATATATGCATATATATTTGCTATTAATAGCAGTTAAAATCTTTTGATTTTTCACATAGCAGCTTATGCTTAAGTTAAAAAAAATTTAAAATTGGCTAGTCAAATTTCAAGCTATTTATTATATATATATTCAAATTAAATGAAAAAAAAAAAATTATTTAAATAATATTAGCATTTTAATTATTCTGTTCATATTATTTTAATATTAGATTTAGCAAAAATTTTAAATTGAAGCTAATAAAACTACTAAAATTTTTATTTTTGCTTGCATTTGTTTTTAAAGCTTATAAAAAATAAATGTAAAAAATGTATTTAAATAATATAAGCATTTTTATACTTTTCTCATATTATTTTAATATTAAATTTATCACAAACTTAAAATTGCAGCTAATAAAACTACTAGATTCTTTATTTTTGTTAGCATTTGTTTTTTAAGCTAATAAAAAATAATATAAAAAAATGCAGAATAAATTTATATAAATAATATGAGCATTTTAATACATTTTTTCATATTATTTTAATACTAAATTTATCAAAAACTAAAAATGGCAGCTATATTTGTTAGCATTTGTTTTTGAAGCTAATTAAAAATATAATAAAGAAATTATTAAATTGAATTGGCACAAAATTGTGCCAAATGTGCCATAGTAAGCGACGCAGAAGCGAAAAAATCCTTGACGCTGCAACAAAAGGTAGAAATCATAACAATAACAATAAGCTAAAACAGCCTTTGAGAGCGAGTCGCGCACTGTCGACTGCTGACTGCTGATTGCCTGCAAAATATCCTCTAAATACTTATTTGTCCTGCTATAGAAATTGATGTGACATTTGCCAAGTTAATTGGCTTAAGAGCGAGCAAGGCCAGCGGCTTATTAATTTGTATGCAATAGCAAAAGCAAAAATAATTGCAAGCTAATTGCAGAGCAAGTTGCTGAGACTCGCGCTCTCTCTCTCTCTCTCTCTCTCTCTCTCTTTTAGTTAAAGAATTAAAAGTCAAGCAAAGCAAAAAAGGGCACTTCACGTTTATTTGTTTTGTCTGTGTGTGTGTGTGTGAGATCACTCACGTGTAAAATTTTATTGAGTCGAAATACGAAATATATGCAAATTGCGAAATAATTTAATGGCGCGTTTAATTGGGTTTTTAGCTCGCACGCAACGACGAGCAAAATGAAAACATATCAAAAGTGAGTGAAGAGACAGAGACAGAGTAAGAGAGAGAGAGAGTAAGGGACAGGCAGCTAAGAAGGATTGTGTACTGGGGGCCTGATTGGAAAACTTTTGCCATCCCCAACAAAAGCGAATCAATTGAAATTGAGCGCTCTGGCAATGGCGCTAATAAGAATTTGATGTGCGGTTAATGCCGCCACCGTCGTCGTCGTCGGTCTCAACTCAACTTGATGAGCCAGAGAGAGCGCTGCCAATTGAAGCTTTGATTTTGTTGCCTTTTTTACTTTTTGATTTGACTTGCAAGTCAGAAAGTTTTATCATTATCGTTTTGCATAAAAAAATGCCAGCGCGCTCGCGCTCAAAATAAAATTGCAAAGCAGCAGAAAGTAATCATTTTAAAAACGTTTGCGAACGCACAAAAAATATGTACATGTGTTACACTGAAAAAAATGCATAGTGTAGTATTTAATTTGATATTTATATTTATATTCAAGTTTGTTAAATCAAAAGATTTGCATTGAGTGCCGCTCACAAACTTTAAATAAAATATATTCATAATATGTTATAATTTTCTTAAATTTAAATTAAAAATCAATCAATTTGTATTTAAGCTTTTAATTTACATTAAGTGCGGCTAACTAACTTTAAAAAAAATATTAAAGCAATTTAAATTTAAATCAAATGATTTGCGTTGGGAGCGACTTACAAACTTTAAATAATATATATAAATATATGCTATAATTTAAAATCAAGCAATTTATATTTAAGTTCTTATAAAATTATATATTAAAATATATATAAAAATATTTTTATTTAATTTTTGATTTTATTTTTTCTGTCTGTGCGCGCTGCGCAAATTAATTGAATTAAAACATTTGCAGCGTTTCTCGTGTACAAAAGTATGCATGGCGTGTATATAAAATAACTGCCGTTTATTTTTGTTAAATTTTTACATTTTACATTTACATATTATTGATATTTCTGGGCTATATGCAACATACATGAGTTTGAGAGCGGCAAAGAGCGCGTCGGGTAGTCTCAATGACAAGCGCTGACTAATATTTAAATAAAGCAGTTCAAAGCACCAGCAACTCGCACATATTTTTGTTTATTATTAATGCAGCTGCTTAACAAGTGAAGTTAGTAGTAGTGCGTATACTTAATATTGAGCTAAAGGCAATTGCAAGTTAAAAAGTTATGGCAATAGCTTGCTGAATATGCAAATAAATAAAAATAAAATAAAGCTGATCTATATATATGCATCACTTATAGTCAGTGATATATTAAAAATAAATGAAAATGACTGCCCAAATTAAAGCGCACAATGAACGACATATTTATATATTTTGATATATAGTGCCGCTTTAACTATCTTACATAAAATAGTAAAGCCACTGAATATGTGTATTAATAAATTCCGTCTATGTTTGGCTGGCTCTGGCTCAAACCCCAAGCAGTGCTAAGCCAGGCGCAGCTTCAGGCATCAACTAGCTTAGCTGTTGGCACTTTTTAGAAATTCTTTTGCTTGCTTGAAATGAGCTTAGCCAAAACTCTTTGCTAGTGCTTGAGCTTGAGTTAGCTTGTAATTGTTGTTTGTGGCAATTTGAACAGCTGATGTGGCTGTTGTCGCTTTTCAGGCTCAGGTGCTAAAACTCATCAACGCGTTCAGCCCCAGTCAGTCAACTTAGTCAAGTTTGCTAACCTATGAGTCCAGTGTGGTGCTGCCTTTTTAACATTTTTTTTTATATTATTTGCGTAAGTTAAGTAATATGCTAGATGAGCGAGCGGTTGGCGGGGCGCGCAGTCAGCAGCTGTGGTTAAGCTCAGCACGACAGACGACAACGACGACTCGATTACAGCCCCTGGCCCCCCACTCCACGCTGTTCAGCTTGGACCTACACAATTTCTAGTTGTGTGTGTGTGTGTGTTGAGTTTTTACAATGCGGACAACGTTGCCGCTGCCAGCAGCCATTATAAATTATTATTCATGAGCGGATGCGGATATTGAAAAGTTTCATTTTGTTTTTCTTGTTGTTGTGCGGCACATTCTTTTGCTTGTTGTTCTTGTTTCGTCTGCTGCGTCTATCTTCATTTCAATTTTTACGCCGTTGACGTTGTCGTCAACGTTGCGTTTACCTTTTGTTGTTGTTGCCACAAATAGTAGTATGTGTATATAATATATATATTTTCAATTTTTTTTTTGCTGCCACTGCTGCTGCTTAGCTTTAGCGCGTGTTGTTTGGAAATTAGATTTGTGCACGTTTCTTGTTTTGTCTGTTTCGTTTATGCGCCTTATGTGCTGTATTTAGATTTATACGAGTGAAATCCTTTTGTTATTAATAAAATGTAAAGCAAAGCTATGCACAATTAAATTCGATATATGCGCATTTAAAATTGTTTTTACCTATGCCAAATATTTGTTGAATTTCTAGCATTGCGCCTAGCGGTATGCTACAAAAAATTCTTTAAAGCTGCAGCCAGCGCCGAATCCAAAGCCAAAGCCAAAGCCGAAGCCGAAGCCTCTGGTCTTCATTTCAAGCTAAGCAAACACATAGAGTAGGCCAGACTTTCTCTCTCTGTCTATTGCGCTCGACCCTTTAGCATAACTTGCTGCTGCTCTGTGTATTTTTTGTTGTTGTAGTTGTTGCCACATTTTTTGCTCGAATGGCTTGCATTTCAATTTTAGTTTTGACTTGGGCTTAACGTCGAGTTATTGTCATGGATTCAAATCTCACATATGTATGTGTATGTATGTATATGTGTGTCCATTATCTGTGTATGCTTCCGCAGCTGTTGTGCGGCTGCTCCACTCTGTGTGGACTTGGGAGCTGCTTTAAAATTGATATTCCATTGACGTTTTTGGCGCGTCTCTGCTATGAGCCTCCCACTCAAGTTATTTATGTGCTCGTTTACAACTTTGTTGCTGCTGTTGCTGTTGCTGTTGCTGTTGAACTTACTGTGCTTACCACATTGATTGAAACAAACTTTCGCTTTGTATTTTCTGTGGCCCAAGTGTCGTTCGTTCGTTCGTTCGTTGCTTCTTGCTGAGCTGTTGTCGCTCTTGGGCTTGATTAGCGTCATTGGCTGACGTGCGAAGTTTTTAATCAAAGTTAGCAACACAATTAAGCGCGCTGGCAGCTCTTGCCAGTGACCCGCTGAGCTCAAGCTCTAGTTCTCTCTCTCTCTCTCTCTAATTTAAATAAGCGCACACACATTGAAATTTCAAACTAACTTGACCAAAGTCAAACCACTAAGTTGCAAACAGCGAAATAAAAATGAGAACCTAAGCAAAACGGCCGCAAAAGCAAATTGCAAAATTGAAATATTTTAATGCACACACACACACACACACACACACACATATATGAACATTTAGTTTATGTATAGCCTTGCTGAATTATAATAAACCAGCAATGCCGGAAATCGCTAGTGAAACGACAACAACAAGTTGATCCCAGACTTTCAGTGCTGGCAATTTTAGCAACTTTAAAGCTAGAATTGCACATTTGAAATTGTAGCGAAACATTTTGAATTGCTATGAGCTAAATATGTAAATGTTTAAAAAAATGGCTTTGACTATTTTTGTATTTTTAATGCAGCTCTCAAAATTTGAACAAAAAGTTAAGTTCTTATGTCTAGACTTATTAAAATTGAAGCTGACAATTTATGCTTCAAAATGTAGAAACAACTTAATAAAATAAAAGTAAAACTAATGAAGGATAAATAACAATACAATAAGGATAAATAAGTAAAACAGCAAATTTGTAAACGCTGTAGACAATTCAAAGAATGTTTAAAGAATTATCTACTTAAAAGCAAATTTAAGAGATCTTAGTTTATATTAAACTATTTCTAAACATTTCCAACAATTTTTGCGTTGTTCATTTATATGCGAATCATTTGTATAACTTTATTTTCAAGCTTTTTTTAAATCTAAAAGGCAGCAATATAAACTATATAATAAGTGATTAGCTTTAGCATTATATATAGTATAATTTTCTAAAGGGCTTCATATGTTAACTGTATTTGCGTTTTAAATGCTAAATTTAAAATATTTAAAAATAAATCAGCAATTTAAGTTGCCATTTTCTTTGCTACTCTTTTGGGTATTTCAGCCAAATGTTTATTGTTCGATTCAGCTTTTTAAATCTACAAAATGCTGGCAACACTGGCATCCGTGACTGGAGGGCACGTAAAATATATACGAGGACACGTACAAATATCGTATAGTAGTGCTGAAAGGGGCGCGGCTTTTGGGTTAGGCAACTGGCTTAACTTGTATTAATATCCATTAGATTTATGTTTGCCAAATGTAGCCACAGAAATTACACTTTAAATTCATGTTGGACTACGGTCACTCACACACACACACAAATACACACACACGCAAACAAAAATGAGCTGCAATTTTTCGTCGATATCGAAATGCGTAACACTCTGTCCATAGTTTGGTGCGTGTGTCTGCGTGTGCGTGCGTGTATTTGGGCGTTTTTCACATTAGTGTGCGCCCAACGCCCAACGCCCACCGCTGCCCCTGACCACGTTACATAATAGAAAGGGTTGGCCTCATAATTAAGCAGACGCAGCTCCGGCAGCTCCCAGCTCAACGTTTCCGGCTCAGACAGCCCAACGGGCACGTACAAGAGCCATACATTAAATGGCCAGCCCCATTTTGTCTACAACTTATTGGAGGGGGGTGTCCTGTGCTGTCCGGGCCTGGACTTTAACACTTTTGCTGCCACATTAAGGCTGCAAATTGTTTAACGTGGCAGCAGCAGCAGCAGCAGCAGCAGCAGCAGCAGCCTTGACTGCCCGTTGACCTCTGCTTGCCACCCCCTTTGACCTTTGGCTAGTGTTTGCTTAGCTGCCATTACTTAAGTTCATTAGCATCTCGTTGCGTATAAAATGAACTTTAAATCCGACGACATTCTCCTCTGCCCAATTGACAATTGACATTTGCCACTTTTGACATGCCAAGAGAGAGAGAGAGAGAGAGAGAAGAGAGCGAGAGTTAGTTGCCACATCTTTAAGTAGCTAAAGCAGTTTACATTTTTTCAAGCTCAAGCTGCTTGCAATTTAATTTTCATCATAAGTGCTTGTTATAATGGGCTTCGCTTTAAATAAAATAAACAAATTAGCGTATTATGCAATTAAAAAGGCAAAAACAAAACTAAAGTTCCGTTTCTTACTTTTGCTTTTAGTTGAAGCTCCAAATATTTGAATACAAATCGTAGCTTAAATAAAACAAAAATGTATAATATAAAGAGCTATTCTTCATTGCATTTAATGTTTAATATATGCAATTGTTAATTGTCAATGCTTTGATATTAATTGTACTTAAATCAGCTAAACTAAGCTTAGCTTAGGCAGTTTAGTTCCCACGCTCAGTGTCTGTCCAAGCTGAAGGCAAAGCAAGCAAGCAAAAGCACCGTACGATGGCAGCGACGCTCTTGCTCAGTTGCAGCAGCAGCGAAGAGCGCTCGAGCGCAGAGAAAATAAAGCAGCGCTGCTCCTCTCGCTAGCAAGCACGTGGACCAATTGTACAAGTAGAAGTATAAGTATAAGTCTCTTACCCTTCTTTGGTGCTTGCGCTTTAGTCTAGCCTCTTGCAATTTCGACCTGCAGCCAAAACACGACACGAGCGAAGCCCACCCACCCGACAAAAGAAACGAAGCTCTCGTTCAGTCGCAGCAGCAAAGAGCGATCGAGCGCAGACGAACGAAGACAGCGCTGCTTCCCTCGCTAGCAAGCACGCAGGCTAATTTGTATAAGTGTAAGTATAAGTGTTTGGCATTGACCGTCGCTCTTTTTTCGCTTGCGCTCTCAGCTTCTGTTCTTGCACTCTGATCAAAGAGCGTGACACTTGGCAGGTAAGCAAGCAAGCGGGGTCGAGCGTAGGTCAGTTGCGTTTTAACTTTTGGTGATTGAACGAACAAGCAGTGCAAGTGAAGTGAAGTGAGTTGCCGAAATGAATGGAAAAATCCAATACTGCTGAGGTATTATCTTAGTTTAAAAACATTTGCGTACATTGCATTATACTAAAATTTATATTCCTTAATAATAATATGCAAGTAATCTTCAAATTGTGTGACGTAGTTATCAAAATAATTATGCATACTAAGTAATTTCAATATATTTACATACAATCAAAATATGGGAAGCTACATCGCTTGGCCAAGTCAAATGACGAGTCTTCAGACAAAATAAATGCCAACTATGTAGTGTTGGTTATTATTATAATTTGTTGTTCCTTCCTATAGCATGAATATTGCAGTGAATAAGCTTAATTTGTTGAAATGCAATTGCAATGATTGTGGAAACAAATTTAAGCTTATAATAATTTATAGCAAAATTGTTAACTAGCTTCAATGTTTTAATTTCTATTTTATTTTATTATTGTAGCAGCTGTTGCTGTTAGCTTTGTGGCAACTTAATCTTGTGCTGATGATTTAACAATTAAATCAAAATAGTTTTATCTAATTGTGAAACTGTCACTTAATTATTTAAAATGAAAGCAACAAATGAAGTGAAATTTAATACAACAAGCTTAAGCTTATAAAGTTAATTATAGAAGCGCAAGGCCTAGAGCAACAGTCGACAGATAAGAGCAATGCAAAATATGAAAAGAGGAAGTAATAAAGTGCGCTTAAGCTACCGTTACGCAATCGATAAATCGAAAATCAAAAGCAAATTTGAAAAATATGAATATATGGGTGATATCCAAGCTGTCGTAGCTGCTAGTATATGGAGCTAGCACATTTTTTTTATTGATAGCCTTGGCTGCTCTAGCTCTTGGCCATGCTGTTGACATTATTTGTGCGGTTTATGTCGCCAGCTGGGCGAGCAGCAAATAGACGCAGCCAAAGTGCTTGCAATTCAATATCGAATGCGCATAGACTTGGAATTCAGTCGAGAAAGGCTTAGTAGAGAAAGAGAGTGAGAGAGAGAGAGAGAGAGCAGCACACAAAAGCAATTTGGGCAAAGGCGACGGCGGCAGCGGCAGTGAACATTTGCCCAAGAGAATCAATGTCTCGTTTCTCGTAAAAATGATTCATGATATCGCATTATTTCCGTATCATTTGTAATTTCCAGTTTCCTGCTTATTTTCACACACACACACAGGCAAGCACAAAAGAGAGTGAGAGAGAGTGAGCGAGAGCAAGAGAAAAGTGCTGCAATTACTATCTATCTGGTATTTTATAACTTTTGCGCTTGTCGTCGTAGTCGTCGACGGCGGCGTCGGCGTCGTTTACCTCGCACCTCGCGCTGATTACAGCGCCAAAGTCAGCGCGTCACAGTTACAGTTACAGTTAGAGCTCGCTCGCTGCTTTGCTCGCTGCTGTTATGGCAACATAGTATTGCTATTTCATCATCATCATCATCATTATCTCGCCCAGCGTTGTCATCAGCGTTCTCATTCTTTTCGTCTCTCTCTCTCTCTCTCGGTCTCTCGCTCTGTCTGTCTCTCTGTCTCTGTGGATATCTTTGTGCGCCATTTTTGTTGTAGTTTTTTGATGAACATTTAATTGAATTCTCTTACTACGTTGTGCTTTGTCTTTAGCACGCCAACAGAAACACACACACACACACACACACACACATGCATACACATACATACACTGCTAAAAAATATTGCTGCTCAGTTCAATAATAAAATATTGATATTGATATAAAAGCAATAATAACATTAGCTAAAATTATTTTAGGCTGTTTTTATACATATTTAAATTCAGAAAACAAAAGTTTTATTTTCAAAATTTTAATTCAATGATTTCGTTTATAGCTATATCCACATAAAATTTGTATGACTAAACTCAAAATATTTCAAGCCATCAGCATCATAATGATTTGTTTTTAAAAATAAAGAGAAATATTTTATTATATCTTAAGGCACATATATTTTATATATATATATTTTATTAAATTACCAATTTTTAATATAATTTACATATGTTCTAAATGTTATATATATTTTATACATCATGGAAATTGAATGAAAGTAATTAATTTATATATATTTTTTATTCCTAAACATTAATTTGATAGCTATGGAAATATTTTTAAATCTAAATTTTAATATATAGAAACACTTTAATAACTTTGAATTCTGATTTTAAAAATTCTGTTTTTTTAAATTAATATATTCTTTCCAAGTGAGTTTTATATATTTAGCGTAATGTTCTGCATAACATAAACGTTTTGTTTTTAATATTTTATAATACTACACTAAATAATAATGGGCATTAATAATTTAAAATATTTTTCAAAATTGCTAAGCACAAGAAGTTTAAATTTAAAACATTTCGTTATAAATTTATGCATATTTATTTTATTTACACTTCGAATAAATGCCGTATGCTTGTTTCTTTCAGTGTACGCTATGCTATGCTAGCGTATGTGTAGCATATATTTTAAACCGTGTGTAAATGTCGCTGACTGCGACCAAAAAGTTATATTCAGCTTTTAAGCAAGGCCACGTAATTAGAATGAAAATTACAATTGCAATAGCATGAGCGACAGAGAGAGCGATAGAGAGTGAGCGAGCGAGCAGAATGTGCTCAATTGTTTGAACTTTTAAAGTCAGTTAAAGCCACTTTTGGACTGAAAGTTACCTTGAGCTGGTTAAGTCGCTACTCGCACTCGCTCCTTATATTGAATTGATTAGCGCTTAAGCGCTGGAAATTTATTCAAGCTAATGGCAGCTAAATAATTCAAATTGCTAGACAAACAGTTGCGTGCATAAACTTGATGACAGCTGCTTATCCAAGCAGACGCCAAGGCAATATCAAATGGTAAATAGATAAAAACAACATGACTTAATGAGTGGTATTTATTTTTATGCTAATTACTTTCGAATAAGCATTACTTGCCTTGCGTTGTGTCCTTGTTGTTGGCCCAAGATGCAGCAGCAGCAGCAGCAGCAGCAGCCAACAAAGTTCGCCTTAATGAGCCCAGACCACCCCACCCCACCCCACCCCACACCACACCACACCCATTCGACTGTTCGTAGCAATAATTGTTGTGAGAATTTGCATGGCCAATGAGAACAAATGGCTGCTGCTGCTGCTGCTTCGACTGCTGTTGCAACCACGTCGCTGTCGACGTCGCTGTTGCTGTTGCTGTTGCTGTTGCTGTCGCTGTCGACGTCGACGCTTGTGTTAAGTAAATGCCATTATACAATAAGCAAGTTGAGCTGTAAATTTTCTTGAAATGTACAAAAGCACTCGCGCTGAAAGCCGTAAAGTATGCAATATGACAGCGCATAAAGGATAAAGCAGCCAGGACACCACACAGCAGACTCTCACTCAGTCCCTGCTGCTTCTTCTTCTTCTTCTTCTTCAGTGCCAATTGCAATTACAGCTCACTGCGGGCGTGTGAAAAAATACTTACAACAAACAAAAAACACACACACATACATATATACAACTTAATTACCACACACACACACACAGTCCATGGCAGCAAAGCAACTTAAGTCAAAGACGTATTAAAGATAAACGACCAGAGCGCACAGCCTCAGCCTCAGCCTCAGCCTCAGCCTCGGTCTCAGTCTCAGTCTCAATCTCAATCCTTGCTGCGATTTATTCTATGGCCGCATTATGTATGCACGACGAATGCTGCTCCTTCAACTGGTCTCCAAGCCAATCCTGAGTCTAGGCAGTGACTGTTTGTCTGGTCTAAAGTGATGCGCTGCACTCATTGCCTTGGAAAATTTAAATCAAATCAGACTTTAAATAATAATATAAATAATGTTATTAAATTAAAAATATTTTAGGCAATAGTTTTGATTTGCTTTGCAAATTTCTTGCTGCTTATGTACAACATTAAACAACTCAAGCTCATTTAAAAATACCTTATTGTTGCTAAAAAATCTTGAAACTTAAATAAAACTAATTAAAAATGCGTTATTAACTTTAAAATATTTTTTATATATTTTTTTAAAACTGTAAACAGCTAAAAATTATTTAAACAAATCAAATTAAGCATTTAAAAAAGACTTGCAACTTAAATTTGTGGCTAATTTAAAACTCAATTCAATTTTTATATGTTTAATTTGATTTTCATTGAATTTAATTAAATTCTATTAATATGATTTGTTGCTTGCCTTTATTTATTTTAAATTAAATTGAAATAAAAGCTTAAGACTCAAGCGTATTTTAAAATGCTTTAGCGCTTATTTTTGTTTTGTGTAAGAAGCGACGCCTGAAATTAGACTAATTTAATACTTTTTATTGCTTTAAATATTAAATGAAAAATTTAAATATGTTAATTGCTTGCATTTTGTTTGGTAAACTCCGCCACTGCCAAAGCAAAAATAAATTAAAATTTCAACTCGAATTTACACAAATTTTTATTGAAATATTTTACAGCACAGCTTAAAAAATACTTTTAGTTTGATAAAGTTGCTTATAATGATTTAAAAAAAAAAAAAGTGTTCACTTATATTATATTTTTAGATACGAGTCAGCCTCTGCTATTGCACATACACTGAGAGAATTTTGCAGCTAGAGCTGATTCTTGCGCTTGCGACCCGGACGCACGGCGTAGACACTGGAGGGCACTGGCCCATTGGGCAGAATGCTGCCCGAACGCTTGGCAGCTGCCAGACGTCGCTCATGGACTTTGCGATGCTTGGTGAGGTGATCGGAGCGGGCAAAGCACTTGGCGCAGTAATCACAGCGATAGGGCTTGATGCCCGAATGCGAGCGTCGATGCCGGGCGAGCTCATCCGAGCGACTGAAGCGCCAGCTGCAGTCCGGCCAGCTGCAGGCGTAAGGCTTCTCCCCCATATGCCGACGCAGATGCGCCTTGAGGTGAGCGGGCTTGGCGTACAGCTTATCGCAGCTGCCAAAGGTGCAAAGGTAGCCAACTTCACCAGCGGCATTCTGACTGAGCTGCAAAGCAGACGGCGGCGCAGCTTTAGTCGGCGCAGGTGAATCTGAGGCTGAGGCTGAGGCTTGGACTGGGGCTGGCGTTGGCGCTGCCAGTCGCAAATTGTTGTTGCTCTCCTGCAGAAAATCATCGCACATATCCGTGCAGAGCGGCGTGCGCTCTGGCAAAAAGTCCACTAGCTCTGGTATTTCCACAAAATGGTCCAACAGTCGCTGCTCCCAATCGCTCAGCTCCGGCGGCGCTGCGCTGCAAACTTCAGCGCCAACTGCAGCCGCATCAAAGTCAAACAGCTGCAGCTGCTCCACTCCATTGTTGTTGCTATCCAGCGTTATAATTCCATAGTAGTCCAAGCTGCTGTTGGGCTCGTAGCCCAAGTTAACATCCGCATAGCATGGCGGCGACTCCAGCAGCGGCGACTCCATCGCGCTGCCAAAGCTTGCGCATAGTTCGCTCATGGCCGCCGGCTCATCCAGCTCACTGTAGAGCTGCTGAAATGCGCCTGTTGCAAAGAACTCCATCGCCATCAAAATGAGCTGCAACACGCAACTGTCCAAATATTTATGTGCCACACACAGCAGGCTCAACGCTCAACGCTTAACGCTGAGCGCAGCTCGCAGCTCGTCGCGCTTGACTGTCAAGTTTCTCTGATAGTCAATCAATAAGCATAGTTAAGTTTTTACACAGCAAGAAAAAACAAGTGCTCTTTGCATTTGCATGCATTTTTTTAATATTTTATTTATTACACTAATTCATATACTAAATATAATGCTGCTATTAGTTTACTACTATTTTACTGCTGCTACTATTTTGCATTACATTTAAATTTAAATATTTAGTTTTATTGATTTTCAATGCATAAAATTTTCTATTATCGTTCACTGTCCATATCTGGCAATTATTTAATCATAAACAAATTGATTACTTAAAATTAATATTACAACAGTATTAAAAATAATTATTTTAAGTTTATCTAAATATTATAAAACAAATGATGCAAATTATTAAAGAATTTCTTATTATTCATTATTATTAATATTATGTCTCAATTTATTTAATGTTAGTGAAACATAAGCAGTCAATTTAAAAATCTTAGTATAATATAATGTATAACAATTTCATGCGTATTTCAAATTTTTTAACCATTTTATATATTTATTTTTTATTTTTCAATTTAATTTTATTTATATTAATTTTTTATTTATTATTTATTTATATAAATTTTTAAATTAATATATGCTTGCATTTACATTTAATTAATACTTAATATTGATATATTTGATATTAAAATTTCTATTGTTCTTTTTTAAATTAATATGCATAATTTATTAATTTCTTTTAATATTTTAAAGTACAAGCTACAAACGAAATGAATTTTAGCAACAAATTTAATAGCAACTTTTAGTCAATTTAAATTAGTTCAGTATTTATTTATTATAATACAAACATTGCAATGTATTATTAATTCTTAACTGAGCGCAAAGTTTCGCGCAGTGTATTATATATATAGCAATGTAAAAATCCTTTGGGAATAATTAGACATACACACACACATACATATGTTTACTGTTGCTTAGCGTTACTGATCTGCGTTTATCGGTGACCAGAGCGCATTGCTGGCGTCATTAGCGTCAGATCAGTAGACACCAGATGCTGTCGCCAGCAAGAGATCAGCACATGTTTCGCCGCCGCCGCCGCCGCCCTGCGCTCTCACCCCTTCTCGCTCTCTCTCTCTCTTCTGCCTCGCTTGCTTAATATCTGTTTTTATTTTCTGTTTGCAGCTGCTGCGTTGCGAACTGTGCCAAGCTGTGTCAGGCGAGCATCGATCCGGTCCATAGGTCCATTGGTCCATTGGTTCGGGCACCTGTTTACGCCGGAGTGCCAACGCTTTGTTTTTGGGTTTTCCCATATCAGCAAACAACGACAATTAGCTAATGGATATACAACGAAATATTTCAAGCATAAACAACTACATCAATACTAATCGCAGATCCCCAGGGAGTCTGTCAATGATAACTCTCGGTAAGTCCAATGTTGTTTTCTATATATTTTTTAAGTATTTGTAATTACCAAGAAGCAGAAATTATAATTTGTGTTATAAATTTGATATTTTTTATCTACTACTTTTTTTTGAGTGTAATTTTCATTGACGTCTAAATTTGTTTGCGTAGAGATTTTATATAAAAATAATTTTACATTTTACATAACAAAAAACTGAACGAAAACTGTTTAATTCAATTGCAATTTAATGCTTGAAAATATTTTAATATATTTTATATTAATTACAACCGATTAATACTTCTATTAGCTTAAATAACAGATTTAATTATTTTTCAATAATATATATACATCTATATAATTATTTTATTTAACAACAGTAAATATATATTTTGTTTATTTTGTCAACATTGCAACATTGTTGACAAATATAAAAGTTGCTTATCATAAGCAATTTAAATAAATTCATATAATAACAAATATCAACAAATAGTGAAATAAAGTTTACAAAATGAAGCACAACAATTAAATTAAATATCAGTAAAGATTTACAAAATGAATCATAACAATTAAATTAAATATCAGTAACTACATATATATTTTTTATATATTTGCATTCTTTAAATATATTAAATTCATAAAAATAAAATAAACTCAATTAAATGAAAAATATGTAGTAAGCGAATTTTACACTAAATAAATTGAATATCAATGTTTATTTTGCAATTTGTCTTTGCTTTAAAATAATTCGAGTTTGTTAAAATTGCAAAAGGCAAGTGAATTAATGAAATTCAATATATGCAGTGCTCAATGGTCAATTAATGTTAAAATTGTGCTGAAATGTAATAAAACAAATATTTTCATACTTTGTTATGCTTAAAAATTATGGAATTTGTTCATTAATGAAGTAGTAAATGCAGCTGAAATTCAATAACAATGTTTATTGTTTGCAATTGGCGTACTAAAATGTAATTGAATATTACACACATTGTTGTTATTTTAATGAATTTCAATTTAAAGTTTAAAAAGTAATCAAAAATTTTGACTCTTTAGACTTAATGCCAAGTGAGTTAAGTTGTAACTGAAGCTAAAGCTGTTTGTGGCGCTTACCCACACACACACACACACGCATACACACATACACATGCACATGCATGTAATTTCGATAATTACAAAATATAAGTCACGTCCAGTGTCTGTTATCTAAAGCTTGCCAGGCAATGAGAGCTTCGCTGGCTCTGTCGAGTGGTAAACAAAGAAGCCAAAACCGATTACCTGCCAGCCAAACACACACGAACACACACACACACACACAGACACAGACAGACAGTAACCAATACTGTTGCAAAAGTTTACTGTTGGCAGTCATTACAATCCTTTGGCGCTGGCTTTGGGCTACAGTAAAATTAACATAAATTTTGTGCGCCTAACGCTGAAAATTACTTTCGCTTGCAATGTAATAATCAGAGAGAGAAGTGAATGTAAATCCATGCAGAAACCACAAGCAGACACCCACACACACACACACACACACACACACACACACACACACACACCCTTAGGGTTGTGTCTGGGCTGTGTTTGTTTGCTACGCAGTCATTTTTGGTGAGTGCGTTGGCGCGTTTTGCGTTAATTGAAATTGTAAAAATCAAAAGCGGCAGTCGGCGCATTAATGCCTGGCTTAAAGGATAACAATGCCTGACAGGCACTTAAAGGCGGGGCAATTTGTAATTACGAGTGTGTACGCTTCATATTAATTATATATATATATATATAATTTGGCAGTCTGCCAGCGTAGCAAACAAATTAATGCTAAGAAACTTGGAATAGTTGCCAAGACCAAGCAATTTATGTAATTTTTAATTTAATATTAATAAAAATAGTTAATTATATGCCGAAGCCAAACAAAATTCATTTAGTAAAAATAAATGAGCCATTACTTTAATGAATTTCAATGCTAGAAGCGTCAGCGCTATAAGAATTCCACTGCCGCTAATATAAGCATAAGCTAAACATACTTTAATATTAATAAAACGCACGCTTAAAAACAATTTAAGGAGTTAGTAATATGCAAAAGTTTATTAGGCAAATTAATACTTGAATAGTTAGTACGACTTGCTAACAAATTTTGGTTTTAGTTTTGAAATTTAAATTATAAGTATTTGATTTATTTATTTAATGTCAACTATGGACAGTCGACGATAAAAGAAAAGGGTAACAAAAAATATTTAAAATTAAATTTAAAAATTATTCATTTATATACTTATATAAAGTTATAGCTGCAGATTTAATTACTTGAAACAGCTTGAGAGACAACAGCTGTAAATAAATAAAAAATAATAGTACTAGTTTGCTTTGATTACATTGCTATATCTTAAAACTAAGACATGATTTTTGTTGCTAAGCTGCACTTGGAAATCTTTTGTAAATTTCAAATTTCACTTTAGCTTTTATCGCAGCCAAACAGCTGAGCCCATGCTAATGAATTCTGATTTATATATATGCGACTGCAGTTTGATTGAGACAACAATGCATCAATCTAAATTATTTAGCGCCCCAACTTGAGTTGAGTCTGCAACTGAACTTTGCTGGTCTGAGCTTTGACGCAAAATGCTGATAACATAAATTAGTATGTTGCCTCAACTGCTGTCGCTCTGCTCTGTGTTCAACTCCAACTTGTCTTTGAGTTGAGTCCTTGGGTTTGAGTTTCGCTTGCAAATATCTTGGCATATTTACATTTGTATCTTTAGCTGTTTTGCTGTGGCTACAAAATGCATGTGAACACACACACACACACAGACACACTAATATAAATGTATGCATGCATATACATGTGCGTTCTGTGTGGCACCGCAAGTGTCATAACGGGAATTATGCATTAAATTTTACTGTAAATTGCAGACGGCAAAATTGTTGTCAGTTGTCAGTCGTTGCTGCTGCTGCTGCTGCTGCTGCTGCTGCTCAAGTCAAGGCGAAACGCAAATTTAAATGCATTTCAAGTTGCTATTTGTGTGAAGTGAGAGCGTTGTTGAGTACAGGTGTCCTGGCCAGCTCAATGAATAATATAGTTAAAGTTTAACTTGCAAAAGAATTTGCCTTTGGCCGCATTTGAATTATGTCCTTTGATATTTTTTGGGCTGCGCACATGGCTGAGCTTATGGCTTGTTTCTCTGCAGGATTTGCTTGCGTTGCTTTGGCAATTGATGCTGCCCCATTCACAAATAGCTGAGCCGCTTGTTTTCATTGGATTAGGCAAGTTTCGTCCTTAAGCTCATTTCGTTCGTCTAACGGAAAATGCCTAAAGAACAAACACAACACTCATTGCTATTGAACAAAATAAATATATAACAGTTTCTTAGCATTAAAGCTTAACTGTATAACAGCTTTTATAACAATATTAAGACACATTTAAAAATACAACATGCATAGCTTGTGAATTGTCAAATGATTTGCTTATCAAAATATTTATGACAATCTTTCTTTTCATATTTAAGGCCGTAGGACTGGGCAGCCATTTCTTATTATTTTTTTGTTATTTTAGTTCAGTATTTCATACTTTATGACAGCTTAACATTTTTATAACAGTTGCTCTCTTAATTTCAGCTTAAACTCAAGTGATTATGCAAGTTCTTAAAATAGTTACACAGCTAAAAGGCAGGTATGTTTGCTATTATAACACTTCTATGACAGTTGTTTACCTTCTATTAATTCCTAAGTTCGTTGTATAACATTTTTATGACAGCTAGCTACATTTGCTTACAATATCTGCTCTTAAGATCGTTACACAAATGTCATATAAATATTTATGACAGTATAGCACTTGTATAACAGTTTCTTATTCACACTAACATTTCCGTATAACAAATAGCCACAAAGCGTAGTAAAGCACAGTATCCAATTAATTATGACAGTATAACACGCGTATGACAGTTGCCAATTTGCACAAGCATAGGCATACAACCAATACTTACGATCGTTGTATTACATTTTTATAATAGCATTTGTATACAAAGTTTTATGACAATTATGTTAGTATAACACTTTTATGAGAGTTGCTTATTCGAACGTTAGCACAAATAGTTGCACATCTGATACTTATGACAGTATAATAAGCGTATGACAGTTGTTAATTTGAATAAGCAACAGCGGAAAATGTTCTCTGACCATTGCTAAGTGCGTTGTATAACACTTTAATGACCTATATGTGCATTTATGACAGTATAACACTTGTATGACAGTTGCGTAAAACATGCTCCAAAGTTCATTGTATAACACTTTGATGACCCACATTTGCGTACATGAACATGAAAGTCTTTAAGATTGTTGTATAACAGTTTGGCGTGGCGTCTTTAATTACTGTAACAACAGAGAGTCGAGTCGCGTCGCGTCGCTGGCACTCGACGCATTGCCAATTAATTACCCAATTTAGCTAAAAAGCTCGCCAAAAGTTGAGAAAAGTGCAAAGTTCCAGGCGCTGCACAGTGGACTTTATGGTCGAGTAGCCGAGCCCCGAGTATTTATATATAAAGTAGAGAGACACATAGATAAATGTTGCAACAGGTCAAAAGTTTTTAGCCAACTAACAAGTTCTCGCTGCTCGAGCTGCCTAGTGCGCCTAGTTAGTTGGTAGTTCGGCCCTATGTATGTATGTGTGTGTGTGCGTGTGTGTGTGGCGCCCTCTGGAAAGTTTTAATAAACTTGCCAAAGACAATATTTTGTGGTCGCCCCCAGAATATTGCAGACAATAATTTGATTTTATACGGCGCGAGAGCAACGAGAGCAATTTGTTATGTCTGCCAAAGTCCAAAAACGGACTCGCCAACTAAGCTGGACGCTAGATAAGGCCAGCAACAAAGCTCTGTGTGTGTGTGTGGGTGTGTGTGTGTGAGCCAAAAACTGAGCTGAAACTCAACAGCAACTAAGGCTGAGATTAGGTGAAATGCAAACATAATCCAAAGACAAGTGAGTTAACTGGTTTGACCCAATTTAATTAAACATATGTATGAGCATGTATATACATGTGTGTGTGTGTGTGTGGCTATGTGTGTGTAGACTGGTTAGTATTTGTGTTATGTTCACACCCCAAAAACAGCAGCAGCAGCAACGGACATGGCCAACGGCCACGGGTTAAAGCCTTAGTTGTCGTCTTCTTAGGGTGCCAAAGCTAATGACAATAACAGAGGCAGCAGCCATACAAGTCTAAGTAGGGGTGAGAGAGAGAGAGAGAGAGAGAGAGAGAGGGGTGAGACGAGTGGGTTTGAGCTGCGGATTAGAAGAAGCAGCAGCAGCCGATACGAATCTTCTGCTTATGCCTATATATATGTGAGTATAACTCGCTCGCACGCTCGTCTATGTGTGTGTGTGTGTGTGTGTGCTGGCTTGTAAGCAGGATTTACACACACACACACACACACACATAAGCAGAGCGTAATTGTAGCAAAAAGACGACGGCAGCGGCAACAGTCGAACAATTAGTGTTGACAGACATTGCACTCTGGCAAAGCCCCAAAGGAATTTCGAGAGCTTGTCGCACACCAAAAACTAACTACACACATATATAACAGTTTTGCATGTGTATGTGTGTGGCTGTGTGTGTGGCATATAATTTGAATTTGTTGCAGAGCCTGCGCTGTCTGCAGTTAAATGCATTTCCAAATTTACCAAATTGAAAATCGAGCTGCTGCTGCGTATGACAGTTAATATGACAGTTTCAGTGCATATGTATGTAAATAAATGGCACAAACAAAATGCAAATATACTGCAAATTGTTGCAGTTTCAAATTCAATTTATGCCAACGAATTGAAATAAAATTTAAGCAATTTTATAATATAATAAAAAAGAAATTACTTCACTTCTCTGTCGACGCGACAAAATTCTCTGTTCAAATGCCAAACGCAGAATTTCCGCGAAAGCATCTTTCAAATTAAATCTGTTCTGGTTAAATTATATGTTGCTGTTACTTTTTTGTTAACGCATGAGCCAAGTGCTTGGATATTAATTGTGAAGCTCGTCAAGCTGTCAAGCAATTGGAATATTAATTCATAAAAATGTCTTAGCTAAGGAATTAGCGGTTCAGACTTATTTTAGCCGAAAGCTGCTGCGGCTCTAAAGTGTAGACAATTTTTGCTTTATTGCTTTTATTTAAATTTAATTGCTAACAAAAAATAACTTGCTTATTACTTACTAAAAATTTGCATAATATTATTGTATTTACATTTTTAGTAGCAATCTTTGTCATACATCAATTTTAATCACTTTATAACTTTATTTCGATTTTTTATATAAACAAACTATGCTGCATTTATTCTTAGACCAAATTGTTTGCTTAATATAAATTAATATATTTTTGCATGTTATTAGGCTTAAAAATAAAGCTAAAATTTAATTTACAATTTTTGTAATGTTTTGAATTTTGTAATTAAATGCGTTGAGTTACTAATTTAGCAGTTTCTTATGTAATTTTGTGTATGTCAAAATTGCTTTAAATTATAAATTTAAATGTTTTTTTTAATATATGAAGAGTTGGAAATTAACAAAAAAATGTATAATTGTTATAAATATTTAATTTCAGGGTTTTAAAGTGAATTAGTGCATAAATGACTTAAATTCAATTTATTTTTGTTATATAAATTATTTGTAATTTGTACTTAGACAAAATTGCTTGCTTATTATATTAATTAATGTATTTATTTTTAGCAAAGGCAGCAAACTTTAACTAATGAAGCAGTTGGTTTAGTGATTCTCAAAACTAAAATGCATGCGAATTATGTTGCTAGCATTAGCATTTAATTAGGGCAAAGGCAAACCAATGCGAGGAGCAGCAGCAGCAAGAAATTGAGAACTTTAAGGCAAAAGCCCAAACCCAAACCCGAAACCCAAACCCAATGCTGGGGTTAGCCCAACAATGAAGCGATGGCTGGCAACAACAGCTTGACTGTTATTCTAACCAAGTGTGTGTGTGTGTGTTTGCACATGTGTGTAACTGTGTGTGTGAGTATATTGAATGGCCGCAAACGCTGCGGCTGCAAGCTGAGAGTCTTTGGCTGAGCTAATGAGGCAAAGGGGCGACAACAGCAGCAGCAGCAGCAGCAGCAACGACAGCAGCAACACAAATGCCAAATGTGCTTTAAGCATGGCCAATGAACATAAATGCAGGCGTTTTGGCTAATTTCTGCAAGTGTCTCTGCTGTGCGTGTGTGTATATGTGTGTGTGTTTTGGCAGTATTAATGAAGTGCCAATGGGCACTTGCTGTGGTCAGCTACCTTGCATGTATGCATGTGTGTGTGTGTGTGTGTGTGTGTTTGCCTGTTGGTTAAATGCAAATGTTGTTTGAGTGCGTTGTAAGGTCAAAAGTGCATGACAAACAAAAAAGTGTTGCATGCTTTTCGGGGCGCTGTCAATTTGCAATTGAAAAGAAACACAATGGCCCAAAGCGCACTGGGTCAACAGCGCATAACTAAAGCCAAATGCATATATGTTACACTAACACACACACATACATACATACATACATACAGTTGTAGGTCAGCTGGCCAAAAACAAAGTGGCACACAAAATGACAAAAAGCAGGGAATTTATTTAGTTTATTTGCTGTATATCAGCAGCCATAACTGTCAAGTGTATGTTGTTGTTGCGAGTGTGTGTGTGTGTGTGTGTGTGTGTGTGTCTGTCTGCATGCGGGTGAGCTAAAGCTACAACTACTCAGCTCAACTACATGTTGGCCATCATCATCAATCATTTTGATTTGCGCTAAAAACTATGCAATACTTTTGCACACACACACACACACACACAGCGATAAACTAAAACTGCAGCCAGCAGCAGCAACAAACAATAAGCGACATGTGAAATGAGAACAACAACAACAATTCATGTGGACAAGTTGCCGTTGCCGTTGCCTTTGCCTTTGCCTAACTTTAAATTCAAACTTCAAGTGCCTGCCGCTTGCTTTAGCCACAGTAGCTGCTAGCATGAGTTTAGCACTTTTAAAACTCAGCATAGTGCATACGCTAGTCGTCTTTAGCTTTAGCCGCTTTTAGTTTATACCATGGGCAAGCAAAGTCGAAATTTAGCTGAAGCTCAAGTTGTTATATCTTTATATTATGCTAACTATGTTAAGCTAACTGCTATTGTTATAAACATAAATAGTGCAATTTGCTGTAATGTGAAAAAGTCTTAAAAATTATTAAATTTTACATCTGGATACGTCTGAAATTCTTTGGCTACTGAAAGCTATAACCAAAATAAATATTTTCCTATCAAGTATACGTAATCATTTTTAAGCAATATATTTGCAGCAATATCGACAATTATTAATTTTGTAACTTGCAAAACTTTATTTATTATTTGAATAGAATTTTAATGATTCGCTTGTATAATTAAAATTTACATTTATTTAGAAACAACTTTATTTACTTGTTGGTGGGTCTTATCAACATTTGCACGGATTTCAGTGGATTCAAATGCCATTTATCCCATCTGATTGCACGTAAATAGTCTTCATCAAATCGATTGCGCTCATAAGGTCCATTAAGGTTACTATAGAAATAAATTATAGAATTGTATCACTTTTTTTTTAAGTCATTTATACTTACCAATGCCAACCAGCATTAAACCACCAACCACCCCTGATTTGTTCAGCATAATTACCAACATCATTTTTATCATTATCCCGATCTTGAGTTGAGAATTTCATATTCTTGGCGGTTTGATCATCTGCAGTATCGAGTGCGTTTCCAGCATCTCCAGAATATTCGCCCACACTTAATAGTTCGTATGCTTGCGCTTCATTCCCAACTGAGAAATTGGTATAGCGAGCATATCGTTTTTCGTTTCCGAAATCCTCAAGCAGTATGTAGAGCTCGTGTGGCTGAAACTTCGTCATCAGATGAAGTTTCTCTAGCCCGAACCAAAAGTTACGGCGCAGGTCCCCAAAGCCATGTTTGTACTCCTCCCAGTCTCGACCGAACTCCTCGTATTCATCCATCCTACGTTGAATTACAACCCATTCCGAGAACTTTGAGGCAAAGGGCACTTTGAAGGGCTCCGTGCCAGGCACACGTATCGTTCGAATATCAATGCTATAAGGCACAAAGCTAGTCAATTCAGCTTGTTCTACAAAGTTAATCAGCTTAGCTTCGAATTGTTGATTCTTATTCATGTTGTTGCTTATTTGCTCTTTCAAATCAGCAATGCGTTTATCCTTTTCAGTTATTAAAGAATCCTTGAGTTTGTCGCTTTCTTCAATCTTCGTTTGTAGTTCATTGACTTTTACTTGAAGCTGCTGAGTTCCCTTCAAAGTCTCCTTGTGTGCCTCAACGCGAGCTTCTAGTTTCTTATCAAAGTCTACGATGCGTTCATCTTTTTCACTCATTAAAGAATCCTTGAGTTGGTTGCTTTTCTGCAGAGCTTCTTGTTGTGCTGCAAGCTTAGTTTGCAGCTCAGTTATTTCAGTTTGAAGCCTCAAGGTTTCCTCATCTGCCTTAAGCTTATCTGCACTGCAATTGCAAGAAGCTTCATTATTTGCGTTAGCTTTACTTGCAAGACTCTTTATTGTGGCCTCCAGTTGCTGCAGCTTTCCTTGTAGCCTATCAAATTGCTCCTTGCTTTCAGCCGATATACGAAAATGTTGGAGTAAAGGCTTCACGACTTTAAAGCAAAACGTTCCGCGATCCTCGTTTGATTCCCTGGAAACTGCGCATGACTGCAAAAGTAGCATTGATTTGCTTTTAATACTAAAAACATTTATTTGCACTGGACCTACCATAACATCAGTTGCCGAATCGGGTCGCATATATAGCAGCAACAGTATAACTGATAACACGCGCTTCATGTTCGATTAATAAAACGAACTATTCACGAGCACTTTTTTAAGTATACTGAATTTGAATATTCAAGATCAGCAAGCTTATATAGTTGAAGTACACGTCAGAATTTGCGAGCTCATATTAGGTCACTGAAGACATAAACGTATTATCAGCATTATTTTGTGATATTTATATTTTGATATATGATAATCTATGCGCGTGTTTGGTGATCTTTGACATGAGACACTTTTAAGAGATTTGAAAACTAACGAATTTATGATTCTGTTGCTATGTATGAAGTAAACAATTGCTTATTGCGTGTTGATGTTTTTCTATTATTAAAATTAAATATATTGCAATCATAATAAATAACAAATAATTCTTTTCTATTAAATTTACAAATTTTCTTTTATACACTTTGACATTTTTGTAAATAATGGAAAAGGGTATTAAGAAGTTGCTCAAATGTTAATAATTGTTTGACTTTAATAAGAAATTTTGCTTTTTCTAAGCGCTATTCGAAAGTTAAGGCAACTAAAACTCAACTAAAAAATGTTTTGTTAATTGTCTATTATCAACATTGACATTGAGAATTGACAAATAGTTTAAATGAAGCAAAAGTGTGCAATTTAACACATTTAATGTTTAGTTTGTTTAGCTAAAATTTGTCAAAATTGCAGCTAATGCTCATAAACTTAAGCAACGTTTTAATTGTTTAAAAAATGAAAAAGTTTTTCATACTAAAGCTGCATACTTGACACATTGCTTGTATGGTAGCTATAAGATATAGTGGCTCGATCCATACGCACATAGCTTAAAAATGCCCTTAAACTTAACTTTAGGCCAAATTGTTAGTCGCAGCTTTGACAAACAGTTAAAAGACTTTATTATTATTACTTAGAATGCATCAAATTAAATTGAATTAAATGCTAAACATTTCATTTGATTTAGATTAGTTTAGCACACACAATTTTGTTTTTATTGCCCATTGTACATTTGTTGCTTTGTGCTTTGCTTGTCCACAGACTGACACAGACAGACTGTAATGTGCGCATGTGAGCGAAAGAAATGTTAGTTGCTTGCATTAGTTAGTTGCAGCTGCTTGCTCGAGCAGCAGTTAATAGACGACAACTGATGAAATATTTGTGCGACTTGTCGCTGCTGCAAATATTTTTGCTGCTTACACTACGTCTGCGTTTGTATGCGTATAATGAAATTTTAATTAAGCACAAGAAGGCGCGCAAGCAAATTCAATTTGCGAGCGGCAAGCAGCAAGCAGCGTCAGGTGCAAGTTGCAAGTGCAACAATTAAAACGTTGCCTGAGTTGCCAATTGTGTGTTTGTGTGATTGGGGGTTGGGGGTGGGTGGGCGACAATACGCGCGGATAACTGAGCACATGATTGAGCGTTTGCTTGAGTGAATGAGCGCCTGCATAAATGAATGTCACATTGACCGAATGAATGATGATTGCTGTATGCTGCTTACGTTTGCCTTTTAAAAAACCCCCAACACACACACACACACACAGACACAGACGCACAGTCGAATGGGCGCTCCCACTCACTTGGCCTGATTATCAACGACGTTCGAGTGTCCTTAATGTAATTCAATATGTCTACAGTGCAGCTTGCGATTGGGACAGCTGCTGCTGCTGCTGCTGCTGCTTAAAGTCGAGCAAACTTCCTTGCAACTTGCATTGCAATTCAAATGAAAATTCAATTCAGTCAGCAAGTTTGGCTTTAATAGTTTGTCCCTTTAAATAAAAGCATTTATATGTTTTAAATTATATTCAAAATGCTTCAATACTTATTTGATTTTTGTATTTATCGCTGATTGCATTCAATGTTTATAACAATTATTTGGCTTAGCTAATTCCATAAGCTATTTATTTTTATATTTCAGCCACTGCAATAAATGACATGCGTATACGTAATATTTAGCAACATGTGCGTAATGTGTGCTTACAATTAAATTTACACATTTTCATTGCTAGTTTCGGAGAAATCAAACATTGCATTTGCCTTCGACTTGTTTTGAATTTTAGTTGCCATTTTCATTCTAATTTCATTGCTAATAATTTACACCTTCTTGCAGCTGTTCAAAGTTTGTTTAAAATACAAACTAAAATACTTTTGGGTGAATAAATTTGATGTTTGCTTAGTTTGTATTTCATTGCTAAGCAGCGCTATTAAATAAATATGGCTAAGCACAGAGCATTTAACTGATTAGCTGCATTTATTTTTTATATCACAGCACTGAAAAATGAGAAGAACTGCAAATAATAATTGTTTGAAATAAAAATTAATTACAAAAATCAAATAGATTGGCAAATTCAATTATTTTTAAATATTTTTATTACTATTGTTTGTAATTCCAGTATTTATTTATTATTATATTCAGCATTTTTGCAATTTTTGTTTACCAACTGCAGCTAGAAATTCTAGAAAGCATAAAACTTGTGAAAGTTTAATAAATAAAAATTTTAGAAAATGTGCAGCTTTAAATGTGTTTAGCTTAAGCTCTAAATATATTTGACAGCAGAAATGAATTATATGTGGTGTATTAAAAGCCAAAGCTTTGAGTTTAAAAATATTAAGCGCTAAAATGATTTTTGTAGCTTAATTTCAAGCATTAATTTTCCAATTTTAATATTTTTTAATGCAGTTGCCAAAGCTTAACAAAATTAACTTCACTAACAGTGAGTACATTTTTAATTTTAAACTGCGAAAGTGCAATAAGCATTGAGCAGTCAATTTAATTTTTAACTATAAGAGTAGAAAGCACAAATAATTTTTAAACATTTATTATGAGCTAAGCGAGTAGTGAAAATCAAAACTATAAAAACAATTTGATAAACTGTGTAAATTTTGCATGCGTATGTTTTAAATATTAAATTGCTATGTGTGTGTGTGTGTGTGTGTGTGTGTGTGTGTGTGTGCAGCAGCTGAAAACTTGAGCACTGACAGCTTGTTGGGCATAAATCAAAAGACTTTCAACATAACCTTAAAAGTGGCTCAATATGAGCTTAACAATGGGCGCATATGACGTAGCCGATTGCCAATTGCAGTAAGCAGCGCATGCAAACGCCTTTGGCAGCTGGAAAAGCGGAAAAACGCTCAGCAGAGAGAGCGAGAGAGAGCGAAAACTTTGGTATAATTTCTATTTGAAAGGCGAGCCGAAAGTTGCGAAGCTGCTGTCATATTTCATAAGTCGCTGCTGCTGCTGCTGCAATGTGGCTGAGTGGGCGGTTGGGTGGGTGGGTGATGTGGGTGGCTTCTATGTATAATTACATGGTTCAACTGTCACGGCGGAAAACAAATAAATGAGTTTTACTTGCCAAAAGTTTGCCAAAAAGCTGGACTTGCAGCATTGATCGCTGTTGCGCTCTCTCTCTCTCTCTCTCTCTCTCTCTCTCTCGCTCGCACACACTAGCGCGCGCTCTTTCACTCGCTGCATGCATCAAAATTCGATACGCATTCATTGCCGCACACACCCCCCAACAACAACAAAAAAAAGTTTTATGATGCAGAAATGTTGAAAACTTTTCACACACACACATAGCAAGGGGCATGTGGCGCCATCTAGCGCTCGCAGCTTAACCCCAAACAGTGGCAGCGCAGATAGCAAAAGTCGCACTGCCAAACAATGAAAGCTGCAGAATCAATCAAAGGCTGACTTTGAACTCTAAGCGGGGAGTGGGTGGGTGGTGGGTGGTGTTGGGTGCTGCTGGGTGGCTACCTGAGCATTTGAAATTAATTCAGATTGCAATTCCTTTGAATTATACGCATCAGCAAACTATGATTTCTCATGAAATATTAATGCCCAAGCCCCCCCAATGTCGACATTTGATATTTTAGCCATTGTTTCGCTCTCTCGCTCTCTCTCTCTCTCTCTCTCAACTTCGTTATCATTGTCAACATGCCAGTGCGTTCTCTGAGCCCGCATTGAAGTCCTTTAAGCGTTAGTCCTGCCGCTGCTCATTCCTGAGCATAATCAGAGTCGCAGTCTCAGCAGCCATTTCAAAGTTCTGTCTGTCCGTCACAAAATGGCACAAAATGTGGCCATCCATGGTTGTCAACGTTGTCAGCCACATCGTGCGCGTCCTGTTCGTCCTGTCTGCACACATTTTTTTTACCTTTTTTTCGGCACTTCCTTTGACCACCCAACCCACCCACCCAACCAACCGCAGCCATTTACTTCAGGTGTCTATCAATGCCAGCGCGTTTGGCTCTCCGGCCTGGCAAGCCGGAAAATGTGAATTTATCACACGAGCACGTACGCATATTTTCCAGCCCCACCACCACCCCCCAGTCACACCTTCTATTTGCTGCTGCTACTGATGTGTCCTTGCCCAAAAAAGTGGCACGATTGCTTCATTGCAAACGTCGTTATGCTCAAGTGCCGCACACAGATTAGTTAATATTCCAGCAGTTTGAATGTCTCTCCTGTCTCGGGGTCGCCAATGGTCCAAGCTGCTTATCAGTGCTGCCGCACGTGCTGCCAACCCACCCAACCACCCACTCGCATTCGTGCATTTGAATGTCTTAATTGCATCCTGTTTGCTGCAAATTCACTTCGGCAACAATTAAAAGCCAATTTCAGCAGCAACAACAGCTTGCAACTGCAACTTGCAACTTGCAGCAGCAGCAGCAGCAATGACTTGGCGGTTTTTTTAATCAGCGCTGCAGCTGCAGCTTCCTTTTGGCATTCCCCACTTTGTTTCCGTCGCCGCTGCAACCAAAAATTCCAGACATTTGCCTAATGCAGCGTCAACTCAACACTGAGCAACATTTGTATGCCCCCAGCGCATTTAAAATTCCATTCGTGTGCGGCCTTCCCTGCAAGGACTCAACTCATATTCGCGACTGCCATTAGAAACGCATTTGCCTGCCCTTAGCAAAATAATCACAGCCTCAAGCTTATGCCAAACATACGTTATATTTATTAATAATTAATATAAAAATATATATTTAAAATAATTAAAATATAATTAGGATATATTAATAATAGCTATTAAATTTCAATTTGGTTATTTGCTTATTTTTATTTATTTATTTTATTTAACTGCTCATTTTTATTTATTTTATTTAACTAACTGTTTGCGCTTTTAGGGATTTTCCAATGCACTGCCCACTTTTTTATTTTTTTTTACATTTTAAATATTTTGCTATATAAATTTTAAAATATTCTTTTGTTATCATAAAATTAATTTAACTGCTGCAAATTATGCGCAAAATTTAATTAGCTGCTGTTAACAAATTGTTGCTAATAACTGAAACAATTAATTGTAGTTCTTATCATTTATCAATGCATTAAAAAATAAATGCAGCTAATCAATTAAATGCTCTGTGCTTAGCAATTTTTATTTATTTAGAAATTAAAAGCGATCTAAGCAAACATCAAATTTATTCACCCAAAAGTATTTTAGTTTGTATTTTAGACAAACATTGAACAGCTGCAAAAAGTTGTAAATAATTCGCAATCAAATGAAAATGAATATGGCAAATAAAATTCAAAACAAGTCGAAATTTGATTTCTCAGAAGTTAGCAAGCAATATGTGTAAATTTAATTGTAAGCACACATGTTGCTAAATATTACGTATACGCATGTCATTTATTGCAGGATGTGTGTATTCAAACAAACAAAAATAAGAAGAACTGCAAGCTTTAGTTACATTAGTCTTAAATTTTAAACAAGTTCGCTCTCTCTCTCTCTCTCTCTATTGCGCTTAAAGAGCAAACATCAGCTTAAAGCCATTTCATTTTGCTAAATTCAAGCGCAGCTTTAAATATTTAAATTAAAATAAAATAAACAAACAGTTGGTAAAAAATAAATAAATAAGTTGTTTATGCTTAAGCTAAGACTTGCTGCTTATTGTTGCGCTTATAATGAAGACGTTTTAGTTATAAATTAATTATAAACAAATAAGTCTTAGTCTTTGGTTTGCTATTTAACATATTAACATAACAAATAACAAGCTAAGACTTGCAGCTTATTATAGAATGCATAACAATTGTTTTGCTTACAATGAAAGCGTTTTATGTTTTAAATAATTATGAACAAATAAGTCTCGTTTTGTTTGCTGTTTTATAAAAAGGCGCACTACACTTTAATTAACTGCAAATTTAGCGCAGCTGGTTGCATGTGGCAACGTTAAGGCTGCTGCCAGTTGAAGGTTTCAGCTGCTGCTGCTGTGGTCGCTAATTAAATTGCTGGGCGGGCGCTTGGCTGATCAGCAAGGGATCTGCGTCGTTGGCAAAGGCATTTGGATTGGCTGTGCACTGGCGGCGACGGCGACGGCGATTGCGACTCCAACTGACAGCTGCTGGCTTAACGTCGGCGTCCGTAATTGTCACTGCCGCATTGTTGGGCTCGTGCTGAGCTGCAGCTATGAAGCGACTGCTGCTGCTGCTTTGAGCGGCGATTGTGTCAGCAGTTGGTATCCAAATGTGGCGACGTGCCTGCGCTATATCCTGGCAGTACAGCCGATTTGCGCGACAGATTTGCCCAATTGTTGTGCCATATTTAAGCGCCAAATGCGCCAGCGAATCGCCGCTGCTCACTTCATGACGCAGCAGCCGCCAGCGGCAGCGCTCAGAGTTCATTGAAAGCCAACGAGAGCATAAACAATGCAAAGCATTTCTATTTATTTATACACTTGTCTACACTTAATGTCATGAATTTGTATAAACTCCAGCGCCTGCTGCTGCTGCTGCTGCTGCTGCTGCTGCTGCTTCAATATCCCATCATTATATTCGCATGCTTCAGGTTTCAGTTGCTGCTTTGATGGTCGCGCGATTAGCGTCTTATGCAAATTGCTGCGCATACGTAAACAACTGCGCGTGTGTGTGTGTATGTGTACGTTCGGCTATACACTGCGTATACGTAATGTACTCAAGCGCTCTGTCGGGTTACAATACGCCTGAGTGCGTTGGCGCTTAAGTACAGATAGCGGCTTAGTTGAAAGTACTTTGCCGCATGCTTATTATTTCCTTCTCACTCGCTCACTCGCTCACTCTCTCTTTCTCTCTCTCTCTTTCTATCTCTCTGTCTGCCTGTTTGGCTTGGCTGCTTGGCTGCTTGGCTCGGCGTTTGTTTGATTTCCATATTTATATGCCGCATTAAGCAAATTGTGAAGCCTTTTGCATTCACACGCTATTGATAGCAATTGAGTTTGGCATTATTTTAACCGTTACTTTAATAAAAGCAATCGGCAATCGCTTAAAGTTCCATGCCGCACACTTGAGCGTTATGCTAAATTTCAAAGAGTTTTTGGCGCTTTAAAAAAATCAACAACAATAAATAAGTGAGCTAAAAGTTTAAGTGAACTGCACATTAGTTTGCAAATGCTTGCAAATATTATTTACAATTAATTAAAATTATTATAAAAATCAAATGTATTTAAAATGAAGTCAAATAATGCAGCATTCAGTTTTTTTTAATTATTTAATGTCAACTATAAAAGAAAAGGATTAAGAAAATATTTAAAATTAAATTTTAAAATTATTTAAAATTATGTTTTTGTTTTTAGATTTCTTAAACTTATGGATTGTGAGTGCTAACATTTATTGCTGCTTATATCATTTGATTTGTTTATATAGTAAGCAAGGAATTGCTAATAACTGTAAACTATTTTTTATAATAATAACAACTACGTGCTTATTTTGTTTTTTGCATTAATTTTATTTATTTTAAATTAATGCGCATGGCAAAAGCTACTAAAAATTTCACACAATTTTGTCAGCGTTTGGAAAACAATTTTTGTATTTTTAACTTTCATTTAATGCATTTAATTTATATATGCAATATAAACAATGCATTAAAAATATTCTTTTAATATTTGAAGCTGCAATTTATTTATTTGCTGCAGTCTAAATTTTCTTTTGTAAGTTTCGCTGCTTGTGCAAAGGGACGCATTGTTTTCATAGTACAAGCACTTAAAGTTATTAACAAATGAGCTAACATGCATTGTTTGAAGTCTTGTGCATAAACAAATGCAATTTGTTGCTAAAAAGCTAAAGACAAAGCAAACAAACAGTTGCAAGTTTTACAAAAAGTTGCGCATATTTTTTTTCTTATTTTATTATCAATATCTTTAGCCTAAGTGTGCATATTTTTAATTTAATAAATTTTTTATATAGAAAAACTAACTTTTGAATTTAAATTATTAGCAATTAAATGTAGACATTTAAAATACATTTTAAATGTTTATTTATCTATATCGCAGTTTGTATTTGATTGAGTTTTTATTAAAGCAACTTTGATTGCATTGCTTATATTTTATTTAAGTTTAAGTTAAAGTTTTAAGTTAAACTTGCTGCCACTTAAATTTATATTTTAAATACTAAAACAAACTATTTCTATTTTTTTTAGCTGTATCCAGTTGAAGCAAATCAAAGTGAGCATTTGAATTAAATCAACTATTTGAGGTGCAGGCTAAAGCCAAATGGCAACAGCTGAGAACAAGCCGCCCGCCCCAGCAGAGCAGCAGACGAAGCAGCAGCCCCAGCAACAGCAGCAGCAGAAGAAGCGAAACTATGAGACGGACAGCGAGATTCCCTGTTGCTGTCGCCTGCGCTTCTTTGTGACGTTCATGCTGTTCCTGGGCATGGCCAATGCCTATGTGATGCGCACGAATATGTCGGTGGCCATTGTGGCGATGGTCAATCATACGGCCATTGAGGGCAAGGACGCGGACGCGGATGCGGACGCGGACGCGGACTCGCATGGCGGCGACTTTGAGTGGAGCTACCAGCTGCAGGGCTACATACTGGCGAGCTTCTTCTATGGCTATGTGATAACCCAAATACCCTTTGGCTTTCTGATCAAAAACTATGGCGCCAAGCACTTCCTGGGCTGGGGCATGCTGATCAATTCGCTGGTGGCCTTCCTGGTGCCAGTGGCTGCACGCAAGGGCGGACCCATTTGGCTGTGTGCGGTGCGTTTGCTGCAGGGTCTGGGCGAGGGGCCCATTGTGCCCTGCACGCATGCGATGCTGGCCAACTGGATACCGCCCACGGAGCGTTCGCGCGCCGGCGCCGCTGTCTATGCGGGCGCGCAGTTTGGCACTATCGTGAGCATGCCGCTCAGTGGGCTGCTGGCTGCGCATGGATTCGCCGGCGGCTGGCCCTCCATTTTCTATGTCTTTGGCGCGGCCAGCACGCTTTGGTGCATATTCTTTCTATGGCTGGTGGACGACAATCCGCAGAAGAGCAAACGCATACGCGAGGTGGAGCGTGCGCACATCGTTTCGTCCATTTGGAGCGCGCAGTCGGAGCAGACGCTGGCGCGCATTCCACTCGGCAGCATCTTTAGCTCGATGGCGTTCTGGGCGATTATGGCAGCGCATGCGGGACACAACTATGGCTATGAAACGCTAATGACTATGCTGCCCACTTACATAGCGCGCATACTGCATGTGAAGATCAAGGAGAACGGGCTGCTCTCGGGGCTGCCCTACCTGGCCATGTGGCTGATGGCGCTGCTCTTTGGCTTCAGCGCCGATTATCTCATTCGGCGCAATGTCGGCGTCACCAGCACGCGCAAGCTGATGAACAGCTTCGGACTCTATGGACCCGCATTGTGTCTGCTTGCGGTTGGCTATGTGCAGCAGAGTCTTGCCTGGACTATGGTCATCTTCACCATTGGCATGGGGCTCAATGGCGCCATTTACTCCGGCTTCAAGATCAACCATTTGGATCTATCGCCCGCTTATGCAGGCTTACTCATTGCCATCACCAACTGCACAGCCAATCTGATTGGACTCACTGCTCCGATGATAGCTGGCAATATTATACACAACGATCCCAGCATTGCCAGCTGGCGTCTGGTGTTTCTCATTGCCGCCATTGTCTATTTGGTGTGCGCCACCATCTACAACATCTTTGGCTCTGGCCAACGCAAATGGTAGAAGCCATCAATCAAACTGAGGCTCCTCGTCACTTAACTTCACATTTATGTCATAGTTTATACGTTTATTTAATGCCGCACGCACACGCCTGCTGCTAATTATCCAAAGACGCCAGCAGCGACATCAAACCACCGACCATAAATCATCGAAAGCAGCAGCAGCAGCAACAAAAAACTAACTGACCCCCACCCAGGCCACAATTTATGCCGCCTCATAATAAAAGTTCTGTGACAACGCAAAAGGCAAAGCCGCAATTTTCAACATTAGTAGCGCTCAAAATTGTTTGCTCATTTCATTAATTATAGTAACGCACTAATGCAAGTCACAATAATTATAGAATAATTCTACGAATCTATAATCAACGTTGTGGGCATTTTCTATTCGCAATTGGCAACATACTGCAGACAACTGGGACTAAGGACTATAGCATCGAGTTTCAGCGGCAATAGGAATCGCTGCTCATCCTGCTCGAGCGGATGCTGAATCAGTTGCATTTATTTAGATTAACATTCTTTGTATTGCTTTGTTTATGTTTCTCTATTTGTATTCTTTTGCATTTAGTCATCATTATTATTTAAGAAACATAAATGTTATGTTTGCTTTTTGTAATTTTAGTTTCAGCACTCTTTGGCAATAAATAAACAATTATTATACAGGACACGACCTCTACTTCTTATTTTGAGGAGATATAGGCTTGCAGGCTTTTTATTTTTGCTAGCAGAACAATTCACAGAACGAAAAACTGCAGCAAGTTCGTTGCTTAAATCTTTTTTGTTTACATTTTGTATGGAAAGTTTCCAAGCAAAACGGTAGTTTTTTAGTCCTGCTCCTTTGGTATCCCGTCCAATACAAAATGACCTGCTGACCGATGATCCAGGATCACGAAATGTAGGACATTTTGTATTTGGGGGATACGAAGAGACAGGAGCTAAATACTACCGTTTTGCTTGGAAACTTTCCATACAAAATGTAAACAAAAAAGACTTAAGCAACGAACTTGTTACATTTTGTTGTCCTCCCGTCAAAATAAGAAGAAGTTGTGTTCTGTATAATAATTGTTTATTTATTTCCAAAGCCTTTTGTTAATAATACTACAATTTAGCAACTAAGCCTTACAACTAAAATAAAAAACAAATAACAATAAGGACCAAATAGACAAGATTACATATAAACATTAAGAAAGCAATTTTAAAGTTCAGCTATTATAAATAATAAAAATACAAAGAATATATTATTGCAATAATTCAAAATTCCTTCAAGCAGGACTAGCAGCTAGTGCTGCAGTCCTTAGCCCAGTTAACTGCAGTAACTCTCTAGGATGTAGATCCAACTGCAGTAGCCAGGTATCATGTATGGTGAAGTCTTGCGTTCGCTCCAGGGATAATCACATTGTACAGTAAGCTGTAAAGTAAAACAATTGATTAGGTTAATGAATTACTCAATACTACTCAGCTAGGGCGTAAGTTAACTAACTTACTTAGTTGATTATTTTTAGCAGCAGGCCAGCACGAATGTAGATCAGCAGGGGCTTGAAGCTGGCGCTGCATCAGCTGGAAGCGCGACTGGATGACGACAATGTGGACTTTGAGAGCTACAGCTTCATTGGCTATGTGCGCAAGGCAGATCGCCTAGGAGATCACCGAATTATTAAGCACCTGTACCAAATATGTGGATGCCATTGACGCTTGTGGCACGCAGGTGCCCAAGGATGTGCTAGCCATTGTCAACTACTGCAAGTCCATGTTCGGCATGTGCAACAAGATCATCCATTTGAACAGCCAGTGATGTGACAACAATCATTAGGACACCACCACAGACTCTGGCATGATGTCCTCCAAGAAGTGCAGCTGACAGCAGTTCAAGGACGTCATGAAGCTGACGCGCAAGCTGAACAAGACCATCGAGCTGCGCTGCCCGTCAAGTCCAGCTGCTGCTCAATGGGCACCAACGAGGTCAAGTCCAGCCCCAACAACTTCTTGCCCAGCTTCAATGTCTGTGTGGATAATAAGTAAACATTAATAACAATCGTAAACTCATTTCTTTTTATACATTTTAATAATAACACAAGCATTTACACAAAAACTCGAAGTATTTTTACAAAATATTAAAAGGTTTATGTAAATTATAAGCAAGCAGCAAGAGCTGAGAAAAACAAAAAAGAACCAAACAGATAAAACACACTCTGAGTCAATGCTGCTCTCTTAGTTTAAAGCACACTAAAAAGTCTATAAAGCACTCGGAGAGGCTTATGCAAGGAACAGTTATTCCTAAAATAATTGAGTGATAATGACAGAAGCTAAAGTAAGACAAGTACATGCATGAAAATTTTATGCAAGCTGCTAAAACATAGCAAACGTTGCCATTGCAATCATTAAACACTTGTCATTTTTTAGTACAAGCATTGCGAACAATTGTTATAAGCTTACTTGATCAAAGCAGCGCCACAGGTTGCTTGTAAGTAAGCATGTGGAAATTATTAACTATTTTTACACTGATAGCACGCGCACTGCTTGTTCAATCGCCAAGAGTCCAAACTCAACTGACTCAGGTGGCCTACGTGCGTTTTTATTTACTCCCACATACATTTTCGCTGCTCTCTTCTTTCGTTCGTTTGCTTGCGCTGCGATCGGACTGAGTGCGTAGCCGTTTCATTGCTTAGAGAGCGCTCAGCTCGCTGCGCATCGTACGAAGAGTGAGAGCGTGAGTGGGTTTTGCTTTGACTATTGTGTCGCGCTCCTGCGGCCGAAGGAGAGTGTGGCCGTTTCACTGCTTAGAGAGCGTCACTCTGCGCTGCTGCTGCGGCTAAAAGTTGAGCGTCGCCATTTCATTGCTTAGAGAGCGTAGCTTATGATGAGTGAGAGCGCGAGTGGGTTTTGTTTTTCTCAGTGCTGCGTCTGCAGCCAAAGGAGAGCGTCGCCGTTTCATTGCTTAAAAAGCGCTCAGCTAACTGCGCATTGTAGAATGAGTGAGCGCGAGTGAGTTTTGCTTAGCGCTCAGCGCTGCTGCGGCTAAGCATGAGCATCACCGTTTCGTTGTTTAGAGCGCGTCGGCCTCGTACGGTGCATTGTACAGTGAGTGAGAGCGCGAGTGGGTTTTGTGTTGACTATTTCATGTGTGTAGACTTGAGTTAAACTTCAGCTGAGTTCTTTTTCTTTGCGGCAATTGAGCCTACGTGGCCATGTGCAAGTTTGCATTGAGTTATTCTATTTGCAAAGTAATTAATTGAACTGTAGGCTGCATTAAGTTATTCAATAGCAATGGAATGTAACTATGATTTTTATAACTGAAATTTGCATAACGCTAAGTTTTGAGATGTGGCATTTAATTCTAATTTCGTGACTATCGTTATGCAAGCATATGCAATGATTATTTCAAGCTCTTGTGCTATAAAATGCAAATTAGTTTTTTTCGCTGCTTGTCAGCAAATAATTTCTAGCTTGGCTAACGCATAATATTATTATTTTTTACTTGCAGCAGCAGCGTCGGCAGCGTCGGCGGCAGTCAAAGCCAGCGCTTAGTCTCGGCTTTGTTCTGGTCGGGAGAGAGACGAAGCCAAAGCCTTGCTGGAATTTAGCAAGTTTAAGCTGCTTAATTTTCATGGCATTTATAATTTGCGTGCACGTCCGTAGAAAACACCTGGCTGGAGCTGGAGCTGGAGCTGGGGGTGGGAGTGGGAGTGGGAGTGGAGTGAACTGGCCACAAAACGTGGCCAACACGCGCATTTAAGTTGGCCAACAGAATGCTAGGATAGAGAATAGGATACAAGCCACAGCACCGCACTGCACATGTAATTGGGTTTTCGCTTGATTCAACCTGCGACAAAATGTCGCAGGCTGCCACAAAAACTTTTCTCGACCAACTGGTGCATAACTGTGTGCAACTGTGCAACGTGCAACGCGTAACGCGCAACTCTGTTGCAGCCACCCACAGCGAGCAGCGAGCAGCGACTAGCGGCGGCGGCGACGGCGGCTGATTGCAATCACAGCTGCCAGCGACTTATCGATTAACAGCTGCCCCACCAGCTGCAAAGTTAACTCGCACAAATCCACACCGCACAACCAGCCAGCAGCAGCCACAGACTATGGCAACCAGCATCAAATTGCGCATACGCTCAGTTAAGCAAAAGCTTGTCATTGCTATGGCAATATTTTTATAAAATTTACGGATTTCCTTTTATGCAAACAATAGCAGGCTACAACAAAATAAAAAATCCAAAAATATATAGTTAGATAGCCCACTATAAAACGCATTGATTACATAATACATGTACTTAGCATTGCTGACCAGGTGAGCGGAACAGCAGCAAAATATTTGCATTTATTCAACAAAATTCATAAATGCAACAGTGCGGGCAGTTTTAGCGTTTTTATGGCATTAAGTTTAACGCTAAATGGATGTGTCTTTTTTTGTAGCTGTTGCGGTAGTTAAAAAGGAATCTTTTCCAGTCTAATATTTTGCTAATAGTTTTTAGCATAATAGTAAATAAAAAAGTATTTTAAAAATGCATTATTTGTATTTTAATTTAAGAATTTATTAATAAATGTGCTTATTCGTTTTTAAACGCTTAGCTGTGTATTTTATTTGTAATGAAATTTTGGACGCCAAAAACTTTTAGAAATAGAAATTGTGAGCTCATTACTAAGGCATTATTATTAAAGTAAATTAAATTAAAGTAAATTAAAGTAATAATAATAAGATAAGACATATTTTTGAGCATAATAAAAAGTAAGAGTCAAATTTTATGTTATGAATTCAAATACAACGATTAACTGGAGCAAAAACTTGAAACATAACTGTTGTAAAATTATATTTATTGCAAAATATAATAGCAGCTACGATCGCTGGTTGCTCAAATATTTGTTTACAATATTACAAAATAAACAAATTACAAAAATAAACAAAAAATGAAGCAGCTCTAATATTAATTGTCTAATATTTTTATATCTTCATCAAATGCCAAAAGTTTCTTGTTGCTAATGGTTATTTATAGAATTTCTATGCTATGATCTAGTTCTTTTTTATAGCGAGTCTGTGTCAACACTGAAATGGAAACATGAATTAGTTGTGCATGTGCTTTGTAATCTGCTGGCAAAGATTAGGCATATCTAATTAGAAATTGGGCACAAATCGCAGCATTTGTTGAGCATTAAGTTTAACGCGATTTGCAGTTCTTTATATATATAGTTGCTGTTACTGTTGCTGACCCGATATTGCATGCTATTGATTTATTTGTATATGCATATGCATATATAATAAAAAATAATATTTTTTTGCGCTGCGCATTTTTTGCAAGCGCGTAAAAAATTAAAAAAAATAACTGAAACACAACATCATTGACCCAAATACTAGCAACAACAACAGCAACAACAACAACAGCAATAAAAAGGAAAAGAAAAATAGTCGAGAGGAATAGTTTGTTGCTGGCTGCGCCGTGTTTGACATTTGCACAAAATGATTGGTTTTATTTGGATGCGCACACGCAACGGCGACGGCCGCGTATGTTGCACGACAGTTTTGTTGCAAGCGCTGCCAGTGGCGTTGCTGTAACCAGATATTGATGAGCCAAAGCAGTTTTATCGCCAACCAACCGGAAATTAATCACTCTACTGTTCAGCATTGTGCAGCATAAAGCGTTGCAAGCCAAATGCAGCAGCAGCAGCAACAACAGCAACAGCAGCCATGCCACACAGCTGGATATCCAACTTGAATAACTTCATATGCAGACTGCAACACCTTTGGCTCTCACTCTGCGCGCTGCTGTTCAATTGAAATGCGTTTCGGCAAAAGAAATTGCAGCAGCAGCAGCAGCAACGCATTTCATTTCATTTCATTTCATAAAGCAGTTGACTTCAAGACATATCCCATAAAGCGCGCTGTCAGCTGAAGCGCGCCATAAAAAAAGCAAAGCAAAGTCTAAATAAAAATACAGCACAGAACAGAACAGAACAGAACAGCAAACAGTTTGTCTGGGAAATTGCAGTCAGTTTCAAGAGCTGAGCAAGTTGAAAACTAAATATGATCACAATCTGCACGATTGTCAAATACGCTGCTAATGCAGCTAATAAATATTCAAAATGTAGCAACAAATGAGCAGTAAATAGTTTCTTGTATTAATAAATTGCCTAAATTAATTATTATTCATAGAATTAAACTCTTAATTAATTTAGCGCTTTTTGTAGCCGTTGCTCAACATCATTGCTAGCGCAGAATAAATAAATAAAATAAATTATTGCAAATAACTGCATCAAGTAAGGCTTGTTAGTACATTAAACCTAAGCTTAGTTAGGCCAGAATAATTAAAAAGTCAACAGTCAACATAAACTAATATTCATACTAGTTAAATACAATAAAAATAAAAACATAAAAATGTATTAAGCTAAATAATTGAGTTAAATTAGAGTGCGAATTTTATTTAAGCAACTTTAAGCACTAAATGCTGATAGCGTATAAAAGTTTGGAAATGTATTAAGCACAGCTTGCATTAAATTTAACTTTAATATTTCTAAATAGCTAAGTTATTTTTGAGTTAATAAAGCGCAAGAAATTTATTTAAGCCACTTTACTTTAGCACTAAATTTTGATTGCGTATAAAAGTTTGGAATATTTATTAGAAAATGTATTAAGCGCAGCTTGCATTAAATTTAACATTAACATTGCTAAATATCTAAGAAATTTAGCACTAAATTTTGATGCCAAATTAAAGTTTAGCATATTTATTTGCATATTTATATTTGTTTTATGCAGAAATAGTTAATCAAACAATTAATTGAGCTAAAGCCAACAGCAGCGGCTGAACGCTGCGCAACAAAAAGCTGTTTGCTACGCAAGTTGCAGCTAAGCGCAGCAGCTTGTTGCTAAAGCGCAATTATATATAGTAATAAAAAAAAATAAATATATATATATTGCAAAATAAGCAATAAAAATAAGCAGCAAAAATGAGCTGCATTTGTTGTTAGTTTTAAATGCGCTGCATTGCCAGCGATTGCTTAAAGTGTTGCAATGAATTAAATTTTAGCTTAATGCACAAAGCACGCGGCTCAGCTGCAACTGCGCGCAATGTTAGAGTATCTTGTTGACTGGCTGCAGTCAAGTGCATAAAAATGTAATCACAGGCTGGGCAATTCAACAGCCGAGCCTAAGCACAAGCTGAATGTTTGCTAACGCTAACAGCGAAGTGGGGAGTGTGGAGTGGGGAGTGTGGAGTGGGGAGTGCGGAGTTTGGGGCACAGTTGGGATATGTTTGGGTAGCTGCTGCTGCACTGTGCGGCATTTATGCGAGTTGTGCTGCAATATTTAGCAGCATTGGAGCCGCGGTCGGGCGTGTCCTTGAAGCGACCGCAACAGGCGCTATGGGCAATGCTTATTGCTCGTGGAGCAGCAACAGCAACAGGATTATCCACAGCGCGGTTGCAGCTAACATATTATGTATGTGTGTGTGCGTGTGTGTGTGTGTGGGGAAAGTCAAGCAGTTTGCAGCTGAAATAAGTTAACCAGCCATCAATTCGCTTAATGATCTGGGTGGGGTTCGCTTTTTTCGGCATTGGCTGGGCAACCGCAGCTGGAACGGATCTAAGCATAGCATGTGGCCATGTTGCAGGTGCAGCTGCAACTGTTGCACACACAAGCTCAAATATTATTACAAATGGCAATAGATACGCACACACATACAGTTAGATACAGCTACAGATAGAGCAGTGAAAAATGGCAAATGCTTTGCGGATTTTGAATTCAGCAAGCAGCCCAGACCCAACAATGTGCAAATCTCGTTAGCAATAGAGAGAGCGAGAGTGGGATTGGGCGTGGGCGTGGCAGTTCAGCATAAATATGTTGCTGGAAAATTTATGCATTGCACATGCGGTGGCTGCTAACGTTTGGGGAAACGGCAACCGGCACCGGAAGTGCACTTATGCCGCACTGCTATTTCCGCTGCTCTTTCACTTGTTTGCTGTTGTTTGAACTCATGTTGCTGTTGCTTTTAGCTTAGCTTAGCTCAGCCTCGCTCCAATATCATTTCAATTAACAAATATGCCAGCTGCTTCGGCCAGCGTGTACAAGCATCAAGTGCAGCCATGCGTATGCGTAATATTTTGCTAGTTACACTTGACGTGCAGCAAACCAAACAACACACAATGTTGGGCAACATAACAGTTGCTGAATTTTTCAAGCTTAATTGATTGATTGCCGCATTGATGCTTATCAATTACAATTAAAAAGAAAAGCAGCAGCTTCAACAATTGCAATAAAATTTAAGCGCGCATAAATTTATCCAAAAGGTTTAAATACAAAATGGCTACGCGTCGACTTCAACTGTACGTGTGTGTGTGTGTAACAAAGCCGCACATTGCTGTTTTTGCTGCTGCTTGCTTTAAGTAATCCGATTTAAAAAGCAGCAAATATATATAATACAGTCGACACAAAACTCAAACCTCAAGCCCTAAACCCCAAACACATTCGCATGCGATCACGTCCCACAACGCCTTGGCACGCCCCTAACATTCAACTCAACGCAACTGCATGTGTGTGTGTCTGTGTGTGTGTGTGTTTGTCATGCTATTGTTGTTAGTGTTGACTAACGTCAAACTACACGTCACACTTATGCTGCGTTCACAAACAGCGCACAGCTCTCTACACTTATTGTTAGTTCAAAATACAGTGGCGTACCACAAAAATGTGCACACTGCATAAAAAGCACAAATATGCGCGAAAATAATAAAATATATGCACATGCTTTTAATAAAATTCAAAAGCAGCAGCTAGTTTAGTTTAAATTTGAATTCAACTGGCTAATTCTTTAACTATTAAACTACATTTAACTATTATGTCTAAATTATGTTCAACTGTATCTTATATAAAGTAAATTCTATTTAATTTGAATCTAAACAAAAACAATCAAAGCTTTAATAATTGAGCTGCAATTCCAAGATTTGTTGACATTTTTATTTGAATTCTAAGCATTCTTAATTAAGCTATTAAAAATTTAATTTCAATGCTAAGCAGCGTCATATGAAAAGAAATTCAAACAAGCGATAGCTTTTTAAATTAAGTTATAACTATTACTATTGCTAATTGTTAGTTAACAAATGCGCATACCCCATTCCGCACATACATATATACTTTTTTTTGAAGCTTGTTTTGTTTGCTTGTTTAATAGAAATATTCATCGCAACAGCGCTCAGAGCTGATTAACAAAAGTTCGTTGAAATTTGTTTTAAATCAATTTAAAGTCAGCAAGTTTCACTTTTATTTAAAAGTAGTACATCACAAAAATTGTTTGCAATTTATTATAATTCTATGAAATTCTTTTATAATGTTAAGCTTTGCATTTAGCAAGCTGAGCCGCAGCTTTGCTAACTTTTGACGCTTTAATTTAATTTTTACACTTTGAAATAGCTAAAAGTCCATGTAAGTGCAGCAATCACTAAGCTAAAGCTGTTTAATAATATAAATATATTAATTTTACATTTAATTTCTAATATTTTTTTTTAAATATAAATATTAATTTTACATTTAATTTCTAATATTTTAAATGCTTTTTTGTAATTATTATATAACTATCGACCGCTTTGCATTTTATTTTGCACCGCTAGTGTTTGGCAGCACTTATATCTTTTGGTATTGAGCTCAGCTCTGGCTTGTGCCTGGGCCTGGGCTTGGGCTGTGTGCTCAGATTCAAAAGCTGAGCTGACTTGGCAGCGTTCGCGCTGTGAGTTTCAGCTCGTATTTTGCGCATTACTTGCCACACACACACACACACACACACGCACACAAAGCTATACATAACTATTCTTTTTTCAATTTGCTGCTGTATTTACTTGTGTGTGTGTGCGTGTGTCAGCGGCAACGTCAGTAGCATTTATAAAAATGCTGCATGCAATAATTGTTTGTTTGCATTAAAGTGTTGCCTACACTTGCGCGCCGTTTCGTTTATTTGCCAACGAATTAAGATTTTATTTAGCACATTTACGTATTTTGCACTGCAAATAGAATGAAAAATGAAGCCAAGCGTTGACACAGCGTCTAATGGGAAAACCACGCGCGCGCACACACACACGCACACACACACACACGCAATATGTGGGCGTATTTTATCAGCAAATTAATGATTATTGCGACAATGCATATGAATACATAAATAAACAAAAAGTACGCCATCAACAAATAAATGCATGTTGTATAAATAAAACGCAGCGCATAAATAAAATACACGCACACACGCACACACACACATGTGTGTATAGCAAAAAGTGTATGTCTCTATTACGCAGACAGCGCGACAGACATGCGTTTGAGCTTGTGTGTGTGTGTGTGTGTGTGTGTGTGTGTGTGTGTGGCAGTCATAACAATAACAATGTAAAATCGCTTAGATTTCTAACCACAAGCCAAGCCAAGGCAGCAGCAGGCAACGTTACAAGCGAAAGGCGGAGTCACTGAGGCTCTGACTGTGACTGTAGCTGTGGCTGTGGCTGCACTGCATGTGCAAAGATATGCGAATGCCTTTGGGCACGTACAAACCATTCATTCAGCAAATACCAATAATAGACACGTACGCCAGAGAGAGAGAGAGCGAGAGAGCGAGAGAGAGCGACTAAAATAATGATGCTGGCGGAGTTGTTTAGAAAAATAAAAGTAAGGCTAAGGCATTTGACAACAACAACAACAAAAAGTCAATGAATGCCAAAGCAAATTTGCCAAAGACAATGGCAGAACTTTGAAGTCACGAGGCGAGCGAGCGAGCAACGCATAAGCAAACAATATGGCAAAACAATATAGATAAGTTCAAACAACTGCCACGCCCACGCGCCCACGTTTAGCCCTTAGCTTGGAATGAAAATGTTTTTCTTTGCAGCCAAAGAATTTGCGCCACTTAATGCGTGTGCTGCCAGCAAATGCGACAACTTCTTGTAATAATAACATGTATGTGTGTGTGTGTGCGTGCGTGTGCGTGCGTGTAATAGTTACGCTCGCTCTTGTTGCATGATCGTTAATCAAGCAACTGCCGCCACCGCCGTCGTCGTCATTTGACATTTTGCCTGCAATAAGTTTGACAAACTTTGGCATTTTCATACGTGGCGTATGCGCAACATTTATTTAATTTGTGTGTTGTTAAAACAAAGCGCACATTAAGCACAACTTATGCATTTCTTTCATTTATTTGCAGCTTTGTTATAAAAAATTAAATTTTCGCTCTTTTTGCCGCTTCCGCTTTTGTTGCTGTCAGGCTTAAGCTCCTTGCCGCTTGCCCACAGCCCACAGCTGTGTGGCTTGGCTCACTAAGCCCATTAAAGCGTCATAATCAACATAAGATATACAAAAAGCAGCGAGCAGCACTAAAAATAGAAATAAATAAGCGTTGCTAGATAATTGTAGCGCGAATTTCGCTGCGTTTTTCTTTCTTGAGCGCGGCGCGCTCATTATGATATTTTGCTGGCCTGGCCACAAAAGGGCAACCAAAGCGACCTGACCTTTGCTTAATTATGGTAATTAGCAGTAGCGTGCTGCCAGCCAAGGACAAGCGAGCAACACATAACCGCTGAGCTGCTGCTGCTGCTGATAGTGCAAGAGCTTAAGCTGCAACTAGACAAAGCAATGCTTAGACTGTTTCAAAAGCAAAGTAAAACATGCATATAAGTTATAAATAGCAAACAAGCTGCACCCACCAGTATAAAAATTCACTCAGTCAACTAAGCCAAAGTCTAGTTTAAGCTGCTGCAGTCTTTTGTCATTTAACTAGAGAAAAGCTTTGAATAAGCTGCTATATATCATATCAAGAACACACTGTACCCAGTGAAGTTCAAATATATAAGCAACAACACTTTGTTGCTGAATAATTATTAACTAAACGACGACACTTTGTCGTCAGCCCCTGATCCATTAGGAACATAGCGGGCGCTATTGAGCTGCGTCAGAATTATTATGCGCTGACCGCTCAATACACATATGTGCAGTACATTCCCATATATACTTATGCATACATACATATGTACATAAGACAACGCTGACTTCTTATGTCGAAGCGGCGACTTTTAGATTTTAAGATTTAGATATAAAATAAAGTTGATCAACGCGACACGTTGATCCACGGAAATCTTACTGTGTGTTATTTTGTCTTTTTACACTGCACTAACTTCAAATTTAATGCATTTCTAACAAGCTGACTATACTTTTGTATTGATATAAATATAATGTAAGTTAGCAATGCTTTTAATTTGCCAATAATATTTTTAGCTCAACAAATTTTAAGCCAAAATAAGAAATCAATTGAAACAAATTAATTCCATTGTTGGCAGCTCATTTAAAAAAATTTTTTAAGCTGCTGTATAAATTGTGCTATTTATGCAAATAGTTGCAAAATAAAATTCTGTGTTTCAATAGAAAAAAACTTTAAGCTAACATGTAAATATTTAAAAAATATTTATATAAAAACTGATTTGTATTAATATTAGAAACAAAATTAATAAAAACCATTTTTTGTATTGATTTGTATTAATATTAGATACAAATCATTTTTTAATACAATAATTTTTATATTTATTGATTTTATTGATACAAAATTAATACAAATCATTTTTTGTATATAGAAATATTTTTTTAAATATTAAAAGTGTTTTTCTATTGAAGCTCTTACCCAAGAATTTTATTTTGTTTTTGATACAGCACTAAGTCTTTAGTTTTAATTAATATGAATAAATATATGATGAATAAAATAAAAGCAACAATTCAATTGTTAACTAAGCCCAGCTCAAGCACAAAATGTCAACAATAAAAGTCACAGCAGCAACACAAGCGACTTATTAACAAATAACTGACATTTCAAAAGTCTTGCTTAACTATTTCAAATAAAACAACAACTAAGCAACTTGCTGCTTATATTTAAAATAATAAGCAATAATTGTAAGCCTAATGCTGCAGTTTGTTTTATTGCTAACTGAGCGACTGCCACACACTTTAGATTGTTTGTTTTTTATTGATTTGATTAGTTTTATTGCTGGCCAATAGACCTTTTGGCCCCAAGCCTTGGCCAACAGTCAGTAATGTGCAATTTATAGCTGCTGATCAAATTGAAACAAAGCGCCATTAAAAAACAATAAACAAAATATATATGTAATAAATTGTGCAGCGCGCAAAGAAGCAAAAAAATAATAAATAAATAAACAGCTACACACACACACACACACACATACAATAAATGCGAACATATAGTGAGTTCTGCCTGGCAGCTGTGAAAAAAGCTGTGCAAAATAAATTGACCAAATCTGCTGGATAAAAGGATTTGAAAGCAATTAATTGCCAGCGAATAGCAACACATCGTGGCCAAAAAAAAAAATAATAATAATAAACAACAACAAGCGGGCAACACAAATGACAATCAACATCAGCAACAGAGACTATCAAACAATAACAAATCGCCAGCCACACACACACACACACACACACAAAAGTATTTTTAACTAAAACCAAAAATAATTACATTTGTTTCAGCGGAAAAAATAATGCATTGAGCTCGTTATATTTATATATTAATAAAAATATATATTTATTTGCAAAATTTATGTGGAAAGCGCAGCTGTTTTGACTGCGCAAAAGCCAATGCCGCAAAATGAGAAAAGTAATAACAAAAAGCCAGGCCCAGACTTTCAGCTTGCGGCTATAGCGACGCTCAACGCTTTAAATTAAGCCAAAAATAATAGCAAACTAACATTATAAAATTAGAAATGCATGTGTCTGCATCAGAAGTAAAGCTACGCAAGCAAAGCTGGTCAAATATTAAAGAGTTTTTGCTAAAATAGGAAATAATATGCAAAAGAAATTAAAATTTAAATAAGAGCGCTGCGAAATTATAATAAATATTGTACTAAATAATAGTAATAAATATATAAATGTAATAATATAAGTAAGTACTCACATATATTTTAGTGGGCTACGTTCCTTAAATCAAAGATGTTAACTCTTCCTCAATTTGCAGGCACTAAAGACAGACTGACGTGACTCTTCATTCAGCGTCTTCGTTCTAGAAAGAGAGATAGATAGAGATGAATAGATGGATTAATAGATAGATACATAAAAATATATATAGCTCTATAGATATATAGATAAATAGATAGATAGATGAATAGATAGATGGATATATAGATAGATAGATAGATAGATAGATAGATATTTAGATGAATATATAGATAGATGAATAGATAGATAGATAGATAGATAGATAGATAGATAGATAGATAGATGAATAGATAGATATATAGATAGATGAATAGTTAGATAGATATATAGATAGATAGATAGATAGATATATAGATAGATGAATAAATAGATAGATAGAAGAAAAGATAGATAGATAGATGAATATATAGATAGATAAATAGATGAATAGACATATAGATAGACAAATAACTAAATCTATAGATAGATATATAGATAAATAGATAGGCAGATAGGTAGATGCAGATAATGTTAGATTGAGCATCAGTCTGTTAAGTTTAAAATATATTGCCATTGAGTATATTAACTACTAAAGCTTTGCTTTATATGTTATGATTTACTATATTTATTATTATTTTATTTAAATATGTAGCTATAGACAGCTAAAGACATTCGTTAATAATATGCATTTATTATAGAAAATAATAACTGCATGCTTGATTAATATATTAAGTTTGATAAAGAGTCAGTCCTTGTATTGTCTGTCAAATTTATTGGCTGAATTGCAATAAAAATTTGTTTCTTGAACTCGATAGTTGGCCAACAAAATAAATTGCAGCATCATATTTCTATTTATTTGTCTAAATTGGTGTCCCTATAATTGTTGCTCCAGTATGTTTTGAAAGCTTCAGTTTTAATCAATTCCAACTGAACTTTAATGCCGACATTTTGTTTTAATTTCGGAGCGTAACTATGAACTTTATATTAAATAATAATGATTCAGCTTTAATTACGCATAATTATTTTAAGCAAATTACATGACATATTAATTTTATCAAAGTCAATTTTCTTTGAAGCTCGACTCTAACAATTTTACTTTGTACAGCGTCTAAGCCTTTAATACAAAATATTGCATTAGCAAATTGACGAATGTGCATTTTGAAATGGCTGCAGCTTTAAATTGATGCAATGGTCACCATGGAAATGATGCTAATTCAATTAGTCAAACATGTTGTGGAGCCAACTATTTTGCAGTTGCAGCTGTTGCATAACATTGGCTAACTAACGCTTCTTTTGGCATTGACCAATGCCTTTTGTGGCTTAAAGTTTGCCCTTTGCCCCCACACATTTGTTTGCGCTGGAGCTGGCCTCAGCTTTGTTTGTATATGCATATTGTATGTCCTTAGTGCTTTGGCTGCTGCTTTAGCAGCTCTTGTGGTTTATTATAACTGCATATATCACACACACACACACACACACACACACACTGACGCACAAAGGCAAGCATCAAGACAAACATAAACACAAACATGGCCCATTACAGCGAGAGAAAAAAGAAGATGTACGAACTATTGAAGGTAGCACTCAAGTCTCAGCCTCAGCCTCAAGCTCAGGCTCAGCTCAGAGCTTCGTTTACAAATTCGGTTTTTGCGTAGGTTTTTGGTCGCTCTCTCTCTCGTTTGGTTTTTTGTACAGCAGAATGATTTTGATAAATTTTCATATTGTAGTTTTGCTGTTTAATTAAAAGAGCGGTCGAGCAAGAGAACCACACGTAAGCCTTAAAGTCGACTCGAAACCAATAGAAAAGAACTATTTGAAATATTTATTGCAATGCGAAATTGACAATGCACATGAGCAGATAAAGCAGAAGACGACTCGACAACCGCACATAATTCATTTCATTTGCAACTATTTGACAAATGCATTTATAATTGCAAAGCCGCAGATAAAATCGTTTTGTCTACGACTCTAGAGCTCGTTACATTCAAAGCTTGAAGCTGCAATAAACATTAACAAACAGCCACTTGACTGTCTGTCTGGCTATTGATAATACCAATACAAATTGCTAATGCTGTTGCTAATGTTGCTGCTGCTGCTGCTGCTGATGTTGAGGGCAGCCGCAATGTGCAGCATTGCCAATCATTTGGTAATTGATAGCTCATGTCGCATGCCAGTTGAATTTGTTGAGGTTGCAAGCGTACTAAACAAACAAACACACACACACAGATACAGACACTAGCGTATTAGCTCAATGTAGAGCAATTATTTGTAATCGTCATTTGATTGGCTGGCGGCTTTGATTTTCACAAATGCGTAGCCAAAGAAATAATATAAATGCGCACAAATGTAGGCAACACTTTTTTTGTTGTTGGCGTTTGCGTTTGTCACTTGCCAACTGCCATTTAATTTCATTAATTAATTTGTTTGCAAACACAAATGCTAAGAGCAGGCAAAGAGCAAGCGCGCGAGAGAGATAGCGAGTGAGTGAGTGAGCGAGAGCGAACACAGGCGGTATGCCAGCTGCCGCAAAAGCCAAGAACAACAATTAAGCATAAATCTTATAAATTTCCGTAGCCAAAACTTCCTGCCAAGGCTTTTTGTTCCACTTGCTGCCTGCCTTAGCCCCCGCTCAGCACTCTCCGCGCTCTCTAGCACTCTCATTTGTTCTGTTTTGGCTGCGATTTGCGCCGTGCCACACAACATATTTCATTTCAACTGCAACTTTAGCTACGTCCCTCGCTCGCTCTCGCTCTCGCTCCAGCTTTGTCTACACGCCCAGCGCGCTGCTTGTAACGCCCACAGTTGAAAAAAAAACTTTGCCAGCAGCAGCAGTTTGTTGTCTAACAGTCTATGACTATTTAAGACGCACACAGACAGACAGACAGACAGACACACACACATATGCATAATTTAATTTAACTATTTTTGTTGGCAGTGTGAACGCCTTTAGTTTACAGTTACTTACTTTGTTGTTGGCATAAAAGTGCAACAAGGCTATAGATGCACACACATACACACACTACTATAGCCACACACACACACACACATATGGACAAGCTGCACAGAAAACATTTGTTACAATTTCCATACGTAAATACTTGCTGCCAAGAAATGCACACACACACACACATGTTTGCTTGTATGTGTGTGTGCACACATATGCAAAAGCACAATTATAATTGTCATAACACAAAAGCAGCTGAAAATTTAGTGCCAAGTGCGAAAAGTTTCTCACGTGGGTGGCGAACACTTCAAAACGAGCGGCGCTCAATGAATCGCAAATAATAACAAAATGTATTAAAAATTATGCGCTGCTAAGTTAACAATAAAATGCGCATGCCTAACAATTTTCTTTTTTTTTAGCACTGCAATATTTTGTTTATTAAAGCGCATTTTATTTATAATAAAATAAAGCATTGAATTCAATTAGCAAACACAGCAAGCGACACGCCCAAGCGCTACACACACATGCACTCCATAGTGTATGTGTGTGTGTGACACGTTGATAAATGACATTTGCAGCGTCAATGTGAATTTTATAAATTTCTCGTAACTTTCACGCCCGCTGCGCAAAAGCTGCTTGCTATGAAAAACTTGCTTAGCATGGCCAAAACAAAACGCTGACGCCAGCTTACTGTCTATGTGTGTGTGTGTGTGTGTGTGTGCATGTGTGTGCGACAGCTGTTTTTATAGTCAGCGTCGTCGTCGTCGTCCTTGTCGCATATTTTTTATGACACTTTTGCGGCTTATCAACGTCACGACAAACACATGCAGCACTTGAATACCCCTACCCTAGCAGCTACCCTACGCTCTCGTCTACGCCTGCATTATTTACATTGTCAACAAGCAGTCGAGCGGCTGCTTTTCAATTGTGCAGACCACGTTGCTACATTCACTTGTTGTTGTTATTTAATTTTTGCAGTTTCAATTTTTTGTGACGTCATCGTCGTCTGACTCACCTCAGTTAACCCCCCATGCCGCTCAAACTATAATGTATAGATAGCTATTTAATGGCAGCTGCACGCAACGCAAAGTTGCAGCCAAACTTTCGACTGCCAGCATGTCTCGCATCCTTTGCAGCCCCACCACACATATCCTTGCCCCATAGCTCATACAAAGTTTCATTAAACTTTTTCCCTCGATAGCTGTCAGTGCAAAAGATTTTCATTTCTCTGCTAGCTGCTAGATGCGAACACTTGTAGCAGTCAGTGTCGATTGCCAAATGCCAAATTCGCTGGGTGGCCAACACAACCAGCAAAAAGTGAGCAACGCTGAAAAATGATGAACTGCAACTTTCAGCTCAGCTCAGCTTCAGCTCAAGTCAAAAAGGCAGCAAATTGTTTAGAATATTTGATACATTATAGTCAATGCAATTTGTTGTATAGACAAAATAGTTAAGTTTTTATTTACCCTTACAATTCTCATAAAATTAAATTGCTTTGCATTTAACTCAAATAATTTTAGCCAATTTGACAGCTGCGCAAATTAAATAAGTTCGATTTATTTTCAAATAAATATATTTTTATTTTTTATTAAACAAATATGCTGCAAAATTTTATATGCATATTAACTGCTTTTTATTTAATTTAAATTATTTCTTTTGACTTAAGTTTTGCTTAGTTCGATTTGTTTTATTACATTTATGCAATTTCAAATATTTTTTATAATATTTGTTTATTTTTTACACGTTTGCATTACAGCAAGTTTTTATTTGGAATTATAATTTTATAATATTTTTATTTACTATGCAATAAATATTTCATACTTTTCATTGCACTTAAATTTTTGTAATAAATCCAACAATTGCTAACATTTTTTAACTCTAAAAAAGAGTTTTTTTTTTGTATATAGAGCATGAAAGTTTATCATTTTTCACGTATTTAAAATATTTGTATTTTATATTTTCTAATTGTATATAGCATTTAATAAATATTTATTTATACAATTAAATGCATAAATAAATAATAAGACACAAATATGTGATAAATCCTTAAATAATTATTATTTCATTTAAATATTTTTAATAAAGCTAACATTTTCAAATCTTTATTTTTTGTATATAGAGAAAGTTTATCATTTTTCATTTATTTTAAATATTTGTAATAAAGCGCTAAATTTTTCTAATTCTATATTGCTTTTAAAAAAATATTTATTTATTCAATTAAATGCATAAATAAATAATATGACAACATTGCATTTAAATATTTGTAATAAACCCAACTAATGCTCATGAAAGTTTATCATTTAAATATTTGTTTATAATTTACAGTTTTCTAATTTAATGTTTATTTATACAATTAAATGCATAAATAAATAATAAAACACAATATTATGATGAATCTTTAAATGCTTTAAATTCATTTAAATATTTGTAATTTCAAATCTTTATATTTTGTATATAGAGCATGAAAGTTTATCGCATAAATATTTGTTTATAATTTACAATTTTCTAATTTAATGTTTATTCATACAATTAAATGCATAAATAAATAATTAGACACAGCGATCGGCAAACTGCTCTAATTTTCATAGCTGACAGCTTTTGGTCAGCTGATGAGCAAGCAGTTTTGTTAGCACTGACAGCAGCTCGCTGATTTCACACGAACTTTGCTGCTTGCTTCGCTGTCATATTTGACTTGCTCTCTGGCACATTTTGCGAGTGTATGCGTGTGTTTGTGTGTGTGTGTGTGGGTGTGTCTCGCTTGGTTTTAGTTAAGCGTAGCGCAATGTCACGACTACGAAGCGCAACTGGGGAAAGTTGAGTGAAAACTTAACTGCAGCAGTGAACTGAGTGCGCAGAGATAAAGTCAAATACTTGACAAGTCACACAGGTAACAAGTATGAACTTATAAACTCATAAGTGTGTAAACACGTGAGTGTGTGTGTGTGTGTGCATGGCTATGCTGCATGTGTGTGTGTGTGTGTCTTTTGGAAAAGTGCTGCAAAGTTTTCAAATTATTTTTGGTTATATAATTGGAATTGATAACTTTGGGTGCAGGAGTCGAGCGACATAACGTTAACTGTAACGAGTACAACACACACACACACACACACATACAAAGCTGCACTCGAGCTACGTCTGTGTGTGTGTGTGTATTTGTCAATAACAAGCAATTTAACAATTTGGCACACAGACACATAAAAGCGAAATTCTTGCCAAAGTTATCATTCAAACTTGAAAATCAATAAAACTTTTGATACAATAACAACAGCTAAGAAGAAGAAGCAGCAGCAGCAACAGTCGAAATCTTTAAAAATAAAATAAGCAGCCAATGCTTTGTCAACTTGCACCCACCCACCCCCCGCTCAGTGCACGCACAGCCCTTTGAGCGACAAAGCTGCGCGCTATTATTTTCTTATGAAATTTTATACGCTTGCAACACAGCGTGGCACACACACACACACACACACACACATTTGTGTGTAAGTATGTGTGTTAGCATATTTAATGCTTTACTTTTCTTATTTTATATTATATTATTTTTGTTTGTTGTTTGGGGCTTGAGCTTAAGCCCACTTTATTTTCGTCTAGCTTGACGTTGAAGCTGCTAAAAGAAAGTTAATTAAGAAAGTTTGATTTCTTATGGCTAAATAACGCTCGAAAGTTTTACTGACTGACAAATATCGAGCGTTATTCGTTATAAAAAAAAAAAAAAAGGAAAAGAGCGAAATGCGTGCGCAGCAACAACAAAACAAAAATGATAAAGTTAAGCTCACAGTACAGGCCGCAATTGATAACCAAGCGCGCCTCGCAGGCTGCTCTGGCCGCCACAATTGGCCAACAACAGCAGCAATAACAACAACAACAACAACAGCAGCAATCTTAACAAGTGAGCAATAAAAAGTTTTTCAAACGCTTCAGCTTGTCGCTTGGTTAAAAACAAACGCCGCGCAGCTTTTTTTTTTAACTGATATGTACTTTTGATTTTTACAATTAGCTTATTTATGAGCTGCTAAGCAGCGCGTGGGCGTGGCAGAGGCGTTACCAGACACCTGCAGCTGAGTTCTTTAACAACTGAATGACTTGCTGCTAGCTACAGCTTGTACTTATACATATATATGTGTGTGTGGGGGTGTGTGTGTGTGTGTGTTTGTGTAAAGTGTCAGACCGCTTTGGGGCGTGTAAATGTTTCCTTTGGCGACGTCCAACCACAGGCGCCATTATCCTCAACTTTTTGTTGCTGCTGCCCACACACACACACACACAAACGCACACAGACACACTTTTTTTTTGGCCAGCATAACGTATTTATTTATGCCTTACTTTGGACGCAACGCGTTATCACAACCGCCACGATTTGTCAAGTGCTTTCTATCGTTCGCACTCGAGTACATAAATTTTTAATGTAAATTTCCTTTTCTATAATTGTTCATTTGCACATGGGGGTAGCGATAGCTTTAGTATTTAGCTTTATATAATTTTCATATATTTACTTACCTTTTTTTTCATGCTAAAGCTGCAGTTTGAAGTTTAAGCAGTTGCAACTTTTGCTGTTGTTGTTAAGCTGTAAAATTAAAAGCAAAAATTCTATTTAGTAAACAGGCAAATTAACAGGCAAACATAAAGCAGCAGCTGCTGATGGTTGCCAAAATAAAATATAAAATATTTTCAAAGCTAAACGCATTTGTTAGCGATTTTAATTTGTACATACAAAATGCATTTAATTATTTTTTAATATGTTTAATATTTATTTATAAATATTTATGTGCATAGAATTAATTTTTTATGTGTTAAATACTTATTTAATTTATGCTTTACATTTAAAAATTTATTTGAATATTATTAACTTTTAGTTTGTTTAATATTTAGCTTTACATTAAAATATTTATTTGCATATAATAAATTTGTAGTTGGTTTAATATTTATTTTATTTATTTATTTATAAATATTTATTTGCTATAATTAATTTTTTTATGTGTTTTTATTTAATTTATGCTTTACATTTAAATATTTATTTCAATATAATTATTTTTTAATATGTTTTTTTTATTTATTTAATTTATGCTTACATTTAAAAATTTATTTTAATTGATTTTTTAGACTGATTATATTTATTTCATTTATGCTTTACACTTAAATATTTATTTTAATTAATTTTTTTATAGCCATGCATTTTCTAAATTAAAATTTAATGCGTTTAATATAAATTTTTATACCACTTCAGCATTTCATAAGCTTAGGAAGGGCCCTAACTACGCCCATGCATTTGCATATATTAAGCGTGTGGCTCTTGGCCATTTTGCTTTATGGGCGTGGCTGATGGGCATTAAGATGAAAATTTATGCTGCTTTGACTATCGCCTTTGTAAACACTTTGTTTGCGTTTATTGGCCACGTTCTTGGCCATAATAGGCTTTTGTTATGCTGCTCAATTGAATTTGTGCGCATTTAGAGCCGACGCACTGTAGTAAGTACTTATCATAATTACGCGCTGCTTGTGTGTGTGTGTGTGTGTGTGTGGTTATTAACAATGAAAATAGAACTCAAGTGGATCTAACAAAGGCTTAAGACAAGACTAAGCTAAGTTATATTCTAATTGAAGATTAGATGCCAATTGCTAAGTCGGCAGCACGGATTTTGGGCTTTAAAAATACAATAAAATATAGAAGTATTAAATACATTAACAAATAACAAAATGTTAAGCTAAATATATTAATTGAAATTGAAGTTAAGCTGCTATACAATTGTAATGCATAAATATTTATTTATTTATCTACTATAACATAAAATAATAATAATAAAAATTAAAGCAAATAATGCGCAGCATTAAGTAAAAATATTATAATACAAAAACATATAAAGAAAAAATATTTAAAATATATTATAAATATATAAAACTGCTACAAGCAGTAAAAAGCAGCAGAGCACGATTTGATTAAAGCCAAGCAGCCAATCAAAGCCAACTAAGTGTTAGTCAAAAAAATAAATAAATAAGTTGCTGCTAAGTTAAGCTGAGCTCAGAAAAAAAAACTGATTAAAGTGCTTAAAGCTAAGAATAATTTAGGCTTTAATTGTCTGTTAACAATTGAAGTCAATAAATTAATAATTATTGCTAAACTGCTTTGCTTGACAAGCAAACGAAGCGCTGAAATTCAATTGATTTGATAATTTCGCGTGCGTTATACAGTGCGTATGAGTTATGCCGACGACAGTGACAAATGATTGACAAAGCCTGGCTTACAATTCAAGCAGCTTAGCAAGTTTTGCAGCAACCCTCGTCAAGTCAACGCCCCAAATGCTCAACTGTCGTTCATTTCTGTTCTGTGGCGTCTTTGACGGCATTTTATTTAATAAAAGAAACGACAACTGAAATGCAAAACGCGCGCCAGGACTAAGGACAGAGCTAAGAGCCTTTTTAGTGGCAGCCAGCGAAATGCCATTGCGTAAATGTTGCTAAAGTGATGAACCAAATCAGCAGCAGCACTTTTGTATTATTAGAAGTTGTAAAAAGCCAAAGCCAAAGCCAAAGTCAAAGCCAAGGCGAGCCGAAAGTTATTGCGAGGACTGCGCGAGGACTTCAGGGCCGCAAGCCGTAAACAGGCGCAGCGCAAATAAAAACGATGACAATACACAAATTCGTGGGCGCAACATGTGTAGCAAAAAAAAACTCATTACATGTTTTGCCAAATTGACAGGCAAACAAACAAAAAAAAAAAATAAAAATTAAGGCACACCCCACATAGTTGAAAATCATTTGAATTGCAGCATTTAAAGCTGTTGCAAGGTCAGCTTGCCACACATGTGGCGCTTGCAAGGCCACTTGCAACATTTGCGCGCGTAATGTTTGCTAAATAAATTAAAATGTCAGCTGTTGCAACAACAACAACAACAAGCAGTTCGCTCGCTTTGGTCAAAGTTTTGCCTGCGTTTCCTTTTGTGTTTTAGCAAAAGTTTTTTGTGGGCCAAGCAGCGCTGATAAAAAGTAAGTAAAAACTTTTGGCGGGGCAAGTGGCAAGTGTGTGGCAAGTGCATTGGCCGCCCGTAGCGCACGTTATTGCCAACATATGTTGCCTCGATATTATAAAAGTGCAACTCTAACCTTGCAACTTGCTGTGGCTGTGGCTGTTGCTGCTGCTTTTGCTTTTGCTGTGTACACAACAAGCGAACTAAATGGCCCAAGTAGCAGTTGCAAAGCGTGGGGCATGCAACTTACTGTGGCCACAAATCATTTTTTTGGCACGCCCACTTACTGTCTTGCCGCCCCCATGCAGCATGCAGCATCCAGCATACGCCACGTGTAACAGCTGAAGAAGTATTTTGAATTTATTGTTGTTGCGGCTGCTTTAATTATGCTCAAAACACACACACACACACACACGCATATAAATTATATAGCTGCATAAAGTTGCAACCTGCTTTTATTTATAAGACTCGAGGCAACATTATATCAAATTTAGTTTCGAGCCACAGCACAAAATGTAAATCAAATAAATTTTAGCCAAGTTTCTACAATTTTAGCGTCTTAAAAATTATTATTCAAACTCACACACACACACACACACACACACACACAGAAGCTTAACCCATGAACATCTTATGAAACAGCTGCGTTCGTTATAAAAAATACTTGCACCTTTCTGAAAATAACGCCCCCCCAACCAACTTCTCACAAAAGTCAACTAAAAATATAATAATATTCATAAAAATAATTAAATAGGTAACAGCCTGAAGGCCACAGTTACTTCCACATTATTATAATATAGAATTAATTCTGAATTATAATTAAAAAAATATATATATAATATACATATTAAAATAAAACTGTTTTAAATGTATTTAAATTGTGACAAGCATTAAAAAAAAATATAAAAAAAAATCAAACCGTTTTAAATGTATTTAAATTATAACAAACATTAAAAAATAAAATGTAACTTGCAAGTTTTGAGAAATTATGAATTAAATAGTTGCAATCAATTGCTTATGCAAGCAACAAAGTTAATATATATACAAATAAATTAATAAATATAATTAAATTAAATTAATAAATATATAAAATATAACAAAATAAGCTTTTTTACTTTGACAAATCATCATCTCGCAAAATTTCTTTTACATTAAATTTAGCATTTTAGTTTTAAATAATTTAGCTTTAATATTTTTATTTTATTCTGCTGCTTTTTAATCTCACTTTAGACGATTTAATGTCATAATTCTATAGCTAAATTAATTTAATATATAAAAAATATTTAAATTAATACGAATTAGCGCAAAAAACTTGCTTTAGTTTATTATTTATAATAACATATTCATTGTATTTAAATTAAAACAAAGGCTTGCGTATTTCTACTGAATAAAGCCCGTAAAGTTTTATATTATTAAAGAGAAATTAATATTTAAGTATTAAAGAGTTACAAAAAAAACTATGTAATAATATAATAATTTATATATAGCTGCAGACTCTAGCCAAGGCCACAGCCCAGAGCTTAAGCTCGGATTAGAAGCATTTTTAGGGCAATAGCCAGTGGCGTAGCTCAAAAGGGGAAGTTAAAGCAGTTTAAATTTAAAAAAAGATGCTGATGAGTAAAGTAATAATTGAAAAAAATAGTATATACATTTTTTAAAAACTGCTGCGCCCCCTTAACAACAACACCCATGTCTCTAGCTCTTAATTAATATGAAATAAAATATTTGCACAACAAAGTTAAGTTACAATTGGCCGTTAACACTGAATGATGTGAAAACATAACACGCAATTTGTTGAAACGAATATAAAATGAATTGTTAAAATATGCGAAAAATGTTTGTGCGCTAATCCGCAATGCAGCAAATAGCAACAAAAACCAAAACTACAATATGCATGTTGAATATAATTTAATTAATTTGCCAAAAGACATAAATGAATGGCAAAAGTATTGAAATAATTTCAAATGCAGCAGTTTGCTGTTGGCTTAAATAAACTAATTGATATTGAAGTGAAATGGAATGAAAAGAGGCGCGAGGGCGGGCGGCAGCGCGTTATTAATGCAATTTTAGCCACAAGGCATGTCCGTAACAGAAACAGCAACAGCAACAGCAACAGAAACAGAAGCAACGCCAAGCGGCGAGCAATTAAAGCAACAAGCAAACAAAGCAAACTGCAAGGCTGGCCTGACTCGGTGGGTGGTTGGGTGGCTCGTTGGGTGGTTGGGTGGGTGTTGCAAACAATTGCTAAATCAAAATATTGCACTTGCACTCAATTGAGCGCACAAAAGCGTCAAGCGGCGAGCGAAGAGCACAAAACAAATCGTGCGAAAGCTAAAACAGCAAAGAAAATTCAAAAGCAATGAAAACAAAAATAAAGCAGCAAATGTCCTTTTTTGGATGTCATTACCAACAAGTCGCAATCATTGCAACACACACACACACACACACATGCCACATGCCACATGCTGTTGCATGCCCCACCTAGTTACCAAAGCTAAGGTAAGGCTCAATGCATTGTCCAATACTTTGACTATAACAATGACATCAGTTGGACTAGAGCTGAGCTGTGGGTGGGGGTGGGGTGCGGTGGTCTGCGTTAACAAAAGCTGCAATTGCCTTAAGCAGCGCACAGCCAACAATTTTTTTCTTGCTGCTGCTTCTTTATTTTGTTTGCTTTTGTTTAAGTCTCAGCTCAGCTTAGCTCAGATTCGCTTGAAAGTGAACGCGTTTTGCAGCACCACCCAACACCACCCACCCAGCCAGCCACCCAGCTAGCCGCCAAATGAGCCACAAGCCACAACGACGTCATGTCTGTCCCACTGACTGACTGTCTATTTGTTGTTTTAAGGCCACCAAGAGAACACAAAGCGCACGTTGGATTTATATCAAATGCACAGCAAACAAAATTTTGAGCTCAATTTTCATGCATTAAGCTTTTGCTTGAAATTAGAAAATTAATTGCTAAGATAATAAAAAAAATACATTTCATATTAAGCTTCAGCAATTGCAATTCAAAATATGTGATTGGCAAATGATTAATGCATTTCATTAAAATGCAGCACATAATTTGTTAATAACTATATATATTAATTTTATTGCATAAGCATTTATTTTAACTTTGAGTTGTTTAAGTTTATTATTAAGCTTATTTAAATAAAACTTATTTTCAAGCTTATAATGCTTTTTAATTTTTTAAATTAAATATGTAAATATGTATACAAAAATATTGTAAACCGAGCTGAACCAAACCCCGCTAGCTCTTAACATTAATTTATAATTAGTTTTATAATTAATATTAAATATAAATATAAGCTGCATAGCTCACACATTAATTGTGTTAAATGTAAAGCAAATGTGTCAATTTAATTTGGCTTTGATTTAAAATAGAGTCACAGCACATTTTTGTGCAGTGTATATTATACACGCATGTGTGTGTGTATGTGTGTGCATTTAATATAGCGTAGATGTCAGCACAATGCTTGTGCCTGGGCAAAGCCAAACAGAAATTCATCTAAATTGCAAGCAAAACGACTCGTAAGACTCTCGTGAACTGCTTGGGTTTGGGGGCCAGGGCGCTATATCGCTTACGCTATCTCTCATATCAGCTTGGATTTTTTTATTTTTTTGCACTGCTTCAGTTGCAGCTGCTGCTGGGCAACTGGACAACAACACAGACCGAGGGCCATGCCATTCTTTATAAATACTTTCGGCTGCTTCGCTTGCTTCACTTCAGGTTGCACTTGTGCTCTGCTTCTTCTTCGCTCTGAGAATGTCACTGTGAATGTCATACAAATTGCAGGATGCATCCTTTTGTATAGCCCGACTCTCGACTCTCGACTCTGCTACCTACTGTCTGTCCGTCTGTCTGTCTGTCTGTCTCTACGTCCGTGTATCTGTGCAAAAATGAGAGCAACAAAAAAACGCAGTAAAGTGCTAGTAGTTGCCCTGCTGGCATAAATAACAAGCATAAGAATGCATCAAATGGAGTACAAGAATTTTCAACTATGACCCATGGCCTCTTATCGTAAGCTAATCATTATAATCTTATTGCCAGTCATCGTCTCCACTCCACTCCACTTCACTCGTGCTCTTGGCTAAATTCCTCGAGAGCAAAAACATTACATACTCTGCGCTCTCTGCTTCGGCTTGACGTTAATCTAGCTTAAGAGCAAAACACACGCACACACACACACACACACACACACACACACAAAATATAGTTAAAAACTTGTCTGAGGAGACCTCAATGCGCAGCTAGCCGCTGCTTAAAGCTTTCGCTCTCAAACTCTCTGCACTTGACTTTAGTTTAATGCGCTTTCAGCAGCTCGAATTACTTAGCAATGAGTTAAGTATATGTGAATTAAGTTTAAACAATTAAAGCTACATTTGCTTAGCACTTTAATTCATTAGTTAAGTTCAACAAAATCGATTAATCGATCTGCTAACAAGTCAATCAGCATATCAGTATTTAAAACTTCAGCAGCAATTGAGCAAAAATATATTTGATTTGATTGCTTTAGCTTAGCATATGTGAATTAAGTTTAAACAATTAAAGCTACATTTGCTTAGCACTTTAATTCATTAGTTAAATTCAACAAAATCAAAACTTGCACACAAGATTTAAAATTAATCGATTAATCGATCTGCTAATTAGTCAAATCAGTTTATAAGGATATAAAACTGCAGCAGCAATTTAGCAAAAATATTTGATTTGATTGCTAAAAATATATTTTTAACTATTGACTTATATTTATAAGTGTATAAATTTCAAAACTAGACTGAGTTACAAATAGCGACTCTATTTTGAAAAGCAAAGCACAAAGTTCTTATATCAAACGATATGTAACTAACTCTAACATAGAAATCATTCAATTGTTTCAAAATAAAACTAAACAAACAAAACTAAAACTAACAAATTTAGCAGCAAGCATAAATCGCCTAGACAATAACCTAAGACTTGCGCTTTAAGCAAATTCAACTCTAAATAAATTTGAATACCTTTCAACTCATTTACATATTAGACTTTATAGATAAATTGCATTCAAACTGTAACTAAAAAAATAACATAAATAAGAATCCAAAGCCAATTGAACTCTAACTAACTTTTAATACCTTTCAACTCATTTAGCCATTAGATTTAACATATAAATAGTCAAGTTAAGCACTTGGAACTTACTGAACAAGTTGGCTGCATGCTTCATGCTCGTTGTTAACAATTAAAAAAATGCTTTTAATAAACATAAGAATGTGTGTGGCATAGGAATGTGAGCAAAACTGAGAATTTGAAAGCTTCAAAGCTTCAGAGCATAGTTCATAACTTACATATTTGTATTTGCCTTTGGTTTTTCGTCGAGTCAAGCTAAAAATGTCAAGCCACTAACTAAATAATCTTTGTGTAAAGTTTTCCACACGCACATGCATGTGTGTGTGTGTGTGAAAGTGAAATGTGTTAAGCGTCCCGCTGTGCTGTGCGTTGATTCACGCCGTTTTTTCTGCCACATGTGAAGCTGCAAATATTTGGCAGCAGGTCAAAAGGTGAAGGCACTGAGGTCAGACAATAGTTTTGATGCAGCTGGCGGCTTAGGATATTAGTTGACATTTTGCTTGCCGAGACATTGAAATGCAACAAGAGTTTCGGACTCGTAGCATAAAATACATAAAACTCATTTACATGCTGCAAATAATTTCTTGTTTATTTGTTTCAATCTCAGTGCAGACGTGTGTGTGTCTGTGTGTGTGTGTGTGTGTGTGACCTGAAATGACTTTCAAGTTGTGTTGTATGCGCGACATAATTTCAGTCTGTTTATTGTTGTTGCTGTTGTTGTGATTGCTGCTGTCGTTGCTTGTTATTGCAGCCGTTGCTCCAAAAAGGATTGCAACAAGGCCAACCCGCCCCACCCCCCCCCCCCCCTCGCCTCAAGAGCATTACGATTGGCCTGACACTCACCCTGTCTTTGCCTTTAAGTCCTGCAAGTCCTCACACTCTATTTTTTTTTGTTTGTCATGCACAATGCATACAAATTGCATTACAATCAGCCAAAGCAAACATGGAAATATATTTAAGAAGCAGCAGCAACAACAACAACAACAACAACAACTGCTGCTAGAAATCTTGTTGAAAGCATGCCAAATATTTTGTATTACAAATACGAGCTTAATCTCAAAATAAAATAAAAGACAATTTAATTTCTTGATGTGCGTATCCTGAGCATGCAAATATTGTAAATTTCGTATGCACGCCACAGCAAACAACAGCAAAAGCAACAGGGTGTGTCAGCCTTAAATCAATTCAATTTTAGCACAAGCACAAGGGTGTTTCATTTGCATGCCTAAGCTAATCACAGCGCTGCAGGCAGCAACAAAAGTTTTAATACACTAAAATAAAAATAAAATATTATACTCTAGCTTTCTAACTCAACTGCTCAGTTTTATTGCATATTTAAATATTATATGCTATTATTAATCTTAAGCTTTAGCTAATTGCAAAAACAAATTGCATATTTGTTGCTATTTACAATTAAAGTTCGCAGCTTCAGTTGTACATTTAACTGTTTGGCGTTGCATTAATAAATTACTTATGCTTATATTTCTTATATATTTCTACATTATTTTCAAACTTAGAGCTCAACTCCAAGTGTTAGCTGAATGGTAAAGTTCTGTTCTGATCTGAAGCTGAATAATTACCTGCAATACAAAACAACAATTATATTAATTTCTTTATATTTATTTGTTAATATTTTGTATTCATTTATATTTTATTCTTTGAACTCAGCGCCCTTAACAAGCAGCTGCCCATAACAGTATGCTATGCTTTTTTTTTAATTGCATGTGCAATCATTTTCTGGTTGTTGTCTTGACTAAATAACTTCAATAGCAGCAAATTGCAAATGAATAAAACAAATTGTTTTAGCTTTTAAGTAAAAACAATGTAAATATAAGAAAATAAAGGCATAGCTTACAATAACTGCAAGTTGGCTTTAAATAAAAAATCATAAATTTAAATCTAATAAATTTACAGCAATCATCGGTTTAAAGCGCAATTGAAATCAAAACCAAATACATTTTAGAAATTCGAATTTTCTGCAAATTATGTGCTCAACATCAAGTCTCACTATTTGCACTTTTAATTTGAACATTTTTTTTTGTGTTCGTGTTTTTTTTTTTTTTTTTTGAGGCTTGATTCTTGAGCCTTGGAAAATTACTCTCGCTTACGCTTTCGCTTCCTGCGGCGCTTGTCATTTCGTTTCATTACATTTTCATTGTTATGTGCGTTGTTCCTTTTCGATTTTGCTTGCTGCTCTTTTGCTTTTTGTTAAATATTTACTTGCGCTTTCGTCTTGCTCTGTTCAGTTGTAATCAAAATCATGTTGGGCAGTCATTAATTGCTTTGCAAATAAGTTAAAGACGCAATTTGAATGCCCCAAAGCGCAAAAGTTTCAAATTCATTTATAAAATAAATAAGTAACGCATATGAATGATATGTGTATACATCGCTTCTACTCATTTGCAACTCTAAGCTGCTTGTAAATCTCTTTTTAATTGCATTGGACCACAAACAAAGTACAAAACTCCCAAAGAGAGAGACCAAAAGCCGCAAAATGCAACAGAAACTGAGAGCGGGACAGAGAGAGAGAGAGAGAGAGAGAGATAGAGAGAGTCATGCACAAATTGTTTAAACATATAGCCAACAACATAGATATGTGCACAAGCGAAAGCTTTATGCCTGCCTCGTATTGCTTCCTGCGCTGGCATAAAGAGAAACTAACAAGGCGCAGAGCGTGGGCGACACAGTCACAGTCAATTATACAAATTGCATTTGTGTTGCTCACACACACACACACAGACAGGCAGATAGACATTTTGTATTGGCATTTGGCAACATGTTGGTTCGCTCGCTATTTCCATTTGGTCAGCAACATAAAAAGCTTTGCGCACAAGTCACGCAGCGCAAACAAATCTGCATTTGCAACTCGCTCTCTCACTCTCTTCATCTCTCTCTCTCTCGCTGTGTGTGTGTGTGTGACATGTGTGAAAATTTGTTGTGCTCACAAATGATGATTGAAACACAACAACGCTGAATCTTAATTGAAAGCCAATGAAGCGCGCACATGAGACGCGCGCAATTTTTTCATATTCTACCCAAACCCTCCCCCTTTTGTGCACACCCCTGGCAATTGGATATGATTGCAGCTTGCATTGGCTCAGTGAGCTTTAGAGTTGACTGCTCAAACATAAGTAATTAGCGCTCGTTATTCTAATCAGCTTACCCAACTTCGAACTTGTGCAATTGTAAATTTTAATAAACTTGTCAGCGAGACAAATTTGTGGTCGCTGCTTTGCTTTTTAGAGTTTAAAAGCTGCTTACTAGTTTTTCTATTTTTAATTTACACATTAACAGCAACAGCTTAAATAGCATGAAAGGTGAAAGAAGATAAAGCAGTAAATGAATTAATTTCGTTGGTAGCAATTTTTGAGTTTTGCGTATACTTAATTTGCTTGGCAATATGCAAATAGTTGTCATAAATAGAAACAGTTGAACAAAAACGTGTTTAAATCTTAGACAATTTCATTGAAATACACAAAATAAAATTCAAAAAATTTATAAAAAATTAGAAATATTTGAATTGTGCGCTTTGCTGTTTAAATTTGTTAAGCAATAATTTTGAATAAGAATAAACTAATAAAAGAGTTAAGTACTTAATAAAATTGTCAGAAATAATTGTTAAATATTATTTTTGATATTTATGCAAGCTTGAATTTCTTTTCAGCAAATTAAAAAATATATGCACTATTATATAGAAAAAAGTGCATTAAGCAAACAACAAATATAAAAAGCACAAGCAGCTGTATTTTTTATATAACGGAACTTGTAAAATATTTCATAGCAGCCACAATTGCATATGAACTGCTAAACTATTAAGATATTTTTGAAGCTACGCAATTATGTTGCTAAGATTTCACTAATTAATAAGACTAATTTGCAGACTGTCGCTTTATTTAATTAGTTTAAAATTATGACAAATATAAACAGCAAACTAAACAGCAAATTTGCTTGTCAGACAGACAGGCAAGCAAACAAGCAAACAAACAAACATGTTTGGCTTAAACATTTGCAAGCTGTATGTGTGTGTGTGTGTTTGTTGTATCTTAAATTTTCCGGCTTTTGACGCGGCAATTTCACGCAGCTTTCAGCAACTGGTAAAAACTTTCAGCGAGCGCTAACAAAACTAAATAAATAAATGCACCACACACAAACACACACACAGACGCATACACACATGTGTGTGCAGTAACTGAAAAACTAAAGTAATATGAGTACACACACACACACACATGTGTGTGTGTGCGTGTGTGCTTGTATTTTTGTAAGTCTAAAAGCGGCATAAAAAAATGCCCTGCAAATAAATAGAAGCGTAAACGTTGCTAGATTTGTATGTGTGTGTGTGTGTGCGCGCCTTACTGTTATGCATGAAAATAAAACTTTTCTATAATTTTGTATAAGAAAAGTTTTGCGTTGTGCCACATAGTTGCAAGTGCTTCCTGCTGATTTTTCTTGAGCCGACATTCTTTTTTTTTTTATATATATACTTGTATATATATTTGCTTATTTCTTTTGTGCTCTGTCTGTGTGTGTGTGTGTGTGTCTTTTTTTCATTTTGTATTATAGCGCAGCAGTGACTAGGCCCAAGTGGTTGCCAACGCCGCCGCCGCCGCCACCGCCGCCTGCAGTTGGCGCAAAACTTTGCACACAGCCTGTGAATTAATTAAAAGATGAACTGGCCAAAGTAGGAAACCGAGTAAACGAGTCGAACGGCCAAAGTTTGCATGCTTAACTTCAGCTTAGCTCGCCCCGCAACCAAAACGCAATAGATGCCACAGCATCCATCTCCATCTCGATCTCAGCTCTGTGTAGTTTCATTTAATGCAAACTTTTAATCTAAATGTTAAGCGCTTTGCACAACGAACTCGCTGCTCTTACCATATGCGCAGCTGCAGCTATGTCAAGTGTCCATTCCATATAAACATATAATTGTCCTTGTCGATATGCTGATCAGTTGAAGTTAATCGCTAGCAGCCGAATTCGATATACACTGCCATGTAGCTGAAAATAAAGCGTTGTTATTAATATTAATTGTAGCTTGAGCTTAAGTTTGGTAAGCAATTGATTTACTTATTTATTTATTTTAATTGTAGCCTAGAATTAAATTCTATGGTAATGTAATTTATTTGATTTGAGAAAACTTAATAAAAACTATACAGAAATTTCACTAAGCTGCCACAACCCTAAGAACAGCTTTAAGTTCATCTCAGTATTAAGACTAAGGTCAAGGGACATTTTCTTTTTTGCATGGCAGCAACTATTTCACTCTAGTTGCTGTCTCGCTTTAGCTTGACACATTTCAGTCAAAAGTCTCTAGTGATTTCTATGACAGCCACTGTTAAATTTATATTATTGTCAAAATGCAAAGCATAAAAGTTAATTGCGCGGAAGCAACATTTGAGGTTCAATATTATGTTAATGTTAGTTAAGCAATTAACAATATATAAGCAACTAATTTAAAGCTATTTATGCAATATTTTTATTTTAATCGCTATATTATAGTTAGAGTTCTTAGTTATAGTTTAGAATATAATGCACAAAGTTTATTTCAATTAAAAAGCAGCTTATAACTTCAATTAAAAATTAATTGTTTCAGCAGAGTTTGCAATAATATAATATTAATATTAATAATATAATGATTACATGTACTAATTTGTAAAGCATTATATAGTATGCTTAAATGCTCGCAGCTTATTTTAATTAGTTTCATTTCATTTGCAGCAATTATAAAGTAAAAAAACACATAATAAAAGCAAATGTCAGTGAGTTATAAAAGGAAAATCTTGCAAATAAAGTTTCGTCTGCTGTGCACTGACAGAAAACTTTTAGCATATAGTGTGCTACTTAATTATATTTAATCAGCGACGAACGCTCGCTGTACATTTCAATCACAATTAATTGGCATGCGCCATGCGTTTGCTTTGCTGTCTCTGTCTCTCTGTGTGTGTGTGTGTGTGTGTGTGTGTGAAACTTAACCCGTTACGATTAATTGAAATGGCACTAAGCGTTTGTCAGTATATTTAATTATATTTACCAGGGCGCGCAGCTGATTGGGGTGGGGTGTGGGGGGCCTTAACCGAAAATTGGTCAGCAGGCTGTTTGACTGCTTGGCTTGGTTGCTTGGCAAGGAGATTGAAATTAACGAGCAGCAGTTAATGAGCCTGTGCCAGCGCTCGAAGCAAATAAAATGTAGCCTGGCCAGTCAGCCAGCCAGTCAGCCAGGCAGCCAAGTGGCCGCAAGCTCTGCTCTGGCAATACAATAATTTTAATAAGATTCACGCTCAATTCGCAGCGTTGGCCAAAGCGTGTTGGGCGATGAATGTGGTTCGAGGCATTGTCGATTAACTGTCTATGCTGCTGCTGTTGGCTGCTGTTGCTGTTGCTATTGTGTGGTTGCTGCTGCTGCTGCTGAGCGATTGGCGACGTGTAAACGATAATCAAGTAATTTCCATTATGCGAAAACGCTTGACGGCGCTGCTCGCACCTAGGGGCCATAAAAGCGGCGCTAAATTGCCATTGTCGCGACTGCGAGACACCGATAGCATGCAAACACACACACACACGCATAGCTACACACATACGTGCGCATAGACACATTTAGATACAGATACATTACGCATACGCCGCATGCGACATACAAAAGCAAATCGAATTGCGAATTGCTTGCGATAAAGCAGCGGCTCTTCCATTGTTGTTGCTATTGCTTTTGACTATTTATTGGGCAAAGCATTTCATTGTCCTGTGTTGCTTTTAGACAGCTTTTTTCACTGCCATTCGTGTTCGTATGTTCGTGTGTTGTGCCTTCAAGGTGCTGCTCTACGATAATGGCCATTGATGTATGCATGTGTGTGTGTGTGTGTGTGTGTTTTCTCTATGTATCTATCGGTCTGCGTCAGCACTTTGGGACAACAATGCACAGCGTCGAGTCCGTGTGGCTGCAGTCGGGATAATGGTGACGCCAGCGGAAACGGAAGCGACATACTTAGCTGACGCTTTTGGTTTTTGAGGCTGCTTAGCTTCGCTCTCTTTCGCCTCTGTATTGGCAATAAGCAATTTACACTAAATGCGACACGGTCACTGCAATTCTTTTACATCTCTGGCATGTGTAAACAGTTTAGAAAGTCACTCACTGAAGTCAAAGTGCAGCTTAGAGCCAAAGCAACTTTACTTTGTCGCAATCTGTATGTGTGTGTGGCAACAAAATAAAAACCAAGATCGCAAACTGATAAGCACTGGCTAAACTTAAGCTCAACGATAAGCGAGCAAATGCATAAATGTATATGTGTGTGTGTGTGTGTGTGTTAAGCTTTATATAAACAAGTCCTAAACTCAATTGGACTTATTGCTCAAATACTTCGCAGACAGCAACAAAAAAACTTAAAGCCCAAAGTATAATGCGCATTTTTAAATAATAATGTGGAAACTAACGCATATTTTATTATTTTACTCATGCAAAGTGCTAAAAGTTGCGCACATTAGAAATAACTGTTATAGACTAAACTGCTCACTAGTAACTATATTCAAATTAATTGTTATTACTCTGGCAAATCGTTGACTGCCTGTTTAAATATTAGCAGCAGTAGTAAATACATATGCATGCCCCACATTTATTTGAGCTCCTATTTATTTCTCACTAAATGCTTGTGCATATTAATTATAACTTGCTTGTCTGCAATAAAATACTCTACAAACATTTCAAACTAATGATAATTAACAGTTAGATATTGTCTCACCAGTTTGCCTTCTCATTTTAACATTTCACGCACTTTACTTGCTTAATCACCAAAATTTAAAGCACAAGTGACCTAAGTTCGGCCCCACTTGCTTATTTAGCTGCCAGCCTGTCGCTTTTTGATCAGAGTGCAAGAAGAGAAGCTGAGAGCGCAAGCAACTCAGAGAGCGTCGGTCTATGCTTGCGCTAATGCTTATACCAAGCACTTATACTTACACCTATACAAAGTGGCCTGCGTGCTTGCTAGCGAGAGAAGCAGCGCTGCCTTCGTTCGTATGCGCTCGATCGCTCTTTGCTGCAGCGACTGAACGAGAGCTTCGTTTCTTTGTCGTGTGGGTGGGCTTGGCTGCACGTCGAAACTGAGCGAGGGGACTGACTGAACAGAAGCGCAAGCCCCTCGAAGAGCGTCAGTCAATGCTTGCACTAATGCTTATACCAAAGACTTATACTTATACTTCTACTTATGCAATTAGTCCACGTGCTTGCTAGCGAGAGAGGCAGCGCTGCTTTCGTTTCGTCTGCGTTCGATCGCTCTTCGCTGCTGCTGCGACTGAGCAAGAGCGTCGCTGCATCGTACGGTGCTTTTCCTTCTTTGCTTTGACTTTACGTGGACAGACACTGAGCGTGGGAACTAGACTGCGCCAGCTAAGCTAAAAGCCACAATTTAGGCACAAAACTTGCACTTTGCATATTTCAAACGTTTGTAAATATAATTTAATAAGTAACAGAAATTAAATTAAATGCATAACTTATAGAGTTGTCATTAATCAACAAAACAATACAAATGATTTTAGAAGCTACTGAAGAAAGCTTTTATTAGCGTTAGTTAGTGACTGATGCTTAAATAAACTGAGCTGGTTTTACAATAAATGCCAAAGCTTAAAGCAATAATATACAGAGCTCTGCGGCAGCAACAGAAATAAATTTTTGTAGCCTGGTGTAGGCTAAGCGAAAAGCTGTGGAAAGGTAAACAGTGGGGTAACTAGCTGCTGCTGCTTCAGCATTAAGCCGTACTCTGGTATAAATCCTAAGTGCAGTTGTACGCTCTATGCCTGAAGTTTATAACGGTATAATGTGTAAATGGGAACGGTGGCCGCCGCACATAACTTGCTGCAAATGTCTGTTGAGCGTAGACGTGTGTGCGTGTGTGTGTGTGCGCGTGTGTGTGTGTTTTAACAGTTAATTGTTTTGCGTAAATGTCACATAATGGTTGCCTAGCACGCTTCAATACGCTCACACACACACACACACACACACACACACACACAGAGACAGAGACAGAGAAAGAGACAGAGAGACTCTCTGCTTGGCTGGTGTTGCTTTTTGGTAAATTGTGTCATTAGCAGATATATAAAACGAAATGGTCACACAGCTCATTGGCACGTTCAACGTGGCAAGAGCGTGAAGCTGAAATGCGACGCCGCCGACGCCGCCGTCGTCGTCGTCGCTGCTGATGGCGATGCGGCTGCTGATGATTATGGCGTTGATAATGCTCATAATGATGTTACGGCAGTCAAGTTGACGTTGGCACTGTTATAAACACATATGCGCATTACGCATACGCCGCGTTCAACCAAACAAGCAAAAGCAAAGGCGGCAAGCGGCAGCCAGTTGGCTTTTATGATGGGTCATCAACTGGTTGCCGCCGCGTTTTAAATGCTGCAAGCACAACCCGTAAATTATTTTACGACCTGCACCCATAACGACATAAGCACTAAGCTAACAGCTCTATCTGTAGTTCTACTACACACAACAAGTTGATGCCACTGCCACCGTCCTGTGGCATGTGGCATGCGGCATGCGGCATGTGGCTAGCTCACTGCCAACAGCTGGCATTGCAAATAAAGAGTTATGAGTTTTAAAATATCCCAAAAGCTGAAAAATCTGTCGCTGCACAATAAATGGGCGCCAAAGCTTAACTATATATATAAAATATATATTGCATTGCTTAGAGTGTTCAAACATATCTTTATATACAGCTATTAATAATAAATAATGGTGCCAACTAGAGCTGAACGATTTGAATATAGCTTTAAGGATTTATTTGCACTAACTAATGCAAGCAGTAGTTTGCTTAAGCACAAGTCTGAGCATTTAGTATAAATATGTATATATTCATATTCATTAATATTCATACTTTGCTTAAACTTTCATTGATAATAAAAATAAAAATGTATATAAAACTTTATGTAGAGTTTTTGTTGTAGAAAGAAAAATGCAGTTTTTAATTTAAATATATGCAATTTATAAATTATTTTTAATACAAGCTAATGCTTATATAAAATTTGAAACATCATGATTACTTAATATTTTTTATTTAAATCATATTCAAATGTATTTCAAAATAGTTTGAGAGTCTTCAGTTTACTTTCTACAACAAAAACTCTACATAAATTGCTTAGCACTGTTAACCTGCACAGTCTGTTAACGTTTGCAGCATTGTGCAACACTGTGACTTTTTAGATGCAGTCTGCAAAATATAAAAACTAAACGCTTATTATAATTTATTTAAATCAATTGTATGCTGCAACTAAAAGATAAAACAACAATTGCTTCGAGTTGCTTAACAGTTTTTATTGCAGCTATTGTATGGAATATGAAAGTTAACGGCGCCGCAGACTATTGGCCAGTCGCTCGGCCAAGTCATAATTATCATCCACATGTTTGCCATAGATTTTGGCACAATTCGCCTGCACGCTGGCAGCGATTTTCATAATTCTTCTAGGCGGCCAGGGCCTAGAGTCTGCCCACATGAGAAACTCCTCAATTAGAAATGGCAGCGAAATGTTGATATCACTCGAAGCCGCATCGTCCTTGGCCACTTCGGCAATGAGATTTGCAAAGTTATACAATCCTGGATAGCTATAGTAGCGTCTAATGGCTCTGCCCACATTGCTCTGTGGTCGGCTCTCAGCTATTTGCATTAGCTTGGCTGGTTGCATTATTTGCTCACTTTGATTGCTCATTTTTGACTAGTTAGTTGTCAAAACTTCGAGCAACAATTGTAAAGAGTCGAACAGACTGCAGTGCACTGCTTGCAATTTGATAATTTGAGATCTATATAAAGCAAAAGCTATGTGCGACTATAAATCGTAAGATTTGCTTGCGAAACGAGCGTGCGGCAAATTGTGCGACAGGTTGAGTGGTGAGCATAGCGTGTGTGGTGAGTTTGCGCGCTGGCGTGGTGAGTTGCAGCTTAAGAGAGCGGCGCTGTGCTTAAGAGAGAGAGCGCGACTGAACTGCCAAGTTGGGCAAAAAAACAACAACAAACTGTCTAAAAGCGTTTACAGTTTTTAACGCTTGACAGCGTTGCGCTGGTCGCGCTGCTCGTCGTTAGCCAAAGCAGTCCAAACAACTGACTGACTGACTGACTGACACACACACACACACACACACACACACACACACACATGTGTGGGGAACAAGTCGTACATAAAAAACATAAGAGCGGTTTACAGGACCTGTGCGATAAGAATCACAAGCGCGTTCCGCACAATATCAGAAGACGCAGCTGAAGTGCTGGCAAGTCTGACGCCCTTCGACATCCACGTGCGAGAGCTTGTCCGTAATGGAAACACGCACCGAGTGAACAGGGAAGAGAGTAGGCGGATCTCCCTAGAAGAGTGGCAGAATAGGTGGAGGTCATCAGGAAAGGGAGCCTGGACCCGCACGCTTATCCCGCACGTCATGGAGTGGGTTACCAGGAAGCATGGACAGGTAAATTACTACCTGACACAGCTCCTGAGCGGCCATGGATGCTTTAAAGAATACCTCTTTCGATACGGACACGAGGAAGATCCGTTCTGCTGGGCGTGCGGCCCAGGACACGTAGAAAACGCTGAGCATGTATTCTTCATATGCCCACGATTTAGAATGAAGAGGGAAAGCATACAAGGAAGTTATGGAGAACCACTGGCCCCAGCGAACCTGGTGCGGTTCATGTTGGCAAGCGTAGACAATTGGGAAGCAGTGGACGAAATGGCGAACTCTATCATGAAGGAGCTGAGACGAGAAGAGCAGACCCGCAGATCAGACGGCAGCCGATAAGGCTATGCTCTCCGCCGAAGTAATACCTAGCGGGAGTTCCGCGGAGAAGCTAACGATTGATAAAACAGGCTTTTTGTCCTGTTTCGCAGGCCACTTGTACGCACTGTCGGCGTCAACGTCCTTGTTAAAAAAAAAAAAAAAAAAAAAAAAAAAAAAAAAAAAAAAAAACACACACATGTGGCACAAACACTTTAGTGGCAGCAACACACACGCACTTGGGCGCGCCTTCAAGCACGCTCTGACAACTTTGAAGTGCACTTGCAACGGCAGCTGCAGCAGCAGCAGCAGCAACTGCTGCTCTAGTTGTTGTTGTTGTGGCCACGGCTTTGACTTGTCAAACAAAAATAACGTCATTTGGCTGCCGCACGCATTGCGAGTGTGAAAGAGAGCGAGCGAGAGAGAAAGAGCGAGAGCGCCGCAAACCCAATGCAACAGGCGCGCGTTTTAATGAGCGCGCTCTGTCAACTTTTTGGGCTCACTGACTCACTCACACACTCACTCACTCACACTCACTCAGTTAACTAACTTGCAAATTCAAATTCATATACAATCAAGCAATTTAAATACAAAAATCTATCGATAGTCAACTTAAGCTCAAATGAACTACCAAAATATCAAAACAGTGTTTAGCTAATTAAAATTTGTTAAACTTGAGCGCTAAACTAATAAGCATTTATTTTTAGGCTAAAACAAATTAGCAGCAGCTTTGCTAAATAGTTTTATATTAAATCAATACACAAACGTTGCAGCTAAGTTAATTTTAATATTAAATAAAAAAAATTATCAAATAATGCGTCGATGGCCTTAGCCATATTATTATTATTATTATATTTTGTAAGTTATTTGTTTAATATAAAATACAAAACATACAAAATTATTAAATAAAGTGTCGATGGCCATATAGCGATATTATTTTTATTATATTTTGTGAATTATTTTTTTCATATTAAATTAAAAAAAAAATACAAAATTGTCAAATAAAGAGTCGATGGCCTTAGCAATATTATTATTATTATATTTTGTAAATAAATATCAAATAAAAAAGGTTTAGATTTGCTCTTTAGCTGTTTCTTTAGCTGTCATTTTATATATATATTTAAATAGGTAAGTCAATTAAAAGCTTTTTGCTCTTAATAGTAAAGAACATTTTATTAGCGTTATGAGTTTTAAATATATTTTATAATTTTAAATATATAAATATTTCATTTTTTAATACAAATAACTTGCTTTTAAAGCTTACTTTACAACGTTGACATTTATAAATAAATTAAGCATTTAAATTTCAAGCAGCCACTAATATAAAATATATAAATAAAAAAAATTGCTGCGAGCAACGAACCAGTTGCTATACAAAAATAACTATCAAATGTAAATCTCTATATTTATTTTTAGTTTTGCGCTTATTAGCAAAGCATGTTACACATCACAACACAACAGAGCAGCAGCCAAAAGTCGCTCGTAGGTGTTGCTCTGCAGCATAATTGAAAATTTTCTGAATGACAAGACATGCACAAGCAACAGAAGCAGCAGCAGCAGCACAAAATGGTGAGAGAACAAAAGCGAGCTGCAGCAGCAGCAACAAAAAAGATAGAAAGAACGTATTGTGCGACACGTGGTTAACTATTTTTGATATTTCTATTGTACGTAGCGCAAGCTTTGCTTTTGCCAAAGACAAGCCAAGCAGCTGTGTCTGTCTGTGTGTGTGTAGGTGTTAGTTAGGGCAACTGTGCAATACTAAGTAGCCTGGTGCTAACCAATTTCCTGCTGTTGGCAGCTTGCCACACACACACGCACACACACACACATATGCAGCAGCGCCCGTGGGCTTTGGTTGTTGCTTTATCTCGCTCGCATGCTCATAATTATATTGCATACCTTAGGGCGCACGTGCTGCCGTCTCCCTCTCGCTTTTTCACTCGCTGCAGCGGCTCATTTAACTTAATTTAACATGTTATGCTTATTTTGCAAATATTTATGTTGATTTTATTGTCTGCCGACTAAAGCAGCAACAACAACAAGAACAAAAGCACGAGCTGTTTGCAGTGGTTTTGGGTCTCTCAGTGTCGACTGCAGCTGTCAAAGGCGAAAATAGCACAAGCCTGGACTTCATTTGCGCCAGCGCCAGCAACCAAGCACATATCACTCATACGCACACATAGCCAAAGCAAACGTACACAGACTGCTGCTTGCTCATATGCATATAAAGCTGTAGCTGCTGCTGCTGAATTTTAATAATTTTAATCAAATTAAAAGGTATATCAAATGACATTGCAGCTGGCATTGATCTATGGCAGCATAAATATGCAGCTGCTTATGCAACTGTCAGTTGACAAAAAACGAATGACTGCTGACATTTGAAATTCAAAATGCGCTTGATTAAGTGCGCCGCTGACTTTAAAAGCAAGCAGTGCACCATGCACCACAATATTGCCAAGTCATGCACTTTGAACAGTTAACAACACTTAACACTTAAACGTTTGCCCAACTTGTCAAACGCCAAAGCTACAAAATTTTCACAATTTTCTTATACGCAAACAAAATGAACAACGCCGAGCAAATTAGACAAACCGCCAAGCTAATGCAAGTGGCTGCAAGTCGGCCCGATAGCAAATTGGCGCAGGCTATAAGTTGCTATTATGCTGAGCCGGGACTTAATCAAATTGCCGAACTGATTGCAGCCATAGCTGAGGACGAGACGGCTGCCGCTGATATGGACGCTATATCGCTGCCATATCTAATTGAAGAGTTTCTGGATTGGACAGACTCGCAGCACTGGCCGCGCGGCAAGATAATGAAACTCACAGCCGATGTGCTGCAGCATGTTGTCAATATCTATGGCAGGCAAGTGGATCAGCAGTATGAGGATACCGAGCAGCTGGTCGACAACATAATGCGAAGCGGCTAGAGCAACTTCAAATAAAATATGCAATAAAAAATATTTAATGTTTTTAACTACAAAATGTGGCTAATTGAATTTATGGCAAACGTGGCTATTAAACACTTAAAGACACTCAAAATGTGACAGGATTTTGAACAGCGACAGCGACAGCCGCACAGCTGGGACTGGGCGGGCTATGCTGGTTTTGGCATAAAACCACCAAAGCACAAACTGTCAATCATTGAAGCATTGAAACATGGAATGCCAACAAAAACAATTAACCATGATTACAGCAACAGCAGCAGCAGCCAAAACAGGCAGCAACAACAATAAGATGTTTATGTAAATTATACACACCAAATGCTTGCTCGGTTGCTCGGTTGGTTGGTTGGCTGCTTGGTTAAGGACTGTTCGAGTATCTGCGCCAAAATCAGGCAGCAGACAGCTGACGAGTCCCGCAACGCATTTACATAAGTTATTACAGAGCGAAAGAGAGCGAGACACAATCGCAGTGCCACTAATTAGTAACAATTACAACAACAATGAGCCGCCGCTCGTCAAATGCAAAACGCGCTAATGGCAATAAATTTAACGCCAAACCATGGGCATTAACTAATTAATTGTGTTAAGCAAGCCGCATAAACAACAAATAAACAAACCAAAGCAAACACACGCACACACAAGCACACACGCATACAATTTGACCACAGCCAGCCAGCAAATTGTCTTGTTGTTGCCTATTTAAAAGTTATTGCCTTGTGCATGTCCTTGACATGCTGCGAAAAAAAAAGTAAATAAAGCTGTAAATTATTAAATTAGATCTTGGCGCATAAATCAAAGCAGCGCCATATATAGATAACAAAAGCAGCTCATAAATCATTAACAAAGCAGCTGCTTACATTTTGTATGTCAATTTTAACATTAGCTGTTAGCAAAATGTTAACTTAACAGCTTTGTTTGTAAATTCAATATATTTATTTAACAAACTTATTGCTATTATTAATTGCAATTCTATTTTAATTTGCATTTTTGCTGCTCATAAATCATTAACGAAGCAGCTGCTTACATTTTGTATGTCAATTTTAACATTAGCTGTTAGCAAAATGTTAACTTAACAGCTTTGTTTGTAAATTCAATATATTTATTTAACAAACTTATTGCTATTATTAATTGCAATTCTATTTTAATTTGCATTTTTGCTGCTCATAAATCATTAACAAAGCAGCTGCTTACATTTTGTATGTCAATTTTAACATTAGCTGTTAGCAAAATGTTAACTTAACAGCTTTGTTTTTAAATTCAATACATTTATTCAACAAACTTATTGCTATTATTAATTGCAATTCTATTTTAATTTGCATTTTTGCTCATTTTAGTCCAAATAGAAATTTGTGAATACAAAAAAAAATAGAAGCAACTTGACACTTGCAGCTTAAACTAAATAACAGTTGTCCACAAAAAAATGATAGTAGTTCATTTATATGCATGTGTGTGTGTGTGTGTGACAATTAGCTGCCCCTAGCATTTGTCACACACACACACTTAACTTTTTGCTATGTGAGCTGCTTAATTGATTGTACAACAGACTTAAAAATATAACAACAATAATACAAAATAAAACAAGCAGACCAACAAAATGTGCGCAAACCAACTTGCTGATACACTTTGCTATAGGCAAAAGTTGCTATATGCATATATTTGAGCAAGTTGTGCAAATTTGTGTGCTTAATTTTAGATTGTTAACAATTTTGCTAGCCTATTGCACTTTTTTATATAAAAAAAACTAAGCACAATATGCTATAGCAATGTACTAAGTAGCTGCTTACAAAAGCTGCTAGCTCTAGGTCTGCTAGTTGCCAAGTTATTGCTGCTCATACAGTCGCCCAAAAGCGCAATAGACTCAATATCAAATTTATTTGCTGCTTAAAAATTTACATTTTACTTGCACAACTTGTTGCTACCCCTTTCGCACTTTTTCTATAAATTTCAAAGTGTATTATATGCATTTTAGGAATTTCATGCTAGACCAGCTGCTTGTCTGTTTGAGTGGCAAAATCAGAGAATTGCCGCAATTAAGAAATGACACAGCTGCAAAAATTGCAATGTGGCATGTGGCCATGTGGCATGTGGCAACGTGCGCACACACACACAGGCAGAGCTTTCAATTGTTTACGGTTATGCTGCTAAAGGCTTATGCCGTACGTGCCAGTGCTGAATATGCTTGCCTAGCTGCCAGCTAAATTGTATTTCATAAGTGCAAGAGGATTTTACAATTTTAATTTGTACAAAGTGCAGACAAACGCACAAACTGCGAACTGAACCTGCAAAAGAACTACAAAAATCAACTCGAAAGAGTTCAGTTCAGTGCATGGACACACACACACATAAGCTGCTATGTGTGTGTGTGTGTGACGCAAGATTGGAGCTGCTTTGATTTTTGCAGTTTAGTTGCTTCAAGTTTAGTTTTTAGCAAATGCCAAAGAGACAAAAGCAAAGAAATAAAACAGACACATGTGCATATGTCAGTGTGCGTGTGTGTGTACCTGTCGAAACAGAGATGAGCAATAACGAGCTATGCTTGTCACGTGGACAACAGTAACTGTTCCGTATATAATATCAGTGACTTCAAGTGCGTAGCCAATTTTGCTTTTTTTTCCACGTATAAAATTATGTTAGGTAAGAGCAGCTAAATTAAAATTAATATTAAATTAAATTAGCTATGCAGCGTGGTAGAGAGAGAGAGAACGAGCAAACGCATAAATGAAGGCGTTGCTTTGAGTTTAAATTGCTAAGGATTTTTAAATAGCAACAAAAATTATTTTTAAAAAATTTGTAAAAATATAGAATATAACAAATTAAATAAAAAAAAATACATAACATAATAAGTATAAAATATGATATATAAAAATTAAATATAATATATACAATTACAGTACAAATTAACAAACACATAAGATATAAAAATACAAAAAAAAATATATAAAATAATGTTTGAAAAATTATATCACTATACCAAAATGAAAATATAAATATTTATAATATAGACATAAATTATATAAGCTACAATATCAAATTTCTACCTTTGTAAAATAGAACAAAGATAATAATATAATATCGACAAATATAACATAACATAAAAAAGTATAAAATATTGAGACTAAACTCACAATAGAATTATTAGTATGATAAGTATAGTATATAAATAATGATATTTATGACTTGAGATAATAAAAAATAAGACATAAAAATTTGTGAAGAGATCATCATTTCAAGAATTATCTAATGTGGATCAGAATTTAGCAGTGGCTCGCCACCACCACGCGATTAAAATTCAACCCTGATCTTTAGTGCTATTCAGAACGCTTCAGCAAACAAGCACGCATTGCTCTTGCAACAAACCATATACACATCAAAACCATGCCTAACGCAGTCACCTAGCTCGTTTTCGCATGTAGACGTCTAGCGAAGCGAACGCCGCTGCTGCGTCTCGGCCGCCGAACGTTTTTGTATGCGCCGTCAGCGACGTGCCACTCGCAGCTGTCTATTTATTGAAATTGAAATGTGATCTCAATTTCCTATGTATATTCAATCGTTTGATGTACTGTCTTAATTAGATTTTTGGTGTACTGCCTATATTATATCAGATTTTTCGCTTTGCGGGGAGGGGAGGAAATAAAAAAAATAAAATATAAAAGCAGTAAAATTAATATGTATATACATACATACTAAATTTTGTTGCTTTAATTGTCTTATAGTGGCTGAGGAACACGCACTCAGTATCAGACCGGACAGACGCGACGACGGACATGGCGTATATCGTCTCAGCTCGTCGAGCTGTCAAGAATTATCATATACTTATGGGTCTGCCACGCTCCCTTCGTCCCGTGTCATACATACATGTTGGCAACTTCCTAAGTACCCTTTCCGATTTTACAAAAATTCAAGTGTGTATATAACAAGTAATTATAGCCTATGAAAAATTAATTTAAATAATTATAGAAGAAACTTAAAGATTTAAAAAGTACAAAATATAAGACATAAAAATAATTCAAAATACAAACTAACAAAAACATTCAAAATAACAATTGATAAAAATATATATAAACTATACAAAATTAAATATAAAATAATTATAGAAAAAATATAATATAAAAAGTTATTTTATACTTAGTACATAAAAACAATTTAAATTAAACACTAACAAATACATATAACACTTCTAAAAATGTAAAATATAAAATACAAATAATAACATTTTTAAAAGTAATACAAAATAATATATATATAACAAAAAATATAAACTATACAATACTAAATGCAATATATTTATAGAATAAAATTTTAAATTAAATCTAAACAATATCAACTATTCAATGTGATTTTAAATAAATTAAATTTAGTATTAAGCAAACAGATTCATGCCCCAGAGGTTACAAATTCTGTTGCTGTAAAAGAATTCTACAATTTAAATGCTCTCAAACAGACTGCAACATATATGAATATATAAAATATTTATGCTCGAAGCTTGAACAAATTAATTAGCATATCAACAAATGAATGAATCAATTGAATTTAAAGTCAATAAGCTAGTGTAGAATAATTTGAAGCTAAGTAAGTATTTATTTATTTAAAGCAGAAGGCACAAAGCTAAGCAGTCACAGGTGCTCAGCTCAGCTGCTCAGCTCTATTGCCCCAGAGCCAAGCTGCAGGACACAGCGGCAGGAGCTGCTGCTGCTCGTAAATAGCCTTAGAATGTTTGCCGTCTAATTGGTATGCATTATCATTTGAATGCCGGCGCACATGTCGCATGCGTAATGCGTGCACACATAAAAGCGAGGCCATTAAAAAAGAAAGAGACAGAGACAGTCAGAGCGACAGAGGGAGAGAGAAAAGCTTGCATATTTTTTAGTGGCAGGCAGCAGCTATGTCAATGGGCTTTACCTGGAAAAGTTTTGGAAGGCAATTAAAAACTTGGCAGTCAAGCAATCAGTCAGTCCATTAGCTCATGCAGTCAATTGGTCAACATTTTGCATATTTTTCAGAGAGAGAGAGAGAGAGAGAGACAAACACGAATGAGAGTGAGAAAGAGTGAGCTTTGTATCATTAACAACTGGAGAGCGTCTAAATTGTCGAAATTTTCTTGCCGATTTGCTGAGGCAGTTGAGTGCATGCGACGCAATTTATGAGTGAGAGACACACAGACAGGATATACAGGATACAGCGAGAGCTGAAAATGTGCAGCAGACAGCAGCAGCAGCCAAAGCAGCCGAAGCAGCAGCAGCAGCGACTGAATGCCTAACAAAGCGCCATTATTTTTGCCTTCGATCAAACAAAAGCCAAAAGATTTATGCGCACGTTTGTATGTGTGCCTGTCTGTGTGTGTGTGTGTGAGTCCTTGCTACACATGTTAGGCTAGAGGACACTTGACCTGCCCACAGACGAGGCACATGCATTCATTCATTTGATGTTGACAACGTCGTGACAATGAATTTATGCACATGCTTCGGCGCTTTGTCTCGCTTGCACACTCAGTGCACTCACTCACACACTCACTCACTCACTCACTCACTCTGTGTGTGTGTGTGTAAAATTGCTTGTTGGTTCGCACGCACACAACAAAAAGCGTAAGCGACTGTGAAGAAACAAAAAGAATATAAAGGCTGAGCCAGCAGCTGCTCACACACATTTTGTGCGATAATTATCAATGTCCTACACACACACACACACACACACACACACACACAGCTTATATAGCAAGCAGCTATGTATATGTAGCTTATGTCCACTGCACAGTCTCATTTACAACTTTTAGCATTGGCATATCGACTCGAGTTCGCTCAAATGAAAAGCATCTGTCAAACGAACCAAAGGACGAGCCAGGAGTGCAAATGACAGCAGCAGCAGCTCTGAATGGAAACACTTATGCAAGCCTGTCAATTGCCAATTGCCGCACTGATAGTTGCATGTCAACTGTAGTATTGAGACTATTTTAATTATTTAGTTATGCTCAAACTTCTAGACAACAAATGCAAGGCAAGCAACTGAGACTGGCAACAGCTCAACGCCAACCCAAAATGCGTTAGTTAACTAACTGACAGCTTGAAGTTTGAAATATAAAGTTAACATTATGGCATATGCAGTCGTGTTTATGTTAAAAGAATTAGACTTTATTTTATTTTTATAAATCTTTTACTCTACTTTGAAACAAATTAAATCAAACGCATAAACTAATTTGCATTTCAAGTTGTGATAAAAATAAAGTAATAATGTATAATCAAATTAGTTGTACTTACCAGTTGTATAAGCTTTAAATCTTCATATACTGCAACTTTATGCACATCTCAATTCGCATTCAATGCTTGATATACTTCCAAAGGATTTTGAGCTAATCAAAGCCATAGCAATAGTCTAGTACAACTTTTCAGTGTCGCTTGTTGCTATTTTGCATCTATAAGTAAAGCATAATAATATCATTGCTTAAAATGCAGCAAATAATTGCTAAAGCATCAACTAAATTTATAAAATTTGATAACCACTTAAAATTCATTTAAATTTTTAAAAATTTTGCAGCATTTAATGAACTTAGGCAAAATAATTTTAAGCTTATGCTGTTGATCTAAATTGTTTGATTTAGTGTAGACTTAATTTTTATAACTTAATGATATGCAATAAATTTTAAAGCTGACAGACAAGCCAAACAAAACGCTTAACTAGTGATGGCACGATTAATCATATGATACACATTAATCGATTATTTTCATTCAATTAACGATTTAATTGTATCGCGTCATAACATTTTTAAGCGTAAATAAAAGCAACGAACCCGGAAAGTTTAGCAAAGTATGGAAATATAATTCCAAATTAAATGCTGTGTCAATTATGTGAAAAAAGATTTATCCTAAGCTTTATGTTATAGCTTGCTTCCTTATTGTTCATTTATTCCTTATTATATGAATAAAAAATATATTAATATTGTGCAATTTAGTTACTTGTTTATTATTGTTAAAGTTGCATTACATTCACATTTAAAAATTACAGTTTGGAGCAAATGCAATAATCATTTGATTAGTCGAATATTTTCTTTTTTCTTCGATTAAATGCAGTTAATAGTCGCGCGTTTTCAATTAATCATAGGATTCAATAATCGATTAATGCCATCAGTAGCTATAACTATAACAATTTTAATTAACTCAAGTCTATGTAAATAAACATTTAAGCGAGCAATTAAATATAAGCAAGCTATCTAACTATCTATCTATTTACTATGATTTGCTTTTAATATTTTGAGACAAGCATAATAAAAATGTATTTTTCATTATATTTGAAGTTTGCAGTTTAGTTCAATACTAAGCACTGCTTAGTTTAGTTGCAGTTACAGCTGCTGTGAATTTAAAATCCAAGCCAAAGTTCATTAAGTTGTGAGAAAAAATTGCACAAAAAATGCAATAAAACTGACAGAGCAATGCGTATGAATGTCTATGCCACTTCAAACTGTCAGCTGACATAAGCACAAGCCAGGACGAGTGTGGCAGGACGAAACTAAGAATATATATATAACTCATTTAATCAGCATGATATGAGCATACTTAATATACAGAACAGGAAGCCATGTAACAAAGTGAAATGAAATACAATCATTAATTCCGCTTTGCCGTTGGCAACACACACAGAAGAGAGAAGAGATTGGGAGTGGGTGGGTTGGGTTGTGAGTTGTGAGTTGTTGTAGTTACTTGTTAGGGCATTAAATGAGCAACTCATTTACAAACTCAAACAGCGCTCATAAATTCAAGTGAATATCATGAACACAATGTAAATTTAAAGTTCAAATCGCATTAATCATTTTTAGCATAACTGTGTGAAAAGGGTGACGATGAACAACAGCAGGACCTCAGCCAGCCCAGCCAGCCAGCCAGCCAGCCAGCCAGGCAGGACCTCTAAGTGTGTGCTAAGTAAGCGTGCCATATAAACTGCCAAGCAGGCAGGAGGCTTGAACACTTGGAGACAACTTTCAGTTCTGTGCTGTGCAAAGAGCGAGGCGCAACGCTTGTGTGTGTGTGTGTGTGTGTGTGTGTGGATTTGATTATAAAGCTACAGGCGCAAAAGACAAGTGCAACTGTTTGGCCCACGCTACGCTCTGCCTGCCCTTTTGACCTGCCAGTCGTCGCACTTGCGGTTCGTTATGTCTGTGTGTGTGTGTGTGTGTAAAAAGTTTTTATATAGCGCCACACTAAGACACGAACTTTGTTTGGTTTTAGTTGCTGCTTAGGTGAGCGAGCAACTTGCATTTGAATATTACAAACTCAGCAATTCAAGTTGCATTAATCATCAACTTGTTTGCACTCTCAGTGACTTTTATTGACTGAGAGCGCCGCACCTGTTTACACAAAATGCAAGTCTAATGGACTGCAGACTACACTGCACTGCACGTTTCGTATTTTTGTGCGCTTGCATTTATAAATTATGAAGCAACTGTTAACCGAACTGACTTTGTATGGTCACTGGCTGCGGTTTTCAGCGTCCATAAGCGTCTCTGCCACGGCAGCCAAAGCCGCACTACATGCGCTTATATGTGTGTGTGTGTGTGTGTGTGTGCGTCTGCCACAAATGCTCGCAAATGCAACCGCAAAGTCACTTTAAGTGCATGCCACATAAATTTCTATGTTATGACATTAAATACAAATATTAAGCATACGCCGCCTGTACCAAGCATTCAATTTCAATATGATTAGCGCGCATTTTTAATTACAAACGCGTCTAAAAACAACTTTATATCGTTGTTTTGCCCATTCCCATTGCAGCAAAAACAATTTTCTCGCCGTTTAATGAAGCGCAAATTACACAAAGCAATTTGCTAAACAAAGAAACCGAAACAGAAACAGAAACTTTTTTACACCCGCAAAGCCTTTCATGCAATCCAGTTCGTTAGATATACAGTTTGTATATAAAATATAAATAAAATATACTGCAGGCATTAAAATACAAATATACCAAAGCAAATGAAGCATAAATAAATATAAATGTACTGCAGTGTATATAAATATTTAAATCAAATATATTTTGATTATTTAAAAACTAAAACAAATTATTTTATCATAATATATAAATTCACCTAAGTCAATAATGTATAAATGTACTGACGTAAAAACAAATAAAAATATATATAAATGTACTAAAGTAAATAAAAATATATAAATAAAATATATCCAAATTATTCATAAGCTTAATTTATAAACTTAACTATTTTATACAAATTTTAGAAACAGTTTTTTTTTTTTTTTATAAATATACCAAAGTAAATTTAGAAACAGTTTGTATTTTCTAATGTATATAAATATACCTAAGTAAATGAAATATAAATAATTATTATTTATATTATAAATACAACCAATAAAATATAAATATATATAAAATTAGATATATATATTTGAGACTATATTGCATTTTTACATAAGCTTAAGAGAACTTAATTTATTTTAAACTTTTATTAAGACACTAATTAAAATATAAATTAAATATAAAAAAGTAATATGAAAGTAATAAAAAGTGCTGCGAATTTTATAACTAAATTATAAAATTTAGTTACTCATTTAATTATAAAATATATTTATATATAAAAAAAACTAACCAAACTAAAAATATAATAATGTAAATTAAAAACAATTAAAACCACAGACTAATAATACAATTTGCATATGTGTATTAAGAAAGTTAAGTTAAGAGTTGCAAACTACATTAAAACTAGTTAACTAGATTATTATAAAAGTGCAAAAGCAGCAGGATAATTTTTAACAAAAACTTTATTTAAAATAGTCAATAGTATATAAATAAAAATAAATAAAAATATAAATAAAAACAACTAAATAAAATATAAATGTATTGAAGTAAATACAAATATATGTTTAAAATATATTTAGTTTATTTATGCGCTAATTGTAAAAAGTAAATTATTTTTTACAAATTTTAGAAACAGTTGCTAGTTTTTTTTTATTGTTTTTGGACACACACCAAAGGCGACACTCACATTTTTTATTGACCATAAAATGTAAGTCCTGTATGCTGGCTTTTGCTTTTTGTTGTTGCTTTGTTGTTTGTAACTTTCATTACGTTTTTTTTATGATCATGTATGTTGTACGATTTTGTTTAAGCTTCGTTACAACGAAACTCAAACGCATTTTCACTTTGAGCTGCGTCTCTGGTCCTGGGCTCTGGGTCCAGGGTCCTGTTCTCTGGCGCTTTTTGTTTTATATTGTTGTGTGTGCCTGGGCGCATGCAAATTTTCCCTATGAGTTTACACTGACATGCGTAAAAGTTATTGTTTCGCTTTTTTTCCACAAACGTCGAACGTGAGTTTCACTAGCAAAACAAAAGACTCTCGTGCATGGGCTGGAGCTTGGGCTATGGCTAGGGCTAGGGCTGAGTTAAATGGTTTAGCAACTGAAGCATTTTATTAAATTCAAATGCTATGCAATTCGAAAATTTAAAGTGCGTTGCCCGTTGCTAGACAACAAATATTTACGCTTAGCACTTGCGCAAAAAAAAAAAAAAGAAAGGAATTTAAAAAGGGCAGGCAGCAAAAAAAAATTCCACATACAAAGCTAAAACTCTTTGAACTTTTGGCATACAAAAAAAAGAAACTAGTGCATAAAAAAACAAACTGCAATTGTGTGTGTGTGCGTGTGTGTGTGTGTGTGTGTGTGTGTGTGTGTGTGTGTGTGTGTGTGTGGCTAGCAAAGCAAACGAACGTTGAAAATGCAGCTGTAAAAATTTTGAACAGCCTTTGTGTTAGCAACGTATTCAACCACCCACCCACCCACACATTGCTTTGCTTAATCGCTGACAAGCAGCTGACCCCTTGACCCACAGGCAACAGTTGCTAGCAATTTGATTTTATTACTGGAATTTTGATTGGCTGCACTTGCAAAATGCAATGCAAAAATCAAATTTTCCAAATCGCCCGCAACCAGCAACAGTTGCTGCTGTTGCTGTTGCTGTTGCTGCTGCTGGTTGCCAACGATTAATTTGAAGCAGGCCTAACCAGCGGCAGCGGCAACACCAAATAGCGTTTTAATTTGTATGCCAGTGCAAATAGCAAATAGCAAACAGCAAATGGCAAAACGCATTTTAAATGTTCATTGCCAACGAGGCGTATACTTAATAGGCAATCAAGCAAATTAGAACATGAAGTGTACGCCAGTTGAAAGCGGCAGCAGCAGCAGCAGCAGCTGTTGCTGCCAATTAAGCAGCACTTTTAATTTTAATTAGCATCCAGCGCACGCCACTTAATTAATGACTAAAACTAAAAGATGACCAAGAGAGAGTTGAGAGTTGAGAGCGGGCGCGGGGTCGTGACTCGTTTGCCCTGCTGCTGTCCAAATGAATTATAATGCGTGCAATAAATTATAATAATAAACATTAATCGAGCTGCCCCCGCTGTTTGCAAATAAACATGCCACGGCTTTAATTATATATACATATATAAATCTATAGCTCATAAATATGCAGCATTAAATATATATATATGCATATATAAATATATATAGCTGCATTAACTTAAGCTTTAATACAAAACTATATTTAGTACGCACTAAGTTAAGCGCAAAAATATTTACAAGCTCATTTTATGCTTAGCAAAAATATAAATTTATATTTAATATGAACTTAGTGGAATGCAAAAATATTTACACATTTATTTTATGCAAAAAGCAAACAAATTTATTTAATATGAACTAAGTAAAATGCAAAAATATTTAAAAATTCATTTCATGTTGTAAACTTGAGCAAAAAGCAAAAAATTATATTTAATATAAACTAAGTCAAGCGCTTAAATATTTAGAAATTTATTTTATGCAACGCTTTGCTTAAAATTTATTTTTAAAATTAACATTATATTTAATATGCACTAAGTTGAATGCAAAAATATTTAGAAATTCATTTTATGCAACGCTTTGTTTAAAATTTACTTTTAAAATTAATTTCATATAAACTAAGTCAAGTGCAAAAATATTTACGAACTCAATATACTTTATGCAACGTTTTAATTAACTTTAGCACTTTTTGAATAACTTGGTATTATTTAATAAAAGAGCAATATAGACTACAGAAATTAACTAAAGATTCAAAAGCCAATAATTTAAATCTAGCATATGAATATTTTGAATTTTATATTTGTAAGTAAATAATTTTAAGCTGAAGCATTTAACTCAAACTTGCCACACTGACTTTAATTAAATTTATTTGACAGCTTTTTATCAAGCAAACATTTCACATACTCAATAAGAAAACTTGCATTTATTAAATTTATATTCAAGCAAACTGTATTTATTGCAAACTAATTGCTACAGCGACACGCACTTTGAGTCAAAGTTAATAGTTTAAATCAATTGAAAGTAAAAATATACGCAATGAATTGCAATATAAACTTGTTGTTAATACATTCATTTGATAGTAAAGCGCTTTATGCCAGACATTCATTAAAAAATTTGTAAATAAAAAATACGTATGCGTTTGAGAATTTTATATATTCGCAAAGATATGTAAATGTGACAGACGCGAATGCGATGAATGTGGAAAATCGTGTGAGAAAAAATGTGACTATAAATTCAATTAGCTGCTGCAATATTTATAGAGTGCCTCAGACTGTGTAAAGCGAGTAACTAAAATGAAACTGCAATGCAATTGCACATTGAGCTCAAAAAAAATGCGTATATATAAAATTTAAATTGAAATAAATGTGCATTTGTCTATTAAAGCGAGAGCTGCAAACTTGTTTGAACACTTTGGCTTATGACTTCAGTTAGTCATTAAAACACTTGAAAGCCAAAGCCCAAAGCCGCTTTGTGGGCTGCGCTCTCTGCGCTGAGAAGTTGGGACATATGGTCAAGTGACTGAGTTTAATTAATCCATGTGTAGTGCTATTTTGGATTTCCTTTTGTGCAATTAGCTTGCAAATCAACTGTCAATAGAGAGAGAGAGCGAGCGAGAGCGAGCAAGAGAGAGCGAATTTGCAATTGGTTTGACTTTTTAGCAGTTGCTAAGTTTTGTTTTTTTTTTTTGTAAATAAATTGCCAATTAGCAACAGTGCGTATGCGTATTATTTGCTTTGAATAAAAATCAAATAAATGAAATGCAGCAAGCCAAAGTTTGCTTTTGGTTTTGCACTTTAAGTCGACATAGACGAAAGTGTAAAGACGTTGACGCTTTGAGTGCTCAAGTGTGTGTGTGTGTGTGTGCATTTGTGTGTGTGTGTTGTCGCCTTGTTAAGCATAATTCAGTTCACTTTGCTCTTTTGTGCGCCTGTTGCGCGCGCTCTGCACAGAACTCCAAACACTTTTTATACTAAAAAAAAGGACGCACAGGACTCAATGCGCATTGTGTTTGCATTTACAGTTAAGTAAATGAGTACAGCTAAATTCTGTGTAAATCGTTAGCAAAATAAAGCAGATTAAATTAAATTTTATGGTTTCAAACTAAATTTGAGCATAAAAAATTAAAACTGCTGGCTGTTTATTTTTAATTTAAATATAATAAATATTTTGTATTCAAATTCAAATTGCAAATTGTATAAATTAATTAAGCAATGCTCATAAATAAAAATAAAAGACTAAAGAATTTTTTATTGCATTTTTTATTGTAACAAAAATTGTTAATTAGCTAAACTTAAGTAATGCCAACTCTGCTGAGAAACAAAAGCATAAATACAAATGCTGCTTACAGACAAAAGCTCGTTGCTATGGCGTATTTCACGACAGCGGAAAAAAGCATAAAATACTTTTTTTATATATTTTGCATTACAGCAACACAAAAGCTGTTTGCTAAGCATATTGCTGAACAGTTTTTAAAAAACAAAAAATAATTTATATTGTTTTTTATATTATATATATTATTGAAATTAATTATTGAAAGACAAAAGTTGCGACTTATTGATTAACAGCTGCATATTGAAATGAAAGGCTGAGGCTTAAGCCCTGTGCTAACCCAGAGCTGAGTTGGCCAAAAGCAAAGCCAAGGCTTTGACTGTTTGTCAAACGATTAAATTGAATTTAATGCCAACTGCTTGCAAACAACTTGAGGCCGCGCACATGCCACATAATGTGGCAGGATATACACGCATTGTACATTGTTTGTGTGTGTGTGTGTGTGTGTGTCCTTTGTCTGCTGCATGTCTGGGACTAAAAACTAAAAACAATTGGCGGCTGGCTTTAATTAAAAAGTTAAATTTGCGCGCCACTGTTTTGGCCTATAAAAGTTGCTTTGTGCGCACGGACAACAATAACAACAAACGGCTGGGGTCAACAACTTGCACTTGGACATTTGGGCCAGGCGTCGTATAAGAAGAAGAAGAAGCAGCAGCAATCTTTTATAATAAGCAGCACACACAGAGGAGTGTGGGGGCAACAAATGCGACAGGCAAAACTTAAAAATGTAAAAACTTGCAGCTGCCCAGCAGCTTGTTGCTTAACATTGTTATGCTGTCAAAAGCGGCAGGACACAGGACACAGGACACGGGTTCTGCGCTGCTGTTATTTTATTTATGTGAAAAAACAACAGCAGCAGCTATAACAAATATATGTAAAAATATGTGTGCTATATACATTCTGTCAAAAAAGTAGCGGGAATTTGTTTTTTAAAAATCTATGGTTACGGATTTGCCAAAAATTTTTTCAGAGAAATATTCTTTGTTCGATATTTGCATCTATAGTGAAAATCGCCAAACACTAAATTGAGCACAGTAAAAAAAACCAAGTGACGGATAGAGCTCAAACTTACCATAAGTATGCCGAATTATCCCTGAAAAAATTTTTGACAAGTCCTTAATCATAGATTTTTAAATTTAACGCTAGTTGCTTGCCTAGACGGCGCGCCAATCTGGGCTGAAAGAACAGATACCAAAGCCATAAAGGGGTTCACCGACTTCCCCGTATACCTTATTTAATAAAAAAAAAAAAGATTTTTGACTTATGCTAGTTTTGCCTTATGCTAGTTTTAAAAGTCTGTTTTAATTTATGTCTAAGCATGCTTAAAATTTAATAACAAAACTAACTAACAAATGAAATATTTTAGTCTAGTAAATATATAAATATTTTATATTTTTCTATACAAATTGCCAGCTAGCAAGCATTTCTTATAAATTAATTATGCTATAAATTATTGCATTAAAAATTCAAGTCTGCGCTTGTTGTGTATATTTTTTTTTTAAGTATATGCTTTAGTTTATATAAATAAACTTATTTAATTTTTTTATTATACAATTTGCTAGCTAGCACTTATTTAAATTTATTTTTTTGTTATTACTTTTACTTAAAATATTTTGCTAAATTAAAAAACTAAAGCTGCTCTTTGTATATATTTTATTAACTGCCAGCTAAATTTAATATATTTATTATAAGTGATTTTAAATCTTATATTTTATCTTATAAATTAAAATATATATTTAAATTATTTATCATATTTATTATTATTATTTACTAGTTTTCTAGCTAGCTTGGATTTAATATAAAGTTAATAAGTGATTTGAAATTATTGTTTACACAAAATATAATTGTCTTATTGAATTAAAGAAATTTATTGTATTAAAAATCTAAAACTGCTCATGTTATTTTCTTTTTTATTAAAAAATATATTTATTTTGTTAAATTGCTGGCTAGTTTCTATTTAATATATTTTTTATTTTGATTTTAAGTTATTGTTTATACAAAATGCAATTGTCTTAAAAATTAAAATATACTTTTGTATTAAAAATCTTAAAGATCATCTGATTTTCTTTTTAATAAAAAATGTGTTAACTCATATATTATATATATATTTTGTTTAATTTTTTAATTAAATTTAATATATTTTATATTTTTTGTATAATTTTGCACCACAGAAGTTACAGTAGCTAACGCTAAAACATTTATTTTTGTATTTTTATATTGCAAAACTGTTAGCTGCATATTTTTTTTTATTTAAAATAATTTTTTGCTATAATAATTTACATTTTTTAAACGAGTTTCAGCAAATAAACAACACTTATTATTTATTAGCTATATGCATAAAATTAAATTGTATAAATCACCACAAAAAAGCGGCCTCTCTTATAATATATATATATATACTATATATATATATATATATAGCTATGTAACTTAGCTTTCACTTTAAGCTCTAATTACTCAAACTATGCGCCTTTGATTTCTTAGCGAAATAGTTACGCATTTTTTTTGCTTTGCGGTGTTCCAGGCATTTAGTCAGAAAGCCAAAAACGAAAGCTACAGTGGAAAAAAGACGCGCGCGCAGAGATTAAAAGAAAACTTCAAGCCGCTGACTTAGCGTTGAGCGTTGAGCGTTGGGCAGTGGGTGGTGGGTGGCTGCCTGGATTAGTTTGCGGCAGAAACTTGCCATATATGAGGCTTATATGAAATGCTATTAAAAAGTCGTTGGCATAGACAACAGACTAGGAAGTAGACGCGACTGGGGTCATAGGCGCTATAGAGCCAAGGCCAAGGCTTGAAACAATGCGAGCTACAGCAAATGAAACGCTTAACTAACCATTAAACAAAGTTTTGCTTGTAGCTCTGCGGTTGGCTACGTCGAGTTGTTGTTGTTGTTAGTTTAGTTTTGTGTATTGTTTGTGTAGAAACTTGTTGTTATTTTTAATTAAGCAAATTTTCGACACAAACATCGAAGCAATTAAACATACGCACACACACACATACATAGAGAGAGAGAGAGAGAGAGAGAGAGAGATAGGCATAAGTTTTGAAGCTTAGGGCTTAACCCTAGCAGCTTAGTAATTAAAAATATTTAAAGCTGCTTCGAGTGTGAAACTTATTTATGACCTTGGCAGCCGTAATGTACAACTAATGAAACAAAATGGCGTCATTCAATGAAAGGATGCAAAAGGCAGCCACAAAAACTGGCTAATACTATAAACTGAAAAGTAAACACACACGCACACACACACACAGAGAGAGAGAGAGAGCGAGAGACTGAGGCTGGCAGCTGTTGGATGTAGCAAGTGCTGCGAGTTTTTGTTGCCTACTTTCAGGCTTAGCCGCACATTATTTGCTTAATGTGTGCATGTGTGTGTGCTTGTGTGTGTGTCGCACACTAGCAGCCGTTTCAACAGCTTGTTTATCTAGTTGTACATTTATTTGGCTAACTGCCTTCAACCACAAAATGTTCAGTTTTTTTTCTTCTTTGTTTGTTTGTTATTGCTGCTTTCACTAACCTTTCTGACTTTCTCTTTTTTTTTTTGGGTTTGCCGTTGCTTTGGCAATTTACGTAAAATTTTACTAGGCTCAATTGTAAAATTTGCCATGCACATTTTATGGCTTTGGCTGGTCAAAACATTTCAACCTGCACCCAAAACAACAAAAAACGTGGAAAATGAAATGAAAATAAAAATAAATAAAAGCCAACAGCGCACATAGTTTTATATAAATAAATGCTGCAACAACAATAGCAGCGTTTTTCTGAATTTCGCTCATAAATTCCCATTAAATATTTAAACCAACCAAAACGCAGGCAGATAAATAAACTATAGCAATGTTACTTTACAAAGTTATTTAGTTACAATATGCCATAAATGAAATATCTGTGCTGCTTTGTTTTGTTTTGTTTGCTTGTTTATTAATTATAAATACTGTATGCATTTTGTTTGCCAAATTTACATGCATAAAATATTGTTAACAACTTCAAAGCAAAGCGCAGTAGTTCGTAAGAATGCCCAAAGAGTTTTCAGCACTACAAATTATTTTACAATTAAGCTGAAAATGAAATTTTGCTTTGCATTACAATTTCATTGAATTTTGCTGCTGACAAAAATTGAATTCCTGAGTTCCATTGAAAAATGCGCAAAAACAAATAATTCTAAGAATCTTTAATTAGTGAATATGCATAAACCCAAAATATCAGCTGCAGTTGCTGCGCAATTAAATTATTTTCTTTAAATTAGTGTAAATTTAAATTTAAATGCAAGTAAACTGATTGTAATTTAATCATTAGTTTAACTTTAAAATAAAAATGTCATCTGCAATGATTTCAAGTAATTTGATTACAATTAAAAAAATAGAGCAAGCATTAAATTATTGTAATTTAATTAACTGAAATAAAAATAAACTCAATAAATGCAATAATTAAAATAAGCATTACTATCAAATAAAGATACTAATAATACTAATTAATACATAGGCTAATTCTATTTGGGCTACAAATAATTAAAATAATTTATTTAAAGTATAATGTTAAAATTGTTTAATAAATTAAAAAAAGTTAAAGTTTTCTTTTTATATTTGTATTAATAAAATATTAAATGCTTAGTAACTCAATTGCTCATTTATAAATTGATTATCGAGCGTTCACTGTATTTATTATTGCTGTCAATAAAATGTAAAATTTGCTTAAGTTCGTTTATTGCAGACTTTTGTTTATAAAAATTTTTTTTTTTTTTTTTTTTTTTTTATATCCCGTTGACTTTTAATGTAAAGCGTTGCGTGTTGAAGTGTTGCGTATGCGCCCAAAAGTATGCAACAAACGACTGACCAATGCAGTTTTTTTTTTTTGCTTTATATGTATATGCAATATTTTCAATAAACAGACTGCAACGGCTGCAGTCGCTCAAAAACAATCAAATATGGAAATTTTTGTTGCCTCGGTTGCAAGTGCGGCAAAGGTTTGAGCCACAAGCACACATGGACTGAATATATATGTATGTGGAGTAGTAGAGACTATGGGACATGGTATGCCGACTTGTTGTCGCTGCTATTTCCGTTCCACACACACACACACACACACACACACACACACACATATTTCTGGTTAAATTCCATTGGCAAGATAACTATTTTCGATTGCGCATTTCTGTTCGTTGAGGCGGAAATATTTCAATTGTGACGCTGACTTGTAATTTTTCATGAACACGAACCGAACCGATGCGAAGGGCCATAGCGTATGGCTATATAGCCATGTAAAAGGGTTTAGCCCATAGACAACTGACACTCACACACTCACACTCACACACACACACATACACTGGCAGCCATTGTTGCCGTTGCTTTTTTCGGCTCATCACTGCAAGTGTATTTACTATGGTTGTTTGTCTGTCTGTCTGTCTGACTGTCTGTCCGTGTGTGAGCTCAACTTTGCACACTCACTCACACACACACACACACACGCCAGCAGTTGCAGCAGTAAACCGCAAATGTTTGTTACTCCATTACATTTGTTAGACGCTCGCGCTCTGTCTGTCTGTCTCTCTCTCTCTCTATCTGTCTCTAGTGCAAAACCATTGAGCATAGGCTTTTCGCATTGCTCACAGCGATTTTAGCAAATGCTCATTCGACTCAATTTTGAACGCATTTGGCTGCATCAAAAGCATATATACGATATATATATTGAAATCCATTTGTAGCATACACAAACGCTTAGTGCATTGAATAGCTTTAATTTTAGTTAATTTTGTAAGTATTAATGCTAAAATTTTGAGTACTTTAATATCAAAACATTAACCAAGCTATTGTCAATTTAAGCATTGAAATTATTTAAGACGGCTACAAACTAACATATTTATCATATTAAAAATCGTCTATTAAATCGTCAACTAACTAATACATTTGCTATATAAATAAAATTTATTTTTAATTATCAACATTAGGTATTCACCTGAGCTTGAGCAAATACTAAAAATACAGCCAGATAGCTGAAAAAAAATTATGCAATAATTTTATGCGATAAATGAATATGATATTTTGGAAATTAAACTATTTTATATAGTACTAATAATGGAGTAGTTAGAGCCACTATATATTCCAATTTGTTGATGCAAATATAATACTATTAGTCTCAGTAGTTTCAGTGCATTGTCAATTGAATGGATGAATCCAATGTAAATTATCATATATTGTTGCAAATTCAAATATTTACCATATACTCAATGTATATACCATATATTAAAAATATTTAATTATATTTGCATAATTTCACAAAACACACTTTACATAATGTAAACAACTTGTCGTTTTTTATAAATAAATTGCGACGCGTGTTGTTTATCATTTTATCGCACTCAACTGAAACCGACTTAAGAATGCAAGAGCAGCCAAAGTTGTAAACAAGAAACAGTTATAATTCTGCATGGAACGTACTGAGAGCGGAGCGCAGAGAGCGTCAAAGCTCTTGCGCTCTCCCCAAGCTGCGCTTTGTATGTGTGCGAGTGAGATAACAAATGTAGATAACGCAGCGAGCTGCGTCTAATTCCTTTTACTGCTTTTTATTCTTATACGTAAGCAAAGAGACTTACAGTGGGTCTGGCTTGACAAACAAGCGTTGAAATTATTAGCGCTGCTGCTTTAGCTTAAAATTTAAGTTAAATGTTTTTAATTGCGCGGTAGCCGGACAATAATAATAAATTAAACTTTTATATGATTTATGTATTTAATTTATGCATTTTCTTGCGCCACTTACCAATATTTAGTTGTCAATCACAATAGACAAAGTAACGCAAACAAAAACAATTGTTTGTGTATATATTTTTGATAACAATTCAATTTCTTGTTGTTATAGACACCTGTTCGTTGTGCCGTTGTACACGTCATTGAACGCTGCTTGTTGATATTGATACAAAACAAATTGGTTAAAAACAATATTTGATGTTAGGCTAGAATATACATAGAGCAATTTATTGCATTGTGTTTTATACAAACTAGACAGAGAGAAATAGACACAGACACAATTGGAAAACAACAAACAGTTATGTTTAGGGATAAACTACTAGCATAAAAACTATAAACATCACATAATGGCACAAAATATGCTTTTTGATGGGTTATGTGGAGGCTTAAGCTACAAAATAGTTTGGCTTACAATACGAGTACACATACACATAATACAAATAACAAAATAATAGTTATACATATGCTATAAATGTATACAAAACAAAAAAAAAACAGAAATGTTTGTTTATTTAATAAGACGATTCGCAGCTGCGGACTTGTTGTTGCGACAGCGTCGACTGTAGCCAGCGTAGTTAGCAGTTTGCCCCACTGTGCTGGCACCATCGCCGCCATTCAGCGTTGTCGTCGTATGCGGCATATAGAGACTCATATTATTGCGTGCATGCCGATGACGATAACGATAGCCGGTGATTAGCTCACGCACCGTCTTGCGATATTTATCCGACAGCACGCAATATAAGAAAAAATTCGCTGCCGCATTGATGGCCACCAGCAAATTGAATACATTGCCTGCAATTCTTTGTATGTTCGGCTCAATCTCCGTATATTGCTGCAGCAGCAAATAGATGGCCCAAGGTAGTTGGCAGACAATGAAGAGCAGCACCACGGCTATAAGTGTTATAGTCACTCGATTCTCCTGCGATACGCTGCCCGTTAGTCCAGAGTTTGATTTGCGCTAAAGTTGAGCAATATTATTATTATTAATTGACACGCTTGAAACTCTTGGCACTCACCTTAGTGCGTCGTATGCTGCTGGCATTGGTTAGATCGCCTCTGACGCTCTTGGAGCGATGCACCAGCAATATGAGAAAACAATTGAATGTCGCCAGCAGCAGCAGCGGCAACAGCACAAACACCACCAACGAGTAAAGACTGTAAATGTTCAAGTACAACGGATCCTTGCCCAGACTGGAGGCGGTGTTTTTATAAAAAGTCACCTGTGAATTAATAATAAAACTAATTAGGCAATGTACAGTACACTTAATCAATATCATAAATTAAATAATGCAAAAGTGTTATAAGCAAATCTGTTGTTCTTAAAATTAAATCTAAAACATTCTTACTAAACATAAGCAGAGCAATTAACTTAATTGTAGCTACAATTGAAATTTAACACTGCTCAACACATTTATTTTGACTGCTGCCAAACCGAATTTTGTTATAATTCTAATACAAAATTTACTAAATTTCAAATATATGAATTTTTTTTCAGCTAATGCATTAAATTGACTGTTTGTATCATAAAACTGTAAAATGACAAATTTTGTATAAAGCAAATCGTTGCTTAAACATTTAAATTTAATTTAAATTTCGTTAGTTATGGCTCGATTAATCATATGCTACAATATAATCGATTATTTTGTGATAATTATTTTATAAAATTTTGCATTTGCACAAAAATGTTAAAGAGACATGCAAATGAAAAAATTATACAAGCTGTTTTAAAAATATTTATGCTATAAATATATATACTAACAATATCTATTATACATTTTCTATAAATTAATATCCATACCGATTAGAACTTTGTTATAAATTTTTTGAATATTTCGAGATTTAATTTAAATCAAACAATTACTAATCAATTAGTTTACTGGCAAGTTTACTATATAAAAATTGAATATAGTCGACAAAAACTTGCTACGCTGCACTAAAGTAAACTTAAACAACGCCGCTGACTGCTCTGCTCTGCTCTGCGCGCTGCTTTAATGTCACAAGTTGAAAAAGTTGCTGCGCTAAAGACTTAATGTAATTCCTTTAGTTACGCGCAGTGCCGTTACTCGCTTACATTTTGACAGAATTCCGTTACATTAAATGCGAATGCACTGCTGTTGTAGTCGGAGCTGAAGTTGTCCTCGCTGCCGCGGCCGCTGCCACTGCCACTGCGCCTGACACGTGACAAGTGCAACAAACTTTCAGTGGCAGCAGCCATTGGTTGCACGATTGTTGCTGCAGTCACGCTCGGAGTGGCGCTGCTGCTGCGTCGCTGTCTGCTTGGAATGTGGTCTGGGCCAGTGATAAAGTTTAATATATGTAAGCGTCGCTCTCTCTCGTTGTATTTTAAGTAACTTTCAACTTACCTGACTCGCCGCCGACTTCGCTGCCGCTGCCGCTGCCCAACTCGTATGAATCCAAATAGCTTCGACTGTCGCCTGCTGCTGTCCAGGGCGTGCTTGTGGGCGTGGCTGGCGTTGGCGGCGACACATTTGCCAGCGTCAGATTGCAGGGCCTATATGAGCCATCAATCAATTTCCAATCGATGTCATATGTGTGCTCCAGCGCTGTTGTGAGCGTGGTCAGCAAACAGAAAAGTGCAACGCCTGCGCCAATGAAAACACACAAACAGCACAGTCCAGTTAACAAAGGCTCAAAGCAATATAAGCGTGTGTGTGTGTGTTGTGGACTCACCTGCTATTACCTTCTTGGCCAGCGACTCCGTGCAGAATGTTTGTCTTTTGAGCGGATAGCGTATCGCTATAAATCGCTCGATAGTAAAGCAAACGGCTATGTAAATTGAGATGTACGCTGGAATAAACGTCAAACGAACGGTAAAGTACGCAGCAAGAAAAAAACTAGCAATATTAGGCTTAGCTTAGTTGCTAACTTGGCAGGCAAAAGCAACTTGAGCGTTAACTTAAGAGCAGTTAACCAATTTTACTTAAAAACAATTTTGAATATGAGCATTGTTAGAATTTTAGCCTAAGAGCTGTTTATTTTAATTAATATAAATAAATAAAATAATAAATTAATATAATAACAAATATAAGCAGCTCCTAATATATATTTATATATTGTATGTTAACATTTTAGCCTAAGAGTTGCTTATTCATTATTATATTATTTAACAGCTCTTAAAGAGCTCTTTATATATTTTAATTTAATTTCATATTATATTAATTAAGTTGGTGGCGCCCAACTTTAACCTGTCCACTTGTTATTTATTAGTTTTGATTTTTGAATTTTTTTCTAATTTAAGTCGCAGCTATTTTGAGCATCAATCGAAAGCAATAAGCCCTAATTAACTTTTCTATACAAGCTGCTTTCAAAGTTTGAACAGCTAAATTGTAATTAAATTGATTTTTTATATATAAGCATATTAATTGCCAAAAATAAAATCAGTTTCATTTATATAGAGCATAAAGTTTTAATGGCAAGTCGAAAATTAATTTTACATAATTATAACAATTGGTTGACAAATGACTAATGTATGTGTTTATAGCAATTGTATTATTAATGCTTAATGCAATTATATTATTTTTGGCTATTTGCAAGTTGTTAACTAATTATATGAGCATGAGCTCATCCTCACCATCGGGCAGTGGAACTTCCCGTGCCTCTTACAACGCGAGAAAGATTTGCCGCAGCAAGGCTTTACCCATTTTGATCTCGATTTAGTAAACTTTAATTTAGCTCATTGCTAGTTTCTGTTTAGAATTAATTAGACTAATTAGATAAATTCTTCCTGCGAAGTCACGCCGTCGCATCGACCGCATGTTTCACAGGCAACAAACTGAACTGCCAAGTAGCTTCGCTTGCCAGCCTCACGCTCTTTGATCAAAGTGCAAGAACAGAAGCTAAGAGCGCAAGCCACTCATAGGGCGTTAGCGCTAATGCTTATACCAAAGACTTATACTTATACTTATACTTATACTTATACTTATACAAAGTAGTCTGCCTGCTTGCTGGCGAGAGAGGCAGCGCTGCTTTCGTTCCACTGCGCTCGATCGCTCTCTGCTGCTCTGGCTAAACGAGAGATTCGTTACTTTGTTGAGTGGGTGGGTTTGGCTCGTGTCTTGTTTTGGCTACAGGTCGATACTGAGCGAGGGCACTAGACTGACCTAGACTGAAGCGCAAGCCACCCAGAGAGCGAGAGCGACAGTCAAATGCTTGGGCATGATTGCGCTCTTCGTTTCGAGTGTTTCTTACACCGTATACAAAACGAAAAGAGCAAGCAAGCAGCAAAAAGGAAGAAGAAGCATAAAGAACCCAAGAGCATAATTCGCTACTTTATATTATTCTACAATGCCTACGTGCTTGCTTGGGAGAGAAGCAGCGCTGCTTTCGTTTATCTGCGCTCGATCGCTCTTCGCTGCTGCTGCGACTGAGCAAGAGCGTCGCTGCATCGTACGGTGCTTTTCCTTCTTTGTGTTGACTTCACGTGAATTTGACACTGAGCGTGGGAACTATTAACAGCCTAAGCTAAGCTAAAAATCACAATTTAGGCACAATTAATTTGAAAGCATTGAAAACTTGCACTTTGCATATATCAATCATTAAATGCAATGTTTCTTATTATCAAAATAACTTAACTGTAGAGTTGTTATATAGCTTCATAACAGTTTGTTCAACAGTGTTGTACAATAATGCAATACAATATTTCTATGCCTTACTACTGCTTAAGTTAGTGCTACAAGTGCTTAAAATACAAAACGTTGTTAGTTGTTATTATTTGGCAGCCGATTCTTATAAACAATGGCAATATTGCAAGCTAAAATTCAAAGTATGAATTTTTGCGCTTAATATGGTTTTTATTATTATTAATTATTTACTTTGAATGCCAAAGTCTTTGTAAAGAGCTCTTTGATTTGAGAAAAAATACAATTAGGTAAACTAGTATAAATTATTAAATAAAAATGCTTTTTAGCTTTTAAATTCTAACTGTTTTGTTGTAAATAAAATATAAGAAAATTGATGATAGAAATGTATTCATAGCAGGGATTTAACTTGGCTTACATTTATTTCAGTTCAATTTCTATTTGCAGTGTCTGATTAAAATTTTAGGCTGGTTAGGCAATTTTTCCTGCTGTAGTCTAGGACAGCAAACAGTCGTGCTATTGAGCTATTAATAATGACCGCAGAGCAAACCTATTTAGAGAGAGCCCAAGAGCCAAAGGAGTCTGTCTGTCTGTCTGTCAATTTATTCAAAGCATGCAGGCGAACTTGCGACTTGCTTAGGCAATTCATTCAGTCAGCAAAGTAAGCACTTGTAACTTTTTTTCTTATGCGGGGGGTTTGGGGGGGGTGGCTAGCATAAATTTGATTCAGCTTATACTTTTCGGTATATCACTTATTCATTTGCTGGGCTCTTAAGTTAACGCACATTAATTTTTTATTTCGCTACTCACCGCAAGCATCGCAGAGCCAAAGTATAAAGCCATAGAGCTGCCAATATAGCTCGCAATGGTATTTGATATATTCATAGTGGACGAGTGATAAAATTAATACAAAGGTCAGGTACGCAATGTCCGTAATTGCCAGAGCCGTTAGATAAATGTTTGTGGTGCACCTCATGCGCTTCCTAAATGGCCAAAAAAAAAATAAAAGTGAAACCATTATAAAAGTAAATATACATAGCAGTCAGCAATTGCCACACACACAGACACGTAGCTGAAAATCTGGGCAAGAACCGTTAAGCGTACAATGAGCACACAGTGCCAAATGCAACAATAATTGAATAACCAAATTGTTCAAGAGCGCGCGCGGGGCAGCTACAAACGACAACAATAAAAACAATAGCAACAACAACAATAAATGCACGCAATTGTCGGCAGCGTCATAAAACCAACAAATGCAGCATAAAAACTAACTGTTCATATTTAGTTGTTGGCTTTTGTGTGGCGCCATTATCAAAAAAACTGCGCTAACAGTGAATACGCTGCGTATGCGCTATATGAAGCAGCGCGCATAGCGTTGAGCTTTTGTCAGGCAGAGCTGCAGTTCAGTTCTAGGGCAGGCAACTTAACTGCATTAAAACCAATAACTAATTATTAATTATTTGCTAAACTGCAACTAAAAGTTATTTAAATATATTAATATTTTAGAATAGTAATAATATAAAAAATAAATTAGAGCAATTATAATGTTTATTTTGTTTTCAAGCATAAGACAAATAAATAATAAATATTTGAGCGTTTGCAAACAAATTGCTCATAGCGCTGAGCTTTTAACATAAACAGCGCTGCTGCAAGCAAAAAGCTCACAGCTACAGTTGCTAACAAGCAAAACTAACTAAACTAACTAAAAGCTGCTAAATATATTAAAACTAATTAGCAGACAACGCAAATAATAACTTTATGTACTGTTGGAAAAACTTTAAGTACTAATGGAAAAATAATTTTTTAAACTTAATTTAATTTTAATTTTTCACTCAGCATCTAGAGTGATTTTATAATTATTTTTATATGCAAATTTTGTACCGATTTTTATAATTTTTATAATGCAAAGTACAAAAAGCTATTTGAAATATTTTTAAAGTAAAGTCTGTAAATTTTATAATAAAAAACAATTAAAATCATTAAGTGCAGACTTGAAAAAAATCTAAATTTGTATACATTTTATAATTTAAGCTTATAATTTTTGCAGAACAAGTCTAAATGATAACGCATAGCACTGAGCTTTTAACATGCGCAGCAAAAAGCTCGCAGCTGCAGCAAACTAAACAAAAGGCAGCAAATAAAATATTAAAATTAATAAAATGTATGCAAAAACTAAATTAATAATAAGCTTGCACTACTTTAGCTGCTGCTTTTCAAATACAAAAATTAAACAAATTTATGCAGCTCAAGACTTAATCAATAATTAGCTCCTGCACTACTTTAGTTGCTATTGCTGCTGTTTGTAGCGTCTTTGAGCTGTCGACGCAGTTTGCTGTGTATTTGACTCTTATCTGCTGCTGGCTGCGTTTTGCATTTGGCACTAAAACTGGCGCTGGCTTTGGCTCTATTATTGTTGTTGTTGTCATTTGGCCATGAAATGATTTTGGCTGCAGCACAGCAGCGCTGTGGGAGCAACAATTAAATGCTTTGTGTAATACCTGGTGCTCAGCTTTTTGCTTTTAGTGGGGTGGCTGACTGGGTGGGTGCATAAACATGAAATGCATAAAATAGCAGCGCCGTAGCTCGCAACGGACAAACACAAAACCAATTTTGGGCAAACTCCATTTGAATCTTGCTCGGCCGTAATCCAGCAACAACAAAAGCTGCTGCTCTTGCTATTGTTGTTGTTGTTGTTGTTGTTGCTGTTTTAGCCATGGCCGATATACAAGTGCACTTACCGCGTCAAAACATAAATGCTCACTGAATTTCCCAATAGTCCAATAACAAAAATGCACGGCACCAAAATGCGTTGCACAACGTGCCGCACTTCCGCCACATCCGCATCCGAAAACATTTTCGCAGCGGCAATGGCATCGACAGGCATAAACGTTGTTGTTGCTGCTGCTTCATCTGCTGCTGCTGCTGCTGTTGTTGTTGTTGTTGCTGGCATTGGTGTTGTTGACGTTGCTGCCAGCGCTAACGTTGGCAACGGCATCGGCCATCCCAATGTTGTTGTCATTTCTTCGTAGCGACGCCGCCGCCGCCGCTGCCACCGCCGCAGTCGGAGCAGCTGCTGCGCCTGGTCACTTGAGCTTGCCGAGCTACCGAATTTTAATGCTGCTGCTGCCTCCGCTCGACTATTCGACTTTTGTCAGCAATTGACACGCCCACATGCAGTTCCAGCAGTTGCCACTAAAACGGAATCAAACAGAAAAACAGAAAGTGGATTTAGCCAACAGCGCACACAGCTCACACAGATAATTAAAAATCAAATTCAAACTCAAACGACTCGACTCGACTCGACTCGACTCGGCGGCAGCTCGTTTGACTCACAATTCTCTGGCCCAGACAGTGGCGCACACAATTATGCTGCCAGCTCTGGCTGCTTCTGTAAATCACATCAGACATCAATTAACGCGTTGTCTGCATAATCAAGATTTTGATTTGAGCTGCAAATTATTGCAAATCAGCGCAAAGTTCGCTTTGAGTCTGAGCAGCTTTGTTTATAATAAAGCTCATTTAATTTAGCTATCGATAAGCTGCAGTTATCGATAAGTAAGTCGCAAAGGCAGTTGATTTTCAATTTAGCTATTAATGCATTAAACTTTCACTTTGAGTGTGAGTAGCTTTGTTTATTATAATAAATAATATTTAAGGCTGCTATCGATAAGCTGCAGTTATCGATAATAAGGCAATTCATTTTAAAATTAGCTTTCAATGCATTAAGCTTGACTTGGTTTCATTAAATGTTTCTAGTCTATGCAAAATTCTGCGCAATTCAACGCAAATTTCAATCAAAATTTGTTTATGACTATAAAATTTTATTTATTGCTTTGTTGTTTTTAGATAATTTTTAAGAATAATTGATGATTAGAAAATTATTCAATACAATTAAAAAATTCAATTTATTAGAATTTTGTATTTTGACAACTATTTTGTTATTGAATGAACTTATGCAAATTAAATTGTAATTAACATAAACAAAATATGTTTTTTATTTATAAATAGCTGCATGCAATTTAACAACTATTTACTTTAGATTTTAATGTTTTTTAATGTCAAAAAGCTTCAAGCAATTTAACAACTATTTGATTTTTGTTGTTTACAAGTTGAAAATTATAGCTTGACTTTCAATATTAAGCATATTTCTATACAGTGCAGGCATAAATTTCATTCCGAACTAACTTTTTTATGCATTTGAGTTTTAAAGCGCTTGAAATCTTTCAATTCAATTGCTTAACTCAAGTGCAATTAAGCCAACGCTAAAAGCAAATGACTTGACTGTTGTCTAAAGTTTTTGCTGCTGCTGCTGTTGGTTAATGCAACGTGCATTGTGCTGTGGCCAATGCCACGTACGAACATTAACACGCGTTCGTCCTTACACACACACACACACACACACACACACACACATACAAGTGAGAGTAAACAGCGCAACACGTACCAATCGCGATATTTGCAATATTTTGTGCTGTTCAAAGTGCAAGTGGGTGGCATATAGTTAGTTTAGCTGAGTGGGCTGGTTGGGTGGGTGGGTAGGTGGTGCTGGGCTGATAGGCAAGGCGTTTGTTGCATGGTTTGGCTGTGAATTTGCCACTTTTATTGTTTTTAAAACGCTTTTCAATTTCTTCGTTTTGTACTTTGTACTACGCTCTTGTATTTTTATATTTTCGAGCGTTCCCCGTTCCGTTCGTTCGTTTTCGTTTGCTACTATTTGTTGCAATTGCTATTTTGTTGTTATTGCTGCAATTGAAGTTTTATTTTACGCGCAATTTGTCTGCTGCCGGGGCCACTGTGTGTGTGTGTAGGTGTGTGTTTATTTCTATGTGTGTGTGTGGGTCCAATAACAGTTTGCAAACGCAAAAGCCGAAAACCGAAATAGAAAACCAAATAAATAACTGCATTTGTATGGCAGCTATGTATGTGTGTGTGTGTGTGTGTGTGTGTGTCTGTGTGTGTATAAAAAGTGTAAAGTGCAAGTCGAAAAGTAATTCAAGACAAATGGTCGATTGGCAGTTGCAAAATCTGCAACAATTTGAAGCCAACAGCAAATCTTTGATTTTAGATAATTTACACACAGTCCCATTCACAGTCACACACATAAGTATGTACCAATGCAGTTGTCTTGCACTTTCTTGCATTAATAGCAATCCATGCGGGACACATAAATCATTTCGTTGCCATTGGCCAACGATTTGGCCAAATGATTAGCAGCTGCAGTAAACTGACGCCATTGCCATTGTTTTGCTTTTAAACTTTCTCTCGTATCAAAGCAACACAACACTGACTCAAATTATAGCTGCCAAGTCGTTAAGTGCAAGTGTTAAGTTAACTTACAAATGGCAGCTACTGTTGCAGCATTTAATTGAAGCTACAGTTCGAGTTATATTTCAATTTAATCTCATTCATTGTAATTTAAATAGTTTACAAAATTATTTAGATTTATTTTAAAATTTAATTTTTAGTTTTATTCATTTTAACGCTTAATTTGTTGATTTAAACTAATAAATTTTTATAGCTATTGTTTGGAAATTTAAATAAGTTTATTGAAAAGCTTTGAATTCGTTATTTTGATAGTGTTTAGTATATAAAATTATTAAGATTTATTTTTAAATTTGTATTATTAGTTTAATCAATTTTAACGCTTTGGCATTGTAATTTTCATAGTGTTTAAATTAAATAAATTATTAAGATTTATTTTTATTTGTAGTTAAATCAATTTTAATGCATATTTTTTGATTTAAATTATTATAAATATTGTTTGCAAATTTCAATTTAAATTCATTCAAAAACTTTGGCATAGTAATTTTCATAGTAATAGTAATTTTCATTTTTACAATACAAAGTTATTAAGATTTTTTTAAATTCTTATTATTAGTTTAGTAATTTTAACGCTTATTTTTTGATTTAAATTATTAAATAATTTTTTATACTGTTTGTAAATTTAACTTCAATCAATATATGTAAATAAAAATTATGCAAATTTCAATTTCAATTTACTCGAAAGCTTTAAAATTTTAGTTATATCAATTTTAGCTCTAAGTATTTGACTTAAAATATTATAATTATTATTTGTAAATTTAAATTTAAACAACATTTGTATTATTTTGAACAGGCATTGTAATTTGTTTTATTATTTAAATAAAAATGATGCAGCTTGAATTGTTTTCTTTAAAACAAATCAATTTAATTTTGTGTTGTTATATATAAACCGCTTTAAAAATAACTGTAGCATACTTATGTGCGCGCTGTTAACAATGTTATTTTCATTTGTCTAAGAAAAAAATTTAAAAGTGCCGATGGTTGGAGACGTACTGTACTGCAAAATTTGGCAACCAGATATGTGGAACGCCTCGGTGACCACACAAATGCACTAGCCAGGCAACTAAAAGCGCAACCAACGAGTAGACGATTAAAAAGATGCCACCCAGTTGATCTCCCGAAAAGGGTCATCTCTTAATGTAAATAATTGAATATAGTATATTGTAGGATATTGTCTAGTTAGAATATGTACATGTGTCCCATATGTGATGCTTTTGTTATTGCTATATATAATTAGATTAAGTTGCCCCAAAGGTAACAGCAAGCTTTTTTAAAATAAATAAATTTTTTATACATTTACTAAAAAAAAAAAAAAATTAGTTAGCTAAACATATTTTGTTCAATAACTTTTTTTATATATTTTAATTTTCGCCGGAATCGTTCAGGATCTTCTGAATAACTTAGTTCAATAACTAAGCACTATAAAAAAAACCATTGCCTACTTAACTGCGCGCAGTTAACAATGCCAAACATTAATCATTGCACATTATAACTTGATAACTTGTCAACTTGTTGTTACTCAACTCAACTAAAAAAGTTCGCTATCTGCGCTAAAAGTTTTTTACTAAGCAATAAGCACACGCAATTAAATTACGCGCAACTTTAATGTCAGTGCTAAGCTGCAGACAATTTAGTTAAACAACAAATGCCATGGGCCACATTGTTGCCGCATCTTAAATTTTCTATTGTTTGCCATAGAGAGCGAGCGAGAGCATGTGGCGCTGGTTTTGGGTATTGTGTGCTGATTAGCACTCATTACGCATACGCAGCGTTGGTCCATTAGGCATAACATGGCTGTCATTATTATAAAAAAAAATATATATATTTTTTAAGCCGAAACTTTGCCTGCCAGCGACTTAGTTATCAATGAATACAAAATGCCGACTGACTGACTGACTGACTGACTGAATGAATGAATGTAGCTAAAATGCCCTTGGGACTAGCACAAGCGCAGCCGCGTGGTTTTGCTGCTTGCCACAAATGCATTGCATTCGGCGTTACGCTATTTACTATTCTGTTGTTGTGGCTGCCACACAATTGCAGCTGCTGCTGCTGCCAAGCCGCATGCCTCACCCGATACACAAAAGTGCCTTTGTGCATGTTTTCGCGTCGCTGTATGTGTGTGTGTGTATGTGTTTTTTTTTTCGGAGCTGCCAACAACAAACGCAGAGCGGCCATTTTTCTGTTGGTGGCTCAACGCTTGCAACTGTGCAACTCTATGTGGCAACAAAAGATGTCTAAATTAGCACACACACACACACACATGCACATGCACATGCACATGCAAGCGGTTTAATGCTACGTGCCAACGCTATAGGGTGCAACTGAATTGTCAGGCTTTTGCTTTTGCCTTAGCCGCGTTCCACTTTTTCTCTTTCTCTTCTTACATTTTTTTTGTTATATCTTAGCTCGCTCTGCCGCTTGAGCTGCAACTAATTTTTGCATAATTAGTGAGTGGCTCACTGACTGGCAACAACAACAACGGCAAGTCAAGTGTCTGTGCCCATTTTCTCAGGCCAAAATCCAACGCACACGTTGCTGTTGCTGTTGCCTTGTTGCTTAATTGGCAGCCGGCATGCCAAAAACTTTAAGCTTTAATTTCCGTTGCAGATTGAAAATTCATTTAAATGCTGGCAAAAGTTGAGATTTGTGCTCTAAGCTCAGCTGCATTTTAATTGAAGTGGCTAATAATTCATAAAGCAGCACTTAGAAAGCTGTTTGCTATGACACTTGAATAATTATAATAAAAAGTTAAGTTGTATATTTATACAATAATTTTATTGATTATATAATTCAATAGTTTTCATAAAAATATGTTTCATTAATGGAAAAAAGAATATTTATTGAAGTTGAAGTCGAATTTATCAAATTAACTCTCATTCAAAAATATTTGAAAATATAAACTTTAATTTCCGTAGAATTCATTTTAGAAAACTGTTTGCTATGACACTCGAGCAATATTTAGCGATAATTCGAATACTTTAATCATAATTACAACTTAAGCTAAATATTTATGGAATTAATTATTTTGAAGCACTTAAAAAGCTGCTTGCTATGACACTTAAGCTTGATAAAAAATTAAGCTAAATATTTATTGACTATATAATTTAATACGTTTCATTAAAATATATCTTAGCTTCAGACTGTGTTTATTTCATTAATGAAGAAAAGAATATTTATTGAAGTTGAAGTCGAATTTACCAAATAAACTTTCATTAAAAAATATTTGAAAAAATAAAAATAAACTTTAAGCTTTAATTTCCATTACAGATGGAGAATTGAGCCCTTAAAAAACTGCTTGCTATGACACTCGAGCAATATTTAGCAATAAATCGAATACTTTTATTTTAAAAATCATAGCTAAAATTTAAGCTAAATATTTATTGAATTAAATATTTTGAAGCACTTAAAAAAGCTGCTTGCTATGACACTCGATATATAGCGATATATCGAATCCAAATGCATAAATCATAATTAAAAGTTAAGTCGGCTTGCGGAACTTAAAAAATATTCTTTTTCAATAATTAATTAAAATATATAAGCTTAAACTTTTGTTAATTTAATTATTTAATTAATGCGATGATAGCAAATTATGATAAAAAGCAGTTGATTTTATTTATTTTAATATTAATAATTCTATAGTAACAAATTTTAGCCAATTGAAATAAATTACAACAGTTAACAGTCGCTTTTAATACTTAAATAAAATAAAATAAAATAAACAGCAAGTGTTTGTAAATTTAATGCAAGCAGCACTTGCTAGTGATTTTAAGCATTTAATTTTTAATATTTAACAAGCAACAGTGCAGTGCTAGACTAAAGTTCTTTATAACTGTTTGGACTGCATAAAGCTTTGGAGCTTGGGCTCTTGTTGTTGGGGAAACCTTTAATTTTGCACAAGCTGCAGTTTTGTTTATCGTTACCACTGGCCGACCAGCTGCTTGCTATCTCGCTCACACACACTAGCTCTGTCGCTTGCGCTCGCTTGGCGCTCATTTTGTGTGTTTACACAAACAGCAGCGACAACAAGATAAAATCAAATAGTTACAGGCATATCATGTACTAGCAAAGCGAGTCAGTCAGTCAGTGAGTCATTGTCAAACAAACAGACAGACAGACAGACAGACGAACAGTTAGTTGCTTGACTTGGCCTCGATTTGCAGCCACAGGCGCTGCAGGCTTGTAACTTTGAAAGGAAGCGCCAGACAGACAAACGAACTGAACTGAAATATACACTAACTAAAATTGTTAGTTGAATTATAAATTTAAAGCGGACACAGACTTAAAGCCAGACCACAGACATTGGTCAGCAAACCAAAAAAAAAATAAAAGCAAATGCTGTTTGTGATTTGCGCAAAGCATATCAACTTCAATTTCAGGCAAAATTGCTTTTGGCTCAAGGTGCTGTGACCGCCCAGCTAAATGCAAGTTGGCGTGCCCGTTTATAAATTGGGTGACAAGCGAGCAGGACACACAGGATGCGGACACACTCAAGGCTATAAAACTGAAACAAGTTATTTATTTATGCACATGCGTTTCGGCTGCAGCTGGCGACAAGAATCAGCAGCAGTAGCAGCAGCAGCAGCAGCAGATAGAGCAGAACTATGAGAATGTCAGCATGGAGAATCTGCTCGTCGTCGCGCTGGTTTGCAGTCTTAAGTTATCAACATGGAATGCAATTTTCCAAACTGTCTATTCTCTATGCAAATTCGCACACACACACACCCACTCTATTTGTTATTTGCACTTGGCGTAGTTTGCATCAAGCAAAGTGTAAGAAAAATGCAGCGCGCAAAAATGTGTTGCATAGTTTAAGGCGAGCGCTCGCCTTCGTCGCTTTCAACTGCATCCTAAATGCGAATGCACGTGCAAACGTTTGCTAGCTACAGCATATTAACTTGATATATAAGTACTTAGCCCAGGCACATGCCATATACTTGTATATATATACGAAAAAATCGCATATATATATATATATATAAAATTGCTTACGACAGATTTTTATTTGCTGCACTTTCGCTCGCTCTCGTTCACGCTCACGCTCACAACTTCAAGTTGTCGTAAAATGCTGGCTGCGATTTGCAGTCTGACCAATGCTTAAAGCTTTATTGCATAGTAAAACTTTTAATACGCGCCCATATAACATAAGCAGCCAAGACAAGTCAAGCAAAGAGAAATGAAATATGCACAAGTGGTGACAATACATTGGCCCACATCATATGCACTCGCAGCTCAGCTCTCTCTCTCTCGCTTTAAAATGCCAGGCGTTAGCTGCTAAATTATCCCTAAAATTTCATATGCTAGCTAGCAACTCCATATGGCTGCCATTTAAAATTCACTTTTATCAAAATTTATGTATGTTTGCTTTGCTGTAAGCCTCTTACATTTTTTTCTCTTGCTAAACAGCATTGATAACTGCGTTGCATTAGAGTCCTGCATATTGGTTACCGATTTGTCATTGAGTCTGCATTTTATTCTATGAAAAATTGTACTAACAAGTCAATTAGACAAGCTTAAAATGCATACATAGTCTATTGAGCACTACAAAGTCTAATTGGCCCATTTGCTGACACAAAAAGTAGCAAAAGTATTGAACTAGTTGATATTTTAATGCTGGCGTTACGTTGCGTATACGTTACGTTGAATTGCAAACAAATAAAAATGTATAAAGCAAAAAGAGCGCAATGCTCAATAGTCTAGTCAATTAACAATCAAATGAGAGAGAGAGAGAGAGAGACAGTTAGAGAGAGACAGTTAGAGAGAGAGAGTTAGAGAGAGAGTTAGAGAGAGAGAGAGAGTTAGAGAGAGAGAGAGAGTTAGAGAGAGAGAGCGTAGTTAGAGAGAGAGAGAGTTAGAGAGAGAGAGAGTTAGAGAGAGAGAGAGGAGAGCGTCGCGAGAGAGAAGAGAAGAGAGAGAGAAAAGTTAAGAGAGAGAGAGAGAGAGAAGAGAGAGAGAGAGACAGACAGTTAGAGAGACAGTTAGAGAGACAGTTAGAGACAGACAGTTAGAGAGACAGTTAGAGAGAGAGAGAGAGAGTTAGATAGAGAGAGAGAGAGAGAGTTAGATGAGGAAGATAGAGAGAGAGAGTTAGATAGGAGAGAGAGAGAGAGAAAGTAGATAGAGGAAGAGAGAGAGAGAGAGAGAGAGTTAGATAGAGGAAGAGAGAGTGAGATAGAGAGAAAGAGAGAGTGAGCTAAATTATCAAACGTGAGTAACGAACCAAAAAGAAACGCAAATAATAAATTTAATAAATGTGTCAACTATTTATAGTTGTACATAAATAATTGGAATATTAACTTATGCAGCGCCTACATTAGTTGAGCAGTAAGTTATCTCTTACAAAGTTAAACAATTAACACTAGAATTGATTAAGTTGTTGCCTCAATGTAAACGAGGCATGCACTCAGCTTAAGTTTTGATCTCTACACTCCACAGAGACTTGCAACTCCACAGATTGGAGCAACAAATTGGAAGGCACACGGGCAAATTGGTGAGGCCCTAAGACGACTACGTTGGGAAGAGTCTGCAATTCTATCTACGCTTCTAAATTAATTTCTTAGCTTAGGCTTAATGGCATTTGCTAACTCTGATATTATAGCACGCTGCTCTTTCTCCTTGTACAGTTGCTTCACTTAATAAATATCTTTAAAAAAAAAAAAATTTATTCATTTTTAATTGTAGCCTAGAATTAAATTCTATGGTACAATTGGTATAGCCAGAGCAACAAAGGCCTTCAGGCTGAAAAAAAAAAAGAATATTTTTATCAAAAATATTGCAAATGCATAAGCAACAAACTCAGCCCCAAATTTGTTAAATAGACTAATTAACTGTTTATTTAGCTCACTTAGTTGCTCTCTCGCTCATAACTGCGTGAACGCTACTGAAATAAATTCTCAGCTTACTGCTTGAACAAATAAATAAACAAATCGATGTAGAGAGTTGCAAATAAACTACATAGTTTCTTTTTTATGGATTATATATGTATTTGCAATTTATATTTAATTAAATTGCAAATGACAAAGGCGCCAGCACTGTTACAAATTAAATTAAACTATTATGAAATAGTTTAGCATTTAATGCGCTGTTTTTTTTAATACAAGAACACTTAAATTCTGCAATTGCATTTGTTTGCCTTTGCTTTGTTTATAAATGCGCAACTTTTGTTTGCAACTTCACTTTATGATGCAAAAGTCAGGCAATTAAAGCTTACAACAGCTTTGGGGCATGCAACTAACAAGAGTTGAACATGAGAGAAAAATGGGCCGAACGTTTGATTAGCTGCGGCTATTGACGTTGATTGATGCAACATTGATGGCTGTGCTAAGAGCGAAATGCCGGCCACCAAGCTATAGATTTTGATGGCAATTGAACAGCAGGGGGGGAGGGGCAACGGGGCGCAGTGAGCTTTGGTTTTAAAATCCCAAAATGAGCGACACTTTGGGCGCGTTGCTTTTGATCAACACACACGCTGCTGAGCTATAATGAGGGGGCAAGGCGAGAGTTTCACGGGGGCTCCATTAACATTTACTGCAGCTGTGGACCAGGGCTAAACTAGTTGTTGACGTTCAAGCGCTTTGAGCGCCGCCTGCACTTGTGTGTGTGTGTGTGTGTGTGTGTGTGTGTGTTGTTGGTCTGACATTGACAAATAGTGTGCAAAATACAAAGCAACACACACACAGACAGGCACACACACACACACGCAGTGTGGCACGCACATGGCTGCGGCAGCAAATGTGTTGCATAGTTGCTGACTAAAATTATTGCGCGTGGGTGGTGGGCGCGCTGCTGCTTGGGCTAATTAACAAAGCACTTTACAACACGCGCCACGCCGCGGCAACAAACACGGCAAGCGTTGCACGTTGCATTGGCAGCACCCCCCCACCCCCAAAGTCCTAAGGGCTGTGCAACAGCTGCAACCCAAGTCTTTTGCCTGTTGCTGCTGCCACAGTTGCTGCTGCTGCTGCTGTTGTTGTTTGTAGACGCTCTACAAGCGCATTAATTAAATTTTATAACACCAACGTCATCGCTTGAGACGCCGGCATGTGTGTGAAATATTAACACGTGACGCAGCAGCAAGCGGCAAATTGCAAGTGCATTGCATTAATTTGGCCAAAACCAAAGGTCAACGACCGACTATATTATTAACTTGGCAATTGTTGTCGCTTACCTGCGAAATTATTTGGCACTTGCACTTTCAATTTTAATTTACTAAACTCAACAGCTGTTTGTTTGCTGATCCGCGCGATAAGCTGCGCTTGCGTCTATCGATATCGATCAATTGAGTGTCATCCTAGCACAATTTTAAACAGTAGAAAAGCAGCGCTCCAGCTTAATCTTTGTTTAAGCTAATTATGTGTATAAAAATAAAACAGCTGAACTAAAAAGTAAACGCTTAAATATGTTTAAATGTAGTTAAGTCGATTATGCACCCTAATCGAATCGTTTGAATTTTACAAAAAAACAACACTAGTAAGTAATAGTAATAGTAATGGTAGTTATAGTAATTGTAATAACAGTAATAGTAGTAACAGTAATAGCAGTAAAAGTAATAGTAATAGTAGTAATAGTAATAATAGTCATATTACAGTCATAAGAATAATAGTAAAAGTAATAGTAATAGCAGTATTAGTAATAGTAATAGTAGTAAGTATGTACCTTTTTAAATTTCATAGCGAATTACTAACAGTAATAGGTGTAATAGTAATAGTAATAATAAAAGCAGTATTTGTAATAGTAGTAATAGTAATAGTAGTAAAAGAAATTGTAATAGCAGTAATAGTAATAGTAGTAAAAGAAATTGTAATAGCAGTAATAGTAATAGTAGTAATAGTAATAGTAGTAATAGTAATAGTAGTAATAGTAATAGTAATAGTAGTAATAGTAAAAGTAGTATTGGTAATAGTAGTCATACTAATAGTAGTAAAAGTAATAGTAGTATTAGTAATAGAAGTATTACTAATAGTGGCAAGAGTAGTAGTAGTATTAGTAATAGTAGTAATAGTAATAGTAGTAATAGTAGTATGAGTAATAGTAGTAATAGTAAAAGTAGTAATAGTAATAGTAGTATAAGTAGTATGAGTAATAGTAGTATTAGTAGCAATAGTAATAGTAGTCATAGTAGTAATAGTAGTATTAGTAATAGTAGTATAAGTAATAGTAGTAGTATAAGTAGTATAAGTAATAGTAGTATTAGTACGATAGTAAATAGTAGTCATAGTATGTATTAATAATAGTAGTATGAGAAATAGTAGTATTAGTAGCATAGTAATAGTAGTCCATAGTAGTAATATAAGTATTTAGTAATAGTAAGTATACGTAGTATGAGTAATAGTAGTTATTAGTAACACAAAATAGAGTCATAGTGTAATAGTAGTATTAGTAATAGTAGTATAAGTAATAGTAACATTAGAATTAGCAATAGTAGTAGTAATAGTAATAGTAGTAATAGTAATAGCGCCTTAATTAAATTATATTAATAGTATTAGTAATAGTAATAGTAGTATTAGTTAATCTAATCTAATCTAAATTCAATTCCTGGTGCGCGTTTTTACAGCTGAATTTTTGATATTATTTTATATATATTTTTCTACTTTAATACTTCATAAATTACTGTTTTAGATACGATATTTATATATCGAAACTCTTGTTGGGAGTATAACTCTCAGAATTCTAAAGCAACAAAGCAGCAAAAGTCAGATCTTGGAAATACAAATGGATGCATCCTAATTTACAAATATACATATATATATATATATAGAGTAATATTTAATTTTAAATTATCAAATTTGAATACGCAGTCTAAATTGTCATCAAAACTTGCCATTGGTCATACAAATTTTCCAAACTTTTATAGCAAATTTAACTAATTTTGGTGTATTAAGTTTTAAAATTAAGGCACACCCTAATGCACATAGACGATTTAACTTTGCAAATATTATAAACAAAAACTTTGTCTGCCGCTTTTATGATTTAAAATTGTTTTGCTTTTTGGTTAATAAAAAATATCAGCACATTAACTAAGCAAAGCAAACTAAATGTTGTCCATCTGTTTTTTTCTGTTTTTTTTTTTTTTGCAAGTTGACAATTAGTTGCGCCAAAAGCAGCAAACACATAGTAATAGTAGTTGGGCATGCAAAACGAGGCGCAAATTGTACAAAGAACTTGGCAGCAGCAAAAACAAATTAAAAGCAAAATGGCAAAAAGACAAGCAAACAAGCAAAATAAAAGATGAAAATGAAAATAAAAACGAAAGAGCGCGCGCAGAAAAACAAAATGAATGAAAATTTAACAATTTTGCAACTCTAATCTGCGCTGCAATAAAATGAAAATGCGCTACAAGAAAACTCAGCGACAAAAAAAAATGAAAATGTGCAGACAACGTAACGAAAACTACAGTTAGCTATGTACGTGTGTGTGTGTGTGTGTGTGTTTTTTAGGAATTGTTGCCATTGTTGCCAACTGCGTGATGCGTTTATTTAGCAAAGCTGATGCCACGCCCAAAAAAAAGGAAATAATCATAACACAGCAAAAAAAAAGAGAGAACATGAAATAGTAACTAAACATAAGCGCCAAGCAAATAAAAACATTGTTGCACAACTATATATGGCACACATACATACATACATATATATATATAGATATTGCCACGTAGTAAGTTAAGTACTTGCAACTGTTGCAACATTGTTGCCACAATTGTTTGCTGCTTGGCTTGCACTTAATTTATCAACAACAGAAAATATGCTGCGAGCAGCTAAAAAATAATACTTAGTAACTATAACTAAAACTGCTAGTTTGGCAGTAAATGCAAATTTGCAGCTAACTGTTGTTTGTCCGCGAATTTATTTATTTATACAGTTAAATTTGAATTTCAGTTTCGATTTTGTTCGCTTTTATTTAGTCACTGCTCATTCAATTGCTGTGTGTTGCTTCTTTTGTTTATAAACAAATTTCGCAGAAGCTCATAAAAATCGCACGAATACAGCAAAGTAAAAAAAAAAAAACATACAAATATTTATAAGCTTTTAGAATAGCAAACATATGCGTAGTGCAGGTGGTGAGAAAAAAAGCGCGGGGGGGTGTCTTTAGTTTCACTCAAATCATTTGGCGTGTCTCTTGAATTGTTTTGGATACATATTTTTAGAGATGTCGGCAGCAACAAAATTACGTATACGTAATAAAATATATATGTATACAAAGTGCAGACAGTGCGCGTCAAATGTAAGCAGACAAATTTTGAAAACAATTCTGCCTACTTAATGAAAAGCTAACAAGAGCTCAATAGATCACAATATTGTTTAAAAATAAGTAAGAGATCTTAGACTAAAAAGTCAGACTCCAAAACTAAAAGTAAAACTGCCAAAACTTTGCTTGAAGTTTGGTCTTGAAATATTCATTCATTTAATTTATTTTAGTTTGCAGCGTATTAGGAATAAATAAACTCAATTAAGCAACTATTAGTGAACTTGTTTTTAAATGAATTATAGCAATCTAACAAATTAAATTTAATATTTATAATCAAAACAAACTTGTTGCTTCTATAAATTAATTTTTTGTTGTCAATTTAAACTTGTTGCTGCTATAAATTTAGTTTTTGCTATAAAAATATAGTAATAGTATTATTTTTATTATTGTAATCCATTTTTAGCATAATATTTATTTTTAATTCATTATTAGCATTTTTTTCCATAATGCTATAAAAATATAGTAATATTATTATTATTATTGTAATAAATTTTAGCATATAATTCTTTTTATTTTTAATTTATTATTATTTTTTTAAGATAGCCAAGCCAACTTTTGCCTAATATTTATTCTTCGGCATACAAAAATAAAACTTATTGCAATAAGTTTATTTTTTTCATAATTTTTTTTTGCTATATGATAATATTATTGTTGTAATACATTTTAGCATACAATCATTTTTATTTTAATACCATATAATTTTTTTAAAGATAGCCAAACCAACTTTAATTAATTAATTTATAATGATTTTTTTAAGATAGCCAAGCCAATTTTTTTTTTTATTTATTTTCAACATAAAAAATAAAATTTGTTGCAATAAATTACAATAAATTATTGCAATACATTTTTAACAGATAATTATTTTTATTTTTAATACTATATTATTTTTTTAAGATAGCCCAGCCAAGTTTTTCTTTATATTTATTTGTATCGACGCTAAAAGAAAATGATTACAAAAAATATTTAAAAAAAAATTTAAAAGTATTTAAAATGTTGCAATAAATTTTAAAATAAAATTGGAAAATATGACATAATTTTTTATATATCAAATTTTTAATAGACTAAGCCTAACATTTTAAAATGAATTCAGCACGTGGTAAAAGAAAAACCTTTCGATAAGCAAGCTGCTATTTTGAACGCTGTCAAAATACATACAGCCACAACTGTATGTGGCCTACCTGTAGTATTATGTTTGGTTGCTGGGCAGGTGTGACTGCATAATTAAATTCAATGCAAATAAATTCAGTGCCAATTAATTGCAGGCGCTACATTTGGGGATTTTCTGCAGGGCCCTTAACTGAAGCTCAACAACAACAACAACAACAACAACAACAAGAACAACAACAACAATGGAAAAAAGCTGAAATATATTATGTTGATAACTCTTGGCTGTTGTTCTTACGCTCGCCGTGTGGTTTGCTATGTGGTGCGTTGTGCTGTTTGCTCTGTTGCTTCATTATGCGTAAGAGATTATAATGGAATTAATTACGTATACGCACAGGTGGACATTGGACGGCAAAAAACACGCGAACACGCGTTGGATGCTCAACACAGCCAAAAGCCACTTAATTACTGCGTGTGTATGCGTGTGTGTGTGTGTGCGCGCTTTTGTTTATGTTTTTGTTTAATTGTGTGTGAGCTTTTTTTTTTATAACCTTTGCATTTAGAGCATTAAGCCTTTGTCACGACAGGCATAAAAGCCTTTTTCATAGGAATTTATTACAACATATCGTAAAAGAAACGTTAACATGGCCATAAACAATTGCATAAAAGCTAAGAATGCTTAACGCTTTAAACAAAAGAAAAAAGAAAACAAAAAAAAGAAATTTGCTTATCTGCTTATAAAATGCAATAATCAATTGATTTATAGCTCATTAAGTTATAGCGCTCATTTTAAAGCTAAGCACGTAACGAATTTTGCTAATTATGCTAAATATATATTTATGACATATAATAATAATAACATTAACTATCATATATAAGCAATCAAACAATTATATATATTTATAATTATATGAAGCGCAAACATTTTAGGTTTAATTATTTCCTCTTTATATTTTTATTAGCGCAACAAAATGTTTCAGTTTTTTTTTATTAATTTCTTATTTGCAATTTGCATTGCTTAAAATGAATTTAAGTCTGCAATTAATTTGTTGCTATTAAAAAATTTATTTGAATAATTTAATTGTAAATAAAATGTATTTTAGATTTTTTAATAAATTTCGTCATAAGCATATAATTATTTAACTGAGCTATAAATATTTGTATATGCTGCAATTTTTTTTAGACTTGCAGCTGCCTACACTCAAAAAAATTGCTACATAAGTCAAAATTTGATAAGCTTGTATTAAGTATACGTATACTTGATATTCAATTTATGCAAATATGCAGCTAAAAATTATGGCAAATTATGTGCTTGCTTTTAGTTTTATAATATTTATTTTTTAGCTATATTTATAATATTTATTTTTTATTGGCATGTAATTTTGCTAACTTTATTGCAGCTAAATTTATTTAATTTTATTGCCGCTGCTTTTAGTGTCAGCGCTTTATTTACTTTTATCATTTTAGCTAATGCTGTCATTTATAATTAAATCACTTACTACACATTAAATGAAAGCCGCAATCGTTATTAATATTATTATCATTATTAAGTGTTGATTAGCAGCAAATGCCAGAGTTTTCATTAGAGCTAATTTGAAAAGAAAATCAAAGCGCACTTGTGCATACTAAATTCATAAATGGAACGAGATTTGTTTGCCAATTCTCGCGTACATGTCAATTAGCTTAACCCCTTAAATGCTTTATTGCATTTTAATTTGATTTAATGCAATCATTTTCCATAATATATTTTATATTCTGTGTGTTATTACACATACGACCAATAAGCCGCCGTACGTGCTATGCATACGAAATCAGCGCAACATTTATTAGCTAAATAAATATATTGAAGAGCAGTTAACAGACTCAAAATATCAAAAAAGCGAAACAGACTTTAATTGCAGCTGCAAATTTCAACAGATCAATTTGGAATTTTCAACAGACAAATTCACAAGCGTTGCAGTCCACACCCCCCCCACCCCCCAATCTCTCCTCGCTCTCACTCTCTTGAGCATAATCCATCAAATACTAAACGACATTGAGCTGTCAATGGCTTCGGGCCTGATGACTGGACTGCTTTTTGGCATTTTGTGAGTGAAACACACTTGTCCAACACTCGTCATTTGGTTGGCCTGATTCTCATCTTCGAGCCGTTTGTCTAATGGATTTGCACACACAGCATTTGCCCAATGTTGTCATTGTGTTCACCTGCCTTGAAAATCACCTGCATTTGATTCATTCAACGCACAAACAGCCACAAAAAAAAAAAACAAAAAACTGAAAAACTCTGACACACGCACAAGCAGCAAAAACACTTCATTTAAATCAACTTGTTTTTTTTTTTTTTTTTTTGCTAGTCCCTACGAATTTTCTTTGCTGTTTGTTTTTGTCGAGTTTCATTTTCATTTGTTTTTTTAACTTTGGGCAGCCGGTTGACCGTTGTTATTAATAACAAAACAAAAAGCAAAGCATAACTAAAAAGTATTAGAAGAGTAAAAAATAAATAAACATAAATGCGTTGCACAGTGGTTAAAGTTATACTAGCTAGCTTAAAATTTAAAAATTATTAAGCATTTTACAGCTGCTAATAGTTAAGCTCACATAAATAAATAAAGTTGGCATAGTCAGTTAAAAATAATGTTAAAAATTCTACAAAAATATTAGGCAATAATTTTATTATTTTCAAGTTAGCGCTTAAATAAAAAAAAAAAGATTTTTTTAGTTGGATGAAGTAAAATAAATAAATATTAAATAGTACTTTTCTAAAAATATTAAGCAAACTTTTTTAGTTTAAAAAAAGCTGTAAAAATAAGCGCGTAAAAAATAAAAAAATTTGTATAGTTGAAATTAAATATTTAAAGTATGAATTAACACGTGTAGTAAATAAATATTAATTAATACTTTGGTTTTAAATAAGCTGACCTATAATTTTATTGTTAAGTTAGCGCTTTAATAAATAAAATAAACTTTTAACTTTTTTGCTGTAACTAAAAGTTAAAAGTAAAAAATAAATAAATAGAGTAACACAATTAAAATAAAAAAAATTTAAAAAATATAACTGAGCAAATTATTATTTTCTATATTTTTTTTTAATATTTATATTTAAGTTTGTTCCACTGTGCTGCTAAGCTTTGCTTTACGCGCTTGTGCTTTGATTTCTCACAACAAATAATTCGCAATTTTTATTTATTTTGCTAACCACTGTGCGAATTTTCAGCTTTTTCTTTCAGCTGCCTTTTGATATTTTTCGTGTGGTTCGCTTAATATTAAGTATATTTAATTGTTATTGTTGTTGAGAAAAAATTACTGCGAGTTTGTCAGCGGCTGACAGCAGACAATCGATTTTAATTCTAATTGCAGTCAAACAATTTGAAATTTATGTGCCAAAGTAATTTATAGGCTGTCACATTCGAGAAACATTCGAGAGAAGACCCAGCTCAACGTTTTTTTTATCAAATTGCTATTTATGCAAATAATTTGCATCAATTAAGCAACGCGTAGCCTTTTAATAGAAAAAAAATAAAAGCTGTAGCATAAATAAATATAAAAATGTATATAAACAATTGTTTGCCAGCTTATGCATTTAATAGTATTTATAGTAAACTTTTATGGTTAACAATTCAAATGCAAGCGCGCGTGTGATGGAGATAAAACAGATTTTGAGTAAACGTCATAAAAGTGTTACAAATTAAAGAAAAAATCTAAATTAAATTGTATAAACAGTTGTCTAACTTTTCATTCAAACAGAAGAAGAGCAGAAAGATGCGTCAAAGCCAAACAAGAGTTATGGACGCACATTAGGTTGGGTCGATCATAAAAATTATTGTCTGCAATTTTATTTCATACAAGTGAAACTTTTGCTTTCGAAAATTAAACATCAAGTTTAGTGAAAAAAAAATATTAAAGTATTTTGCTAAAAATTTGAAAATTTAGTTTAAAATTATGCGCATTGATTTGCAAACTTATTAAATTCAAAGAATGTTAAAAATAAAATAGAGTAAAATAATAATTGTGCAATGAACGAAAAAAAATATTAAAGTATTTTGCTAAAAATTCGAAGATTTAGTTTAAAATTAAGCGCATTGATTTGTAAACTTATTAAAAGTAAGTAAGTATGTTAAAAATAAAATAGAGTAAAATATTAATAGTGCAATTATTATTTGATGCAATAAATTTTAATACAAAACATTTTAAAAAATTAGCCTACAAAATTATAAACATTTTTGATTTGGCTAAAAAATTTGATTTTCGGTCTTAACTAAGTCCAAAAACATCATAAGCATTATTAGTTAAATTATAAAAATTAAACTGTCATAATAAAATTCTAACTTTTAACGTTTTTTCTGCTTTGCCATTTTGTATAGCTCAAAACCCAAACATTATTTTTAAGCAATAAATAGTATAAATAAAAAAAAGATTTGTCAAATATTAAGCTTAAAATGTTTAGTAGACTTACCTACAGTTTGTTTAAAAAAATAATGCTGAAGTACAAGTAACTAAAAATGAAGTAAGTAATAATTTTTAAATTAATTGACAGCAATAAAATATTTTTTTTAAATTAATAAATATGTAGCAAAAGTAAAGTGCGCTGCACTAAATAAAAATAATAATAAATGTATAAATAGTTTAATTTAGTCAAGTCAAACAATGAGTTGAATTCAAAAATAAACAAATTGCATTTTCGTAAATATTGCCGTAAATTTTGTTAGCTAATGTAATTAGTTACAGCAGCACATAAATATTATTGTTAAAAAGATTTCAGCAATTTCTTGTGCCAAAACGAAACGAAATTATTGTCAATATTTATGGGCTTGGCAAAATGTTGATATATATATATATATATATAGTAACTAACATAAGTACGCGTACATTTCAATTTTATAGCTCATTTCGATTCCATTTGCATAGCATATAAATTCTATATTGTCTGCTTAATGGGCACAAAAGGCATTTTCCATTTAATAGCAATTGCATATTTGGCCTACACAGACGTAACAACAACAACAACAACAGCAACAACAATATAAAGCAACAAAAAACATAGATGGGGCTTCCGAAAATATACATCGCTTGGCATCTTTGGGATTTTGGCATTTGGTGACGTGTGCGGAGAAGAGAAAGATTTGTCGAACGTGTAGCGCGAACGCGCCGCAATTTCGAATCTATTTTGATTCCAAGGTCGCCACATCAACAGTTTTTGTTATAGTTGAGCGTAATAATATAATAACAACAACAACAACGCAACGTTTTGGGTTTGACAATCAAAGCGCAAAATCAATTAAATTGCAGCTAGTATAAAGCTGCTGAACTTGAAAGAGTCTAACCAAAGTCGCAGCTCAGTTGAAGATTTTCACCCAAAACTGTGGCGCGACCACATTTATTTGTTCAATTATTCAATTGTGAGCAGACAGGCATAGAAAGCAGACTTTAAGTTTGTCTCAGACACAGTTTGATTCCATTTGCTGCTGCCGCTGCTGCTGCTGCTGTAATTTGAGTGCAAGCCAATTGACAATGTAGCAAGTTACGTATACGCACTGTTTGGCGCGCTCGCTGTTGATTTGATTAGTGCATAGCGCTATAGCAAATTAATTGACAGCTTAATGAAAATGACATAAGACGCATTTTGACAAAATTGTGTATACGCCATGTCAAACATAAGACAAAACACAAGCAGCGCTGTCAACGTGTGAAAATTACAATTTCAATTTTATTTTTTATATGTGCTACTTAGCATTTCGTATTGCACACACACACACACACATTTATATATATAGCTAGCTATATCTTAACGTCGCAATCTTAACAAATTCGGCTATGCAAATGTAGCGGAAATACCGCTCAGCTCAGATATATAGTATATATATATATATATATTTATATATCAGCGCCTCCAGCTGCGTTTGACATTGCCACACACACACACACACACACATACATTCAGCTTATATTTATTCAAACACTTGACTTAAAACATTTAACAAATAAACAATACGCTTAATTACCTTGAAATTCCTTTTTGTTAGTTTTTCGCTTTTTTTGTTTATTTATTTTTTAATATTCTCAGCCACTTTATACACACACACGCATACATACATATGTATGCTATAAATCAATTGAACTTTCAAACCGTCATAAATTGTACTTAACTCGCACTATTCTCTATTTCTTTTCTAATCCTCAATGATTATGCTGAAAATTATTTTTTCACATTTTTTGACAACATGAAATTAATGAAAAAATGAATATACATTTTAGATTTTTGGCATTCGTCGCACTTCCGACAGCCGCCAAAGAAGACAACAAAATGTATAAGCAGCTAAAGCTGCATACAAAGCAATGAACGCAAGTGCATAGAAAGTGGCAAATTATAAAAAATTAAACTAATCAAAAATAATAAAAATGTTTAGCGTTGAGGAGCGTTGAGCAGCTTGGGCGAAAGCTTTATTCAATTTAAGTTAGCTATTTACCAAAGAAAAAGTAAATAATAAAAAAAAATAAGACAGCGGGCTTTAGAAAATAAATAATGTGGAAATGAAAAAGGCAAAAGCAGAAAATATTACATTACAATTTAATTTTTATATCAAAAATTATTAAATTGTATTCAAATTGCAGTAAGAAATAAAATCTTAATATAAGCAATCAAATAAAATCTTATGTACTGCAATTAAAAATAAGATGACAATATGCATTTATTTTAAATAAGAAAAAATGACTGTAAGCTTTTTAATATTACTAAGTTTGCTTGTAAAAATAAGAAACATAAAATTAGCAGCTCATAAAGTACAAAATTTTTAATATAATAATTAAATTCTGACAAATTAATTAGCATCATTGCTAATCAGAATTTTTTAAGCAATTCAATACTCAGAAGAGTTTCGAAATGTTATTGAAATAAGAAATTAAATATTTATTGTAGTTATTAAATAAAATATTATGCAAAACAATTAGAAAAAAAGGATTGTAAATTAAATAATTTTTAAAATCAAATGCAATGCTTAAAATTCGATTACCTATGACTCAAATTATTTTGTCAAACGAGAAAAAGGCAAACGCATTAATAAAGATGAATGTGCAGCGAAAAGCAAAATGCAAAGAACTAACCCAAGACACACACAAACGCTCAAGAGAATGCAAAACGAAATAAGACAGAAAATGTTCGCCTAATTGTTGTCATTAATAACAAATTGCAATGCTGATGACTTATGAATTTAATTTAAATATGTTTGTTTGTTTGTATTATGCACACCACTGTATTTAACACGCACGCGGCCAACGAAAAAAAAAAAGAAAATGCAAAAAAATAAATAAAGTTTGGCAGCATAGCAGACACGAGTGAAGATCAACGCCAGAGCAACGCGAAGAAGAGACTGAAAGACAAAGTTGAGCAGATGCAAAGCGAAAGGCGCGCGCCGACTGATCGTTGAGCGAGCAGAGGCGTGGAGCGGGTGAGTGAGCGCGGGGGGGCTTAGTTTACAGGTGCCAAGAGTCTATTTAATGGCATGACAAATGAACAAGCGCACGCCTCGTGGCAGCAACTAACGGCATAAAGCAAAAGCTGCGCTGAGAGCGCGAGAACGAGAGAGCGCAAAGCTTAAGGAAGCGCGGCAGCTTTTGAAACTAACGAACGAATGCAAGAATAAAAAGCACAATATGAAAAGCTTTGACGCACAAGTCTGTTTAGTTGAAAAAAGAAAAAAAAAATTACTTTGCCAGTTTGGCGCGCTGCATAATTTTGAATTTCAAATGCATAGATAATAGATAATACAGTTTGTGTTTACATGATGGCAACTACTTGGGCTTGGGCTTGGGCTTGTCATTTTTAGCAGGCGCTGGCGTTGCAGCTGGCGCTGGCGGTGGCGCTGGGGTCGCTGCTTTGGCATCAGCTGCTGCTGCTGGTTTGGCTGCTGCTGCTGCTGCTGGCTTGGCTGCTGCTGCTGCTTTCGGATCAGCTGGCGGCTTGGCTTTATCATCTTTGGCTGCCTCCGCTGCCTTTTTGGCATCCGCTGCCGCTTTGGCTTTTTGCTGCGCCGCCACCAGCGCCGCATCGCCAACGGGCACGTCTTTGATTTCCTCCGGCGGCGTGCGCTTGGGCTTGCCAAAGCAAATCTCGGACAGACGCTTGTGCACCAGACTGTAGCCGGAAATGCCGCGCACCTGCTTGTCCACCGTCTTGGCATAAACATCCGTTGCCAGCTCATCCAGCTCAATCTCTTTATCCTTCAGCAGCTTGGCCGTAGTGTCGGCCACCGACTTGCGCACATCCGCATCGATTTTCTTCAGCTCCACCTCCGTGCCCAGGCACAGCTTTATAATTTGATTGCGCAAACTTTCAATCGGATCGCGTGCCTTGCGCATTTTCTGAATCTCGTCACGCGTGCGATATGAAATGCCCGGATCGGACATGGAGTGGCCCTCATAGCGATAGGTGAACATCTCGAGCACAATGGGCCCACGCTTCAGCACATACTCGATGGCAAACTGCGTGGCGCTGCGCACCGCCAGCACCTGATTGCCATCGACCCAGAGTCCGGGTATATACTGGCCACGCATATAGAAATCGGGAATGGCCGAATGCCGATTCACGGACGTGCCCATGGCATAGTTGTTGTTTTCGCAGACGAAAATGCAGGGCAGGCACCACAGCTTGGCCATGTTGTAGGCCTCGAAGACCTGCCCCTGATTGGCAGCGCCGTCGCCATAGAGCGCCAGGCAGACGCCGCCATCGCCTTTGTAGGCATGCGCCAGTGCGATGCCCGCACCAACGGGCACTTGGGCGCCCACAATGCCGTTGCCGCCATAGAAATTATCGCCATAGGTGTGCATGGAGCCGCCCTTGCCGCGACTGCAGCCGGTGCGCGCGCCCACAAGCTCGGCGAGCACGCTATAGATCGGCACGCCCATCACATAGGTCCAGCCATGGGCGCGATATGCAGTTATCACGCTATCCTGTTTACGCAGTGCAGCCGCCATGCCCACAGCCACCGCCTCCTGTCCGGTGTAGAGATGGCAAAATCCACGTATGCTCTTCTTCTTATACAAATCACCAGCCATCATCTCCAGCCGACGTATTTCTACCATTTTCTGATACATCGCCAGCGCATCCTCGCGCGACAGATCCACATCTGTCGGTGGTCCCTTGTCCAGCTCATAGCACTTGAAGGTCTAAGAGCAAAGCGTTTACAGTCTACATTGCCATAGGGATTTGGATCAACTTACATTCTGCAACGTTATGGTCGAGCACTCTGAGTTCCAACGACGCTGCAGCCAAAGCTTGTACAGCTGCTGACGCTGCGCCAACGTCTGACGTCCCACCATCTTACCCTTCCGCGCCAGCTGCATCGCTCTCTCCACTTGTTTTGTTTTCTCTTTTTTTTTTTAGCTTCGCTTCGCTTGGCGGCTCCTTTACACGTTCTGAGCCCAAGGATTTGTTTTTGGCGCAGCAGCTTTTGAATAATTTTGGTTTGTTTACTTTGAAGGCGTCGAAAGTTATAGATATATGTGAATTTCGGTATCAATTTTGTGTTGTTTGTTTAAAAATCCTACATTAAAGACAACTGTTTCAAAAGTTTCGTTGACAACACACAAAATTTCAAAACTTATAATTAAGTTAAGCTTTGGGCAATTCCAATTTCTTTGCATTTTTCAATTTATAGAACTGCAGTTCAAGCTATAAGCTATTAATTTAAAGTTCTGCTTCCTTTTTTAACAATTATTTGTATTATTAAAACTAAATTTTATAGAATTGCAATTGGAATATTTGAGGATGGTTTTACTTGAAAACTGAAAAATCTTACAATCTTCCTTTTCTTCCGTAAGTAATTAACGCCGCTTGTGTTTTATATACAAATCGTTTAGATAAAATTCGTATCGTATTCAAAATGTTCTAGCTTGAAAACTAAATTGAAATAGTTTTAATTATTTGAAGACAAAAAACCTAATATTTGGTATATAATTATTTTGAAATTGGAATTTTTATAAAAGTTTTTAAAATTGTTGCTACAAAATCAATTAATAATTGTTAGAAGTTAACTAATTATGTAAAATAATAATAAAAATAGTTCTCAAATATTATTTTGAATTCCTACAAATTCTTGAAACTAGAATTTTCATAAAAATTTGTAGCATCTTTAAAATTGTTGCTACAAAATCAACTAATAATTATTATAAGGTAACTAATAATCAAGTAAAATATTTCTCAAATGCTTACAAATTATTTGAAAACAGAATTCACATGCGTTTGGATTTGAAACAAAGCGTTGAATACTAATTTTTTTATAATTTAAGCTCAAATTCTTTGCAAACAGCTCGTTAATAAATTGAAACTTAAACCATATTGTTCGTTTTGAGTTGCTCAAATATTATTATTTAACAAAAGCACAAGCAATAAATAAATTGTACACAATTTTCGATAATAATTTCAAATAATTTACAATTCCTGATAACCCAAATATATAATTTTTACAAAGAAGCAATACATACGTAAGTAGTTTTTAGTTATATTTCAACAATTTACATCTCATTTAAACCGTATTGAACACGTTCATATAATATCCATATGCTCTTGCCACTGGCCCATGTGAAGTTTATGCAAGTGTGTGTGTGTGTGTGTGAGTAGGCAGGATATATCGTACTTGTGATTAACTATGTTGCAACTAAATCGACACATGAGAAGGTTTGCTAACAAACAACTTTGAGCTTAACAACTAGAGATTTCGCTTGAATAACGTTTTTGCTATATAATGTCTGCATTTGTCTGTGTGTGTGTGTGTGTGTGTGTCTATGTGTTGAATCGTTGTCTTGGCTCTGGGACTTAATGATTGACACCCTTGCGCTCCTGAATGTGATCCAGATTGTAGCCAACAGTGCCACGAATTTTTGTCTCCAAGTTATTCGAGGACACATCAGTCCACAAGTGGCTGACAGCCAGCTCAGCATCGGTCTTGGCAAATGCCGTGGCATCATCCACTTCCTTGCGCACCTTCAAGTCAATGGCCTGCAAACAAAAATGAAACATTTAACAATTTCTAATTAAATAATAAATTGAGTACGCACCTTAACTTCATCGGTGGTTATGAGTCCCAGTTCAATGCACATTTCCTTGAACGAGGTAATGGGATCGCGCTTTTGACGCACTTCCTGAATCTCCTCACGCGTGCGATACGATGTGCCCGGATCGGACATGGAATGACCCGAATAACGATAAGTATTCGTCTCCATTACCAGCGGACCATGCGTATTCACATAGTTAATGGCAAATTCGGTGGCACTACGCACAGCCAACACATCCATGCCGTCCACCCAAATGCCGGGCAGGGCATCGCCGCGGGTATAGTAATCCGTATTGCAGGAGGCGCGCTCGGAGCTGGTGCCCATGCCTAAGCAATAAGAAATGTTTATTAATGTATGTAACAAAAAGTTTCGTATAAATATAAAATAAATATTATAAAAATATAAATAAATATAATGCAAATGCTACAAACAAATTTGTATACCAGCGCTCATTTCAGACTGGAAAATATTCCTAGAACTTAGCGTATAATACAATATTTGTTTATATATTAGTGAAATATCATAGCTCAATTTTCAGTTTTTAATGTGCTAACTTAGCCGCTCAGATTTTGAATAGAACGAGTTTAGCATGAATTGGAGATTAAAAAATTATATGATAATATTTTTAAATATCCGAAAATCTGAAGCAATGCGAACACTTTTGATACTGCCAGATTCACATTTCATATCAGACCAGCTATCAAACGATTAGAACAGAGCACAAAGTAGATGAACAGTTGTTCTGAAATAGTTATTAACATATAAAAGAGCTTATCGGTTACTAAGTGGTCTATATTTCTATAGATAGTAACCCCAAGTATGCCATATTTATATTCAATTCACTTTACTCACTTGCCAACTTGAGCTTGAATTAATTCTATAATCCCTAGATCTGAGAGTTATGCGGATTCTTGATTTATAGTCTATAGCTGAGCAAGTTACATGTTCAATTCAGTTCGCTATGCTTGCTATAGTTCTTACTCTGCCCCAGCTGCTGTCTTCATTTCTTGCTAATCTAAGTCTCCTCCTATTTCCCAATTTGATTTACGCACCATAGTTGTTGTTTTCGCAGACAAAGATGACGGGCAGCTTCCACAAGTAGGCCATGTTGTAGGCCTCGAAGACCTGACCCTGATTGGCAGCACCGTCACCATAGAGCGCCAGGCACATGCCACCATTGCCCTTGTATTTGCAGGCAAGACCAACGCCGGCGCCAAGTGGCACCTGGGCGCCAACAATGCCGTTGCCACCGAAGAAATTGGGTGAATACATGTGCATGGAGCCGCCCTTGCCGCGGGCACAGCCGCTCTGCGCGCCCGTCAGCTCGGCCAGCACACCAATGGGCGAGACGCCCATCAAATAGGTCCAGCCATGCACACGATAGGCGGATATAATGTTATCCACATCGCGCATAGCGGCTTTCATGCCAACAGCGCAGGCCTCCTGGCCGGAGTAGAGATGGCAGAAGCCGCGAATGATTTTCTCCTTGTAGAGATTGCCGGCGGCGGTCTCCAGGCGTCGTATCGTTTGCATTTGTGTGTAGTATTTGAGCGCCTCATCCTTGGTTAGCTTCACTGTGGTGGCGGGTCCCTCGTCCAGGCGATGCAGCTTGAAGGGCTACGCGACAGCGAAAGAGAAGAAACGGCATGAGTAAGCGAACAGGTGTATGAGTGTGAAGAGTACAGCAACAACAGCGCTATGCGTGACGTCACTGACAAGCAGCCGCTGCTACTACTGCTGCGTCTATTTATTTACCTACAATTATTTGCTTAAAGTTTACATGCCAAGTCTGTTGACTTAATTAACAAAATGCTAAACGCACAGCTGATAGGTAAATCAATGTACGCGTCACGCGAGAGAGAGTGAGAGCGAAAGAGCGCGAGCGCGAGTGAAAGAGTTGCCGCAGCGCTTTGCATAACCTGTAGTTAGGTTATTCATGATCGCAAAATTGTGCTGATAAGAAAGTGCGTTTGGTGCTGCTGTCACGCGCCGCTGACCGCTAAGCCAGCTAATGACCTTCACGCCGGCAACAATTAGAATTAGACAAAACAAAACGAACGTTAAAATGCAACCCTGTGCAATCAGGTCACTTAAGCGCACGCACATACACACACACACACACACACATATTATGTAATCGCAGTTTATTTTGCACTGTTCTTCACTGTCTGCTGTAAGGGTGTGGGGGTGGGAACGATAATGCACTTACTCGATTCACCTCTATGGTCGCTTCCGTGGCATAGTTGTTGGTCTTAGCAATACCAGTCTGTGCTGCACTCTGGAATAAACCGAAAAATGACTTTGAATAACTGCGTCTGCTAGCATAACTAATTTGTAGTTGTTGTTGCCGCGTAGACCACTGCTTGCTATTGTTGTTGTTGTTGCTGTTCACGTTGCTTATGTTGCATCCGTTGTTATTATTATTGATTGTGCTGCTGCTGCTGCCGTTGGTTAGCTTGCTATGTTGCTGGCGTGTGTTATTAGTGATAGAGACAACATAATTGTTAGTGACAGCGCCAGCATTACGGTTACGTACTTTTTGCAATTGTTTTACAACAATTGGCAATTCGCTAACGCGGGACAATGTACGCAACATTTTCTACGGCTTTCGACTATTCTCTCGTTCGCGTAACAGTTAATGTGTAAATAATGTTGTGTCTTGCTGTCAGGTGTTGGACAACATGACAATATTGCCAATAAGATTACTGATATGCTATCGATAACAGTGCTGCCAAATCGCACAGTAAGCAACAAACATATGTTTTTTCGATAACAGTGCTGCCACCAGTGTGGCGGTCGGCCAACAAGCGCTCGCAGCCGTTTTTTAATTAAGACACTTGGCGCCTTACTTTCAATTTGAATTAGCCGCAAATATAAATTAAACAACTATTTTCAAGAAGTACTTTTATTTCACATTAAAGATCTCATTTAGTTTAGTTGTTTTTTTTTCATGTCTTCTTATTTACTTTACTTTTAAATATCCATTCTTCACATGTCTTCATATAATTTACTAATTCTTACAAAAACTTAAGTAATTTTCATTCCATGCACAACAGAAACAACAACAAAAAAAAACTATGTAAATAGAGCCAGTTGAAGTAATAGCACAATTAAATATGCAATTAGAGCTGTTTTGACAAAAGGAATTACAATTAATATAAGTTAGAAATTTTTAATAAATAACAAGTAGTCTTGGAAGCTTTGTGTTTCTATACGGATCATTTAGGCATTTATGAAAAGTTTGAAACAAAACGTTGTTCTTTAAGTAAATGCGCGCAATCTCTCTCTTTTTTCTTTTTTTTTTTTCTTTTTTCTACTAATGCCATTTCATTATTAATGACACAACATTTGTTGTTGTCTTTCATACATACATATCTATTCATTTTAGTTTAGCCTGTTTTCCGTTACAGTTTACATCAAAAATTGGTATCTTATGCTTTTTCTATAAGCACACAAATTACGACAAAAAAATGTACGCCCTTTATCAATTTGTTATCTATTATAGTACATTGAATGTATTGTATATATAAACACTTATAAGAAGTCCTCAATGTGTCTGTTCTTGGATTGGGGGTGTATATGTATGTATAGATATAGTCATTTAAAGAAAAACATACAACTGTGTTTTGTTTCATTTTTTTTTTTCTTGCAAGTATGTTGCATAGTTTTTCTTAGTTGTGTGTGTGTGTGTGTGTGTATATATGTGTGTGTGTGAGTGAATATGTTTTGAATTTCTTACCGTTAGCATAAATATTAGTTGTGTGTGAAAACGTGCAGCAAATATCTAAAACGTAAATATAGCAAAGAGAGAGGTGCGGTGTACGTAAAAGTAACGGCAAATGTAAATGTTGTATGTTATGTTTGAGTGTGACTGTGTGTGTGTGTGTATATGTGTGTGTTGCAAAATGCCGGCACATATGTCTATATGTAGGTGTGTATGTGTATGTAGGTTGTAGTTGTTGTTCTTGCTGCTGTTACGAAATTACGTATACGTTAGTATTTGGTTTTTTTCTTTTTTTTTGCTTTAGGTATTTGTTGCTGCTTAGTAGTTTACTTTATTTAAGTTCTGTTTTCTTTTGTTTCTCATGACATTTAATATATTATTTGCATCTGCAATAAATGTTTTTTTTTTTTTGGTTTCTTATCGTATTAGCTATGTATGTTTTTTGATAATTTACACCAATAAGATTCTGCATCAATAGAATTTTTTGTTTGTTTATCGCTTAATTTGCTGATAAGGAAATAACAGAATATCAATGTTTCATTAACATATGTACATACACATCTAAGTATGTATATACCTTGTATAGAGCACACATTTATATAACGACAGGTGACACAAATATTATGTTATCATATGTAAGTAAGCACAATTTATCAATTGATATATTTTCTTATGTTTTGGTTGTTTTTGTTTTTTTTTTTTTCAATTTGCAAGTAATATTGCTTTTGCTGAATGTCTGCTGTTGGATGGAAATCTTGTTTTAATTATTAATCATGCTCTCAGCTAAATAATGCATGACTATATAATTGTATGTATATTTGCGTTAAATTGTTTACCAAATGCATTTGGCAGCAAACAGAAAACGTCACAAAAAAACGTAAGAGGCCAAGTAACGATATAACGGATAAACAAAAATTTAACAATTCTTCCAATATTTGTTTTAGCTAGCGATTGTTTGTCATTATCATTCGTTCGGTTGCAGTGGTGGTTGCCTGTGCATTTGTGTTAGTGTAACTGTGTGTGTGTGTGTGTGTGTGTATTATGTAGCTGCTGATCCGTTTGGTTGCCGCACTTGCTTAGCCAAGGCGCCAACCAACGTGGAAAAACCATTGAGCCAAGGTATACAATAAAATAAATAAATACATATATATAATATATATAAAAATAAAAAATGCAAAAGTGTAGCTTAAGTTTTGTTTTGCTTTGTTTTTTGTTATTCATTTCTTTTGTTTTTTTTTTTAGTATGTCCTTCGCGCTAAACAACTATAATTACAGATATACAATGTATCCAAAAAAAAAATAAACAATTTTTGGGACACATTAACAATATTGAGAGAGAGAGAGAGAAAAAAAAAACATAGTTGGTAGAAAACTTAAAGGTTATGTACTTAGAGCGGGAAAATGGAATTTGGAATTGGCTTAAAGGTAAACTGATTGGATATACAAAACTAAACAGCGTTGGTCCAACTGTTTCTTAAGTCGATTCTCATACAATGGTAATGCCTAGCAGTTGTACAAATGTGTATATATAATATAATGCGTGTGTGTGTGTGTTGCTGTGTTTGTGTGTGTGTGTGTGTGTAGAGGTGTTGGTGGTTGCCTATGTGTTCTATTGGATTAGATTATTTGTGTGTGTGTGTTGTTATTGTTGTTCTCTAACATCTCTACGACTTTTGCTGGGCGGCTTCACAATAAAAAAAAGCTGCGACGACAACGATTATCTGCTGACTTAGTTGTTATCATCTGGCGGCGACGGCGGTTTTGGTTTTGCTGCTGGTTTGGCTGCAAGATAAACTTGTCGCGGCGGTGGCCGATACTCAAAGTCTTCTTCCTCAAGCTCGGCGCGCAGACAGCTGCTGCAACTGGTTGCATCGCTGTCCTCCACAATTGTTGCATCGCTATCCAAATCATCATCATCATCAGCCACGTCGTCGTCGTCGTCAACCACAACACCATTATCATCATCAGCATCCTCGTCGTCATCCTCGTCCTCGTCATCATCATCAGCAGCATTAACAGTCGTAGCAGCAACACTAGGCCGCGGCCTTCTAGGATTAACAACAGCAACAGGATGAAAGCGATAGCCACCACCACCAAATCTTTGTTGTGCGGCCGCTGCCATCAAACTCATGGCACTGGTAGTGGGCATATCATCGTCCAGCTGCTGCAGTTCGACGTCCATATCCATTGGCATATCTTCTTGCTGTTGTTGTTGCTGCTGCTGCTGCTGCTGATGCTGTTGATGCTGCTGCTGCTGCTGTTGGTGTTGCAAATGATGTTGCTCCAGTGGTATTGCGTCGTCTGTTAGTGTTGCTTGTGTTGTTGCTGTTATTATTGTTGCTACTTCCATATCCATATCCACATCCATATCCATCATATCCACATTCGCACCCGCCTGTCCCTGCTGTTGCACCTGCTCATTCCCATCGTCCCTCTGTCTCGCTGATGAAGCAACAGTTGCGCCCAACAGCACCTGCTGCTGTTGCCGACGCAGCTGTTGCTCCTCCAGCCTCCTGACCACCACTTCATCCGACTCGACAAGACTTTAACCGCTCTTAAACAATAAGATCGCCACCTGGCCCAGATAAAAGTAGATGAAATGGCGAGTCTCGTGTGTCACATAGGAGCCAAAGTTGCGGCCCACAATGCAATGCCATGTGGGATTGTATTTCTTGTCGAACTCCTTCTTGATATATGCGGCAATATCCTGCAAAGAAAATTCAACGGAAAACGAAATCAATAAGCAAGAAATTTCAACACAGGAAATATATAATGCCCGATTGCCTGTTAACTGCTTAAGTAGCACACAAAAGAAAAGAAAAAAGAAAAGAAAAAAAAAAACAAAAACTAAAACAAAGCCAAACAAAAATAAAACTTAATTTGGTTGTTTGGGGTTTGGGGGGGAGTTGCCAAAAACTTTATTTATGTGCTAATGAGCCACAAATAGTCATAATTTCTTAGTAGTTTAGATTTTGGTTGCCTACTTCAGGGCACTGGACATGCAATAATATTTTTGACTTCTGAGCTTTAGCCTTGCGCTCTGCTCTATTGGCAAATGTCAAAGGTCAATGCCAGACAACGCGCTGCTAATCGAGGGTTACGCAAACAGACAAAAAAAAAAATAAAAAAAAAAAAAAACAAAAGTAAAAAGTTAAAGAAAAAGCCCGACAATGGACAGAAAAATGTTTTAGGTGTTTATGACAGGGACTAAGACAGTGAGAGAGAGAGAGAGTGTGTGTGTGTGTGTGTAAACAGGCAACAATGAAAAACTCATAAGCCCAAACATAAGCTGGCGCTTGTAGTTGAAATAGTTTCGTTTCGTTTGTAACAAAAATTAAGTTGAAATTTGCTGCAGACACAAAAACTTGACTTAACCCACTGACCTCAAAATGTTAACATAGAGCGCAATTCTTAAGCTTACTCTAAGTGTCGTAAAACTGGCAACCCCCAGTTGATCGCTATTAACTTGTTCTTTAGATAACAAAATTTGCAGCTTTTTCTTTTTTTTATATTTGGCCTCCGCCGTTTATTGTTTCGTGTCAGACGGCAATATAAACGTTGATTGTTTTATATATTCAATTTGGGCGCGCTGCACACCTATACACTTATATATATATATATATGTCTCTATGTATGTATGAAATGCAGGGCAACAGCCAGTTACGAATTTTGTTTTGGCAACGCCGAATAATTGAACAACGGGCCAAGAGAGTGCTGCAAGCAAATTGAAAATTTACACACAAATAGTTTGAGTTGGAAACATCTGTTTGGAATATTTGACACTTTTGATATGCATATGCAAATAAACAAGCAAAAAAAAAAAAATCAATTCGAATGCAAATATGTTCAAAAATATAAAATATAAAGCAATGAATTGAAATTGTTGCCATAAAATTTGCAATTTAAAAGCTGCTACCTGTGCTAGTTCGAAAATTCGAACTCGAATTTAACTTGTTACTGGGAAATTTAACTTTAGTTCGAATTCTATGTGCATACTCAACTATTTTCAAACATTTTCGAACTCGAGTTCGAATTATTCGAATACGTAGGTTCTGCAATCGACTTCGTTTTAAAAAATTGCGCTATAATAAATATTTTCAATAAACTGCAACTTCAAATATTCAATTTAAAGGCACTACGAAAATTGTCAAAATGCTTTTGGTTGCTACTGTATGTTTCTAGTAACTGTCAATGCATTTCTTAAAAGCTCTAAGACGAAATTTTTGCCATTTGTTGTCAACATACTTTTGCTCACTACTGTGTGTTTGTTTCATCAATCGACTGGCGCTACATTCTCTAGTTGCCATTTTGAGGCCAAAACAAAACGTTACGCTGTATGTGCGTGTGAGAAAGTGCATAAGGCATAAAGTCTCGGCCCAAATCGTGTACTCTATATGTCAAATTGTGCGAGGAGAGACACAACGCTCGACTAAATGCCCAGGATTGAAGTTGGGGGGGTGGTAGGTAGGGGGTTGCGCCTTTCAGCTTTGACGGATATATTTGGCCGCATATTGATTAAACATTTTGGCCACGCAAAATGCTTTAACACAAAACCCCAATATTGGAGCGACGACACAGAAAACAAATCAAGCAGCAACAATAATCATAACTGCAGACTTACATATAAGCCCAAAGGCAAACTAAAAAGCAACAAGAGCGAACGCGAGCGCGAGCGCGAGAACTGTGGAGACTGCTGGAGGAAACAAATAAAATAAAACTAATTAAATTTATTTATAAAACAAACGCTGGTATGAAGAGATGCCTAAATTGAATTCTCAGCGCAAATAATTTACATGTACATAAAGACTTTGGCTGTATTTAGGGGTGGGGTGTTGGCTAAGTATTTTTTAGAGGGTAACGACGCTTGTTTGGTTTGTTGGCCTCTCGCTTGGCTTATTTGAGGGATTTTCCTTTAAATCGCTGCCAGAGTCAAGGCGCCCCTCCCAGCTACCCGCTGGTAAGCCCCTTGAAAGGTTGAGGGTGTGCCCCTAAAAATACACAACATAAAATCGAGTCTCTCTTCTATGTCTCTATGTATACACATAAATTTAGAGGCTCAGTGGAGGGGCCTTGCTTAAGCATGAGGTGGGGGGTTAGGGGTGTGTGTGTGTGTGTGTGCTAGTTGTGTAGCTAAGGGTTACCAACTCATTTGACATTCTATTCAACTATTTTATATTTGTTGCTTGCAGCTCACTTTGATAAATTTGTTGTCTGTTTTGAATGCACAAACGTGCATTACACATTTATGAAAATATTTGCAATAATATTTTGCACATTTAATTAAACTGGAAAACATGCAGAATGTTTTTTCGTATGAAAGCAAAGCCAGTGATAACAATTTGCTGCTGTTATGTTTCTGGGAAATACCGAGTGCAATTAAATGCAAAGGCAAAAGTTTTGCGCGTGTATGTGTGTGTGTGTGAAAGCAAAGAGCATTAATAATGACATATTTTATTATTATGCAATAAGGCAATGTCAAACAAACAAAAGCAACAGCAACAAATGGCAATCAATCGCGCATACATGTGTTGCTTCTGCTTCGCATTTGCCTGTGTGTGTCTGTGTGTGTGTGTGCGTCGTCGTATTATTTATTTATAGCAACGAGAGGTAGGCAGATAGCTGCTGCTGCTGCTGCTGTTGCTGCTGGGTGGGCGCGCTGCCATAGTGGGCGTGGCACAATTGTGCGTGCGTCGCAAACATTGCTGTATATATAATATAATCGCATATATCTAGATAGAGTGCAAAAGAAAAATATTGTAGCATACTTGCATGCGCAGCTCGCTTTCAACTACTCAATTAGCAAGCACCACCCAACCACACGCCCACTTTCTATTTCAACTGCTTACACACTTTCAACTTTGCTGCGCTGTGATTTGATTATACACTCTTGTCGCTCTTTTGTATTCAAGGCCCTTTGCGCTCGCACCTGCCATTGGCATTGACAAAGGCGCACACATACAAGCGCACAAGCGTATATATGTGAGAGAGATAAAAAGAGAGCGAGCGAGCAAAAGTGTGTAGCAGGCAAAGCCGGCAGCTGACCAAGCAGCAGCCGCGTTCAACGTATTTTTACTTACGTCTCTCTCTCTCTCTCTATTGATTATTTCTATTTCTTCATTTTGTGTGTGTGTGTGTGTGTGTGGTCAACATGTTAGTTCCAACACACACACTAACGCAATTTACGCTGCGCCCTTGACCAAAGCTCTGAGGCAGCCTCGACACTGACTTTAAAAATTCAAAGCAATGCCAAGCAGCTGCTAAGTATGCTACACAATGTAGCGAACTGTTAATTAACTAATAAGCACCTGTAGTGCAACCACGCAAGCAAACTAAAACCAACACACACACACACACACACTATTTGTGCAACTACTAATTAATTCGCTTGATCAATCAACTACAAAGCCATAGAATTCCAAAGTGCTTGGAATTTCGAAGTCATGTCGCATGTTGCACATTCACAGATGCAAACCGAAGCAGCAGCCACGGCAACAAGGACAATAGCTAGAAGAAAAGCAATTAAGTCCAATACCCAAAAGCCACAATATTTCAAAATTGACAAAAACCACAATATTACACAGACATACACATAGACAAAGCGAAATGCCATCTGCTTGCTTGTATTTGTGTGTGTGTGCGTGTGTTGGTCAGTGTGTTACTAAGGCCTCAGTTTAAATTCGCTGCTCGCTCTTGCATGAGTTTGTGTCACAGCTTAAAGCAGCTTAGCCCGACTGCTCTAGTAAGATAACCTTTAACAATAGCAAAATAGACAATAGGTATAGGTATAGCTATAATTACCTATCTGCTTTAGTTTGAATTTCACTCTAATTCAGACAATAGCTGTAAGTATATTTACCTATCTGCTTTAGACTGAATTTCACTCTAATATGTGTTGAAGCTTTGATTTAATTTGAGTCTAAGCGCCTTTGCTTATGCTACAACAACTTCAAGCAGCTAAATTATTGCACTAGTAAGATAACCAGAGCGTTTACAATAAAAAAAATAAATTGCAATTAATTTATACTTAATTTTACGCTTTGCATAAGCTGTTTAAATATTGAGCATTAGCCATTTCTATTATTTAGCTCTAGTTATGCATTTATTTTAAGCTATGTAATAGTTTTAATTTAATTTAAATTGCATAAATTTATAGTCTTATTAAAATAAGTTTACTTGAATAAATTTTTATACTTCATTTAATTTGCATTAGAAATTAAACTTAGCGTTAAAATTCTTTTGATATGCTATATTGTTTGATATTGATGTATGCAATTAATTAAATTTGTACTCAAGCCTCATTAACAACGTCACTATTATGATTGATTTACTAATTAGCAGCAAATGCAATACATAAGCGATTAATTAATAATTGTTATGCAACTTTGCAATACGAGTTAATTTAACTAAGAAATTTATGCTGCATTTTTAACAAGAAATTTGCGATTTATTTTAATGATGTTGCAGACGCAGCTTTTCCCAATTAAGGGCAATTTTAGAGCTTATTGCTAGTTCCTCTTACCTTTTCAATATTGTACTTCTCCAGGGCTTGTGTCGCACAATCAACCGCATCCTGCTGCATCTCCTCGCTCATGTCGGCATTCTTAATGACAGCTTTGCGATCAGACATTGTGTAAATTTGTTTTTGTTTGTTGAGTTGTGGAGTTTAGAGCTCTAAAGAGATTTCAAGTCTGCAATGAAAGAGAAAAATAGTTGCACTCTGTGTGGGGCCAGGATGCAAAACAAAAATATTTTATTAGTTTCACAGCTTGATGTTTTTCATATGCACAATAAACAAAGGCAAAGCATATTGAACAATAGAATAGAACATTTAATAAAGTTGGCAGTAAGAATAAAAACACACACCCACACAGGAGCATATAGAGCAGGCTGAAGTGAGTGTTTGACTGGTTTGCTTGTTACGCTCGATACAATTTAATTATGCACGGTTGACAAACAACAGCGACCAATATTGCAAAATCAAATTTCCACAGCAACCAGCAGAGAACAACACGTACTGGACGGACGAACGTATGGGCAACTGGACACGGACCCGGAGCCGTAAATAAGACAATGCCAACCAGGCGCTTTTAATGAGATACACGCATACAAGTGCATGGGAGGGGAGGCAGCGCGAGTGGCATGCAACGCAGCGCATTGGCCTTGATAGCGCTTCAGTTGCTGCTGCTGCTACTGGCAACATATGAGTGGCGAAAAGTCTGCATCAGAATCTGAATCTGATTCTCAGTATGCTAATTCTATTGCCCTGCATTTCAATGAATGAAAACATGCAACAGCAGCCACAATCACATTGAGTATTGACAACAAAAAAATTCATCAGTGCATTTTCAATCTAATTAGAAGCTTTTGTGTAATAAAATATTATTGCAATTTGCAGCAGTATTCAATTTAAAATGCACATGCGAAATTTTAAGGTTTTTTACATTGACTGCCTAAAAGGCTGCAACTAAATACGCTCAGCAGTTTACTTAAGCTGCATATAAATTTTTGCGCAATATTTTATTTATGCTCGCTGCTAATTAATATTAACTAACAAAACAAAAAGTTACAAACCCGCAGCAATAGCAAATTTGAAAAACTCGCCAAACATTGTTTATGCATTACACAAGTTTTTTAGACAATTATTAAGTATTAAATAGTTTTTGTTGCAAGCAAATTTAATTAAATTTTAATTTGCAACTACATGCTGGCTAAAAGGCATTTTAGTTAAAGTTAATTGCTCAAATGCTAAGTGAGGATGTCAGCTTGTTGCATCGGCGGTTGGGGTGAAGGAGCACAGGAAATGCTGCTAATAGTTCTTGACAGAGTGACTGATTGACAGACTGACGTTGCTGCAGGCAAAGGACTGTCTGTATGATTTGAAAATTGCTCGACCGCCCATCACCAACTTTCTACTACTTTTTACCGTTACAAAACTTTTACGCAGACTGGAAGTGAATTCATAATATATTAATGGCAATTCATTTAAACGCAAGCAATGCGTCAAAAACTAAAAGCAGCAGCTGTCTAGGCTCAAATGAAGAATAAGCTATCAATAGGCAAATGACGTGCAGGCAACAACTTCACGTACATATGTGTGTGTGTGTGTGTGTGTGTCTGCATTGCCATATATAGCAGACAGGTATTGATTAAGTCAATTAGAGAGAAATTCATTGACAGTTGGATAGCTCTGGTTACCAAAAGCAAAAAATAGGACAACGGCTAATCAAAGATCGTAATACCGAAACCCAAGTGTATGTGTATCTGCATGTGTGTGTGTGTGTAAATTAAGCCACAAGGTATGCTATTGTATGTCGAACTGACAAAACCGGGCAGTGATCCATTTCTGGCTAAAACATTGTTACAGCTCCTAGTTCCTTGAACCTGTTAATTAACAACATTTTTGCTTTTGTTAAAACTTTCGACATATTTGAGCTGCAAACATTTGCTTTATTACATGCCTCTATTCAGTTTAGACTTAACTAAGTTAAGATCTAATCTTTATCTAGCTGCGCTTAGATAATTTTTTTATACAGCTGTATGCTTTAGCTAATTGTCGTGGGAGCAACAATCAACTTATCAAATCTGTTTAGTTGCCATAAATTAAGCGACAGATTAGGCAAATACAAATACACAAAGTCAGCAAAAATAACAAATGACGTAAACTTCAGAAAAAAACAAAAACAATTAATATTTGAAACTCTTTCACATTTTAGTGTGCGTGGGCCGCAAGCGTAGGCCAACAAAAAGCTGACTGCTGTAGTACTCTTGTTGTTGTTGTATGTGTGTGTTTTTTCTATTTCGCCAGCAGCTGCTTTGCCATGAGAACACATCTGATGATGATGATGAGAACAACACAAAATAGGTTTAGCCCATTGTTCGGCAGACAATCTATATGCACCACACGTTTGTATTTGTGTGTGTGTGTGTGTTTATTGCACAACTTCAGTTAGAACTATTCTCTCACATATGTACACTTGCCACACTTACCTTAGTTGTTGTTGTTTTGCCGTTGCGCGCAATCTCTTGCCGCATGTGCTACGTCGCTCGCTATGAAATGTTCTTGATATTTTTGGCGGCCTAATTGTTGACAACTCATGAATTTATAAAAATTTGCATAAACTTGGCTAAAATATGCGCCTGTGCCTTAACCTAACAATTGTCCGGTCCGGTATGTGGAGTTAGTCCGTTTAGTACATGTGCATGTGTGTGTATGTATGTGTGTTAAGCTCCTTATTGGCAATGGTGTGTACGCAATATGCAAACAAACTATGCACCGCCGCTTTATACTTTTTTACACTTGACAACTTTAACAAAAAATCAACAAAATATTCTTGCCACACAAAATGTCAATGCATTTATAAATGCACAAATATTATTAGTTAGTAACTCTAGAATGTGTGTTTACCGCTAAGCGTACTCGTCGTGACTGAATTTTAAAAAAGCACTTCGGTTTTTGAGAACACACTCCGTTGTTTACTGCTTGCTTGCCAGTGTTAAACTGTTTCGATCTAAATGTTCGAAGCCGACAGCGCGCTATAACTTTTAGAAATGCCTTCAGTGTAGGCGAAGTGCGAAATCGTCTCGTCTCTGATTGGCTGAGTGAGGTCGCTTCTGGCAGGCGGCGTCTGGCAAGCTGCGTCTGGCACCAGTGATGCGCGTATTTGTAACGAGTACTTCTTTCAACAGATATGTAACGATTCGAACAGCCAATTTATAGACAATTTTCAACTGCTAATTCGCTGTGTATTGATATTCTTTTTTAGAAATAAATGTAGGGTCATACAAATGTGTTTTAAAAAATGTTTTAATAGCTACAGTCACAGCATGTGAGAAAGTACCAGTATAGTAGCAGTTATTTTGTAACAAGTATGTGAAGTAGAGTCGGCACTGGTGCCCACATATAACACAGGGTTGCATTTGAGCACTGTCTAAATGCAGCCCGCCAACTTTTATAAACATTTTAAAGCTAAATTTGAAAATGACCAGCTTTTGGAAAATAACTATTCTCAAGTTTATTACTGTGTAAAAATGCAATATTGAACTTAAAACCATGATATAAGTTCATTTGGCGGATTTTCTTTACATTTTCAATACTGGATCAAGTACAACACTCAAAAACACAGTGCTGTGTAGACAATTTCAATCATAATAAACACTAATCTTATTGAAAAAGAAGTCCTCGAATTTAATTGAATAAATGGAAAAAATATAAGAAGATATCTAATTCAATTCAATGAATGTAAATATTTACGATATTTATAGAAATTATTAAATTTTATCCACCGAAAATGTATTTATAATATAAATAATATTAAATATGTATATAATATCAGGGGTATTAAGCTGATAAAATATTTAGGGTTGCTAGCGCTATCGGGTGGCAGCTAAAGTGTTGCCCTCCAATTTCGATTAAACGCATATTCAAATATGCAATACAACCTTAACTTGCTCGCCCGCTCCACTGACCCAAGTTTACAGGAGAAATTATTTTTTTGAAAAACTTTGCACTCATATTTCTTCTTAGTTATTATTTCTTATATATTTTTGTGTACCCACATTTAAAATGCATATATGTTTGTACTTGTGTACATACATTTTGTTATACCTTCCATGTGTGCACGGCATGACATTAAAATTATAAATTTTTTGTTCGCATTACAATGTCTACAGCAACACGACGTTGACGTGTAGAAGAAGAGGGCACTAGTTATTAGAAGGGTAACTCACGCTTGAGTGTGAGCGAGTACACTATAGTGTGCTTCTAGCTATTAGTGTCAGCTATAAGTATGTTTGTATGTATGTGTGTACATAAGCGATAAATATATGTTTGTATGTGGCGGCAGTGTGTGTGGGATAAAACCAGCAGAAAAACAACAACACAACAGCGCATTGAAGCGCGCTCTGTCGATGACTAATATTTCAGGGCTGCCATATGAACTGTGCGGGGTGTGCCCGTTAACTGAATGATTTTTAAAAAAATAAATGCAACTGGGGGGGTTTTAAGTAGATTCTGCATTTATATAAAATACATTTCCAATCGATTATAATTATATATATACATAAAATGTAATTGTGTATATTTTTTTTTAACTACAATAGATAAACTTGTATACCCAGTCAAGATTTGTAACATGTGCAGTATATGTATGCATATACATACATATGAAGGTACATATAAATATAGCGCACATGAGTAAAGTATATAAAATGAGTGCTTACTATACAAAACATAGAAAATATTATAAAAATTACTTTAGCTTTCGAAGTTGAATTTAAAATTACATTGTCTTTAGCATAACTGCACTTCGAACTTGCCGAATAGCGCGCGCCAACCTGTCGGCGGGGGTTACGCAAAAACCTATCATCAGCATAGATCTCGTCTTGCCACCGCAACCCTGTTTCTGTCTATTAAACCAATTTCATAATGTTGCCTTCAATGCATCTGGCAACCCAGGCAGGCAGTCAGAGGCACAATTTCATATACACACACACGCAAACATAATACATACGAACGGATGTATGCGCGTATGTGTGGTATATACTCATTGTTTGTGTATAAGTGTGCGCCAGAGTGGCCTGCCCGCTTATTTTGTGAGTTGGCAGCGCGCTTAGTTCAGTTGAATTCAGTTGTTATTTTCCCGTCAAACTTACGCTACTGCTACAACTCTGCTGCTCTCTGTTCGTTCGTTCGCTTGCTTTCTATTTGATTTCGTTTTTGTGTTATTAACAAATTTGTTGTTGTATGTGTGTGTACGTGCTCATTTCGAAAATATTCTAACGAAAATGCTCGACAACAACAGGAACTGCAGGGCCAAAAAGAAAGAACGTTGTTGTAACTGCTATAGCAACAATAAGAAACGATAAAAGTTTTTAAAAATTGTATATGAAGATAAGTGAGGCTGCGATTGCAAACGAGTTTTGTTTGTTTGCATTGGGCAAAGCGCGCGCATAATCCGAGTTGCCATCAAGGTGAAACTGCCAACTGGCATTGACTGTTCAATTTAATATAATTTTCCTCAAATTAAGAATAAATAACAAACACAAGGCAAGCTCAAGAGGAAGCTGTAGAAATTGGCGGCGGTTCTCAGTACAAAAAAAAAATCAAAATACCAACTAATCGAAAAGAAGGCAAAGCAGACCAAAAACACACACACGCACTAACACATATACCGCGCGTACACTCAACGTACATAAATACTACGAAAAAAAAACACATACATACGCCCAGCATAGACAAACAAAGGGCAACAGTGTAGCGCTCTCGCTTGCACACACGGCAAAATCATTTGGCGTGGGAGCGAGACGGCATACAGGTGACCAGTGAGTGCCAAATGTCACAAGAAATTACAACACTGCTGTGAAAGAGGAACGGAATAAAAACAACAACAACAACATTAGCCAGCAGCCGTAGGCAGAGCATCAAAAGCTAGCTAGCAAGAAGAAGAAGAAGCACCAAGAGTAATAACATAAACAAACCAAAACAAGTACAAAGCGGGCGCCGGCTACAACTAAAAAAGCAATTTGAAAACATACTCTTCACTCCCCGAAGTCCTAAGCCAAACACAAATGCTAAAATGTTACCTAGCATGCAATCAACGACTGCAATACAGCATAATAACAACAGTTACCTGATGGCAACGGAACAGGAAATATCTCATGTGGAATATGATGTTATAAACTTCTACACAGATGAAAATCCAATTCCAGATGCAACAACCGAACTAACAACAACAACAGCAGTAACAGCAGGAGCGGCAACGCCAACGCAGCGTTGCTCTCGAGTGAGCAGCAACAACAACACATTGCTGGATGTTGTTGTTCACTCGAGATCAGTGCGCGACAGTCACTTGAGGATGCCAACTGTTGGCCATCTGGACGATGCGGAATCCATGGTGACATCTATGGCTAGCAGCAGTCGTTCGCGAGGTGGTGGGAATATTAGCAGCAGGCATCGTACCAAAGACAGTGGCGCCACTGTTAATGCTACACCCACGCTGGGTGTTAATATGCGCGTAACTGGACAGTGCAGTCAAGGAGGTCGCAAATATATGGAGGATCAATTCTCTGTGGCTTATCAGGAGTCGCCGCTTACACATGAACTGGAATACGCTTTCTTTGGCATTTATGATGGGCATGGCGGCACAGAGGCCGCACTCTTTGCCAAAGAGCATCTTATGCTGGAGATTGTTAAGCAGAAACTCTTCTGGTCCGACAATGATGAGGATGTGCTGCGAGCAATACGTGAGGGCTATATAAGCACACATTTCGCCATGTGGCGGGAGCAAGGTGAGTGTTCTGCTTGTGTTCGCATATTAATAATTAATAGCTTCCAAAGTGCATTGCCAGTTGAGCAACAACACAAAACAACAAAAACAAAAGTAGCTTATCGATAAACGATAAAAGATTGCTGAGTGGAATATTCCACAGGCTTGCCTGCCTGTTGTGGCTTTCACTATGACAACGTATTAAAAACTGTGCGTTAGAGTGAGACAACTAGTGAGACAACAGTATAATTAGCAGGTCAACACTTGAGAAGGTTGGCAGGCTAAGTAAATTGTGACGTCACATAAGCTTAAGAAATTAATCCAATTTAAAACAAAAGAGAAAATACGCACACACATACATAATAAAAACATGTAAATATGTTTAAAAAGCTGCAATAATTGCACTGACATTTTTAAACAAATTTGCTACTTTTGTTGCCAGCGCCGGCAGAGCTAAATTAAAAATAGTATGTATATCGAGCTGGCTTATCTAAATCCAAATACATACATACATGTATGTATATCGATTTATCAATATTTACGCAACAACCCTAGCATTGTTAGTAAACACAATTTGTTTGTTTTTGTTGTTGTTTTTGCAGACAAATGGCCTCGCACCGCCAACGGTCACTTGAGCACAGCGGGCACAACGGCCACAGTTGCCTTTATGCGTCGCGAGAAAATCTACATAGGTCATGTGGGCGACTCGGGCATTGTGCTGGGCTATCAGAATCCACACGAGCAACGTTGGCGCGCCAAGCCGCTGACGCGAGATCATAAGCCCGAATCGGTGGCGGAAAAGGCGCGCATACAGCGCTCTGGTGGCCAGGTGGCCATCAAGTCTGGAGTGCCGCGCGTCGTATGGAATCGTCCGCGAGATCCTTTGCATCGTGGGCCCATTAAGCGGCGCACGCTGGTGGATGACATACCATTTTTGGCGGTGGCGCGTTCATTGGGCGATCTATGGAGCTATAATTCGCGTTGCAGAGAGTTCGTGGTTAGTCCCGATCCAGATGTCAAGGTGGTCAAAATTGATCCCGATATGTTTAGGTAAGTGATGCGGCATTTACTAATTGATTTATTTAATCGAAATTAATTTTGGGGTGCAGATGTTTAATCTTTGGCACTGACGGCCTTTGGAATGTGGTGACCGCACAGGAGGCAGTGGATGCTGTGCGTGAAAAGCATGTGATGGGCGAATGTCTGAGCGAGCAGGATTCAATGAATCCCAGCAAGGCGCTGGTGGACAAAGCGCTCAAAACGTGGGCAACTAAAAAGATGCGGGCGGACAATACATCCGTGGTAACTGTGATATTGACGCCATCACTTGGCGGTGGCACAACAATTGCTGGCGAAGGTGATGATGTGGGCATGGATATTGAGAACTATTGCCCTGCTGATGCGGATACTGAAATGAGCACGCAGCGTCTGGAAATGGAGCTGTGCAGTGTTATTGAGGAGAAGGAATATCCGCATGAATTGCCGTATAGTGCTGTGGCCAAGCGCTTCTTGCCACCGGAGCTGTATCGCAACTACAACTACTATGTGGACGAAGTGGAGCAGGTGGAGTACGTTGAGGAGCTGGTGGAGGAGGAGGAGGAGGCAGCGGCGGCGGCGGCAGCAGAGATTGATGAGCAGCAGCAGCTGCATCAAGAGCAAGTGACGGCACATTATAATTTACTGCAGCAAAGCAAATGTTTGCGTAAAACGCTCAGCGCTTGGCAGCAGCGTCAAGAGCCGCAGGAGCAGGTTCTAACAGCGCAGTCAACGTTGGAGATATTTAGCAACAGCAGCAGCAGCAGCAACAACATGGAATTGGAGCAAAACTTTGGCAACTATGTGGGCAGCACGGCAAGTTTTGCTGAGTCATACAATACGCTGCTTAATGAACAGCAGCGTCATCAACAGCAGCAAGAACAACAACAACAACAGCAGCAACAACAGCAGCAATACAATCCGCAGCAGCAGGCACAACAACAGCAACAGTCACAGCAGCAGCAGCGGCAACAAGAACAACAACAACAACAACAACAACAACAGCAGCATAGCATGCAGGAAATATTGCAAGAGCAGCAGCAGTATCAGCAACAGGAGGGCTATTCGCTAACGCAACTGGAAACACGACGCGAGCAACAACAACAACAACAACAGCAGCAGCAGCAGCAGCAACAACAGCAACAGGTTGCCTGCAGCAGCAGCAGCAGATGGTCGCAGCCATCCTATTTGCCGCAGCCAGCAGAGTTGCTAGAGTTGAATGCGCTGCTGCAGCAGGAACGCGCCGAGCAGCAACAGGTGGCGCTGGAGCGAGAGCAACAGCAGCAGCAGCAGCAACAACAACAGCAGCAGCATCAACTATTGCTGGTCGAGGCAAGCAGTTCTAGCTCTAATTCCAGTAACGACTGCATTACACCAACAACAGAGTTTATTTATGAAAGCATGTCACAAATCTGGGGTGAGCCGCTGCCTACACTGCAAGACAATGAGGTTAGCTCGACGCTGCCCAATACGCCCACGGGCACGCCTACAAGCACGCCAACACCAACGCCCACGCTGCCAACAGAACAGCAGCAACAGCAGCAGCTGCCGCTGAAGAGCGAAGCTAAGCAGCAGCAATCGCAAAAGTTGAGCTCGTTGGCACCAAAGCTGCGACGTTATCGCAATGTGCCCAATGAGAATCATCAGCAGACGCGTCGTCGTCAGCTGTTTAAGCATAGCAAGAGCAAGTCCTTCATAGGCGCCAGCGCTGCTGCCATTGTTGCCTACAGCAGCAGCAGCAACAACAACAACAGCAGCAGCAGCAATAATAACAACAGCAGCAGCAGCGGCAATGCTGTTATGCCTAGCAGCAGCAGCAGCAGTGGCGCTGGCAGCAGCAGCCGCAGCAACAGTCGTAGACGCAGCGTTAATGTTGGCGCCGGCAACAACAACAACAGCAGCAGCAGCAGCGTTGGCGTCATGATGACGCGTCGCAGTCACAGTTTAAGCTTAGCCACGGCTGTCGTAAGCAAACGTCAGCTGCGCAGCAGCATTTGTCAGCTATCGCAGCTTGGCAACTTGGATCTAAGCAAACGCACGCTGCGCACGCGCAACATAACAGCAGCAACAGCAACAACAACAACAGCAGCAGCAGCAACAACAGCAGGCGCAGCAACTGCTGCCAGCAGCAGCAATCATAGCAATGCTGCTAGAGCCAATGCAAACTTTGTTAAGCCCGCAGCAGCAGCAACAACACCAACGGCAGCAGCAACAGCAACTGTTGTTGCTAGCACACGTCGCCTGCGTCGCTGCAATGAAGAGCGCGAACAGCGTCGCAGCTTGCGTCGCAACAATCTCAATATCAATCAACAGCTTGGCAGCAACAACAGCAGCAGTGGCGGCGGCGGCAACGGCTCTAGCGCTGGCAGCAATCAATTCAGCAAATCAACACGCCTGCAATCATGCAGCGGCGCCATTGCAGCGCGTCCGCCGCCTTCACCAAAGAAATTGAACGCCGTAGTGCCAACGCTGGCAATCGGCACGCGCGCCTATACTGCGGCGCTGGCAGCGGCTGCTGCTGATTTAAACAAGCGTTGGTCGCTACGCAGCAGCAGCAGCAGCACCAACAACAACAGCAGCAGCAACAGCAACAACAATAACAATGCAATGGCTACACTTGTTACCGCCATTCGTTGCTATAGTGCGCGCAATCGCGCCGCAGCTGCAACGGCAACAACAACGGCAACAACAACAACGAGCACGTCGCGGCGACGCTGATGTGGAGCACGCCCCCAAATTTTCAAGTACAAATACTGCAAGCATTAAAACAGTAGAAATCCTTTAACAAAAAAGCAAAGAAAAAAAATAACGCATATAACTTAAAAAAGTAACAAAGCATTGTGCGACAACAAAAAGAGCAAATTGAGTGACTTCTGTTATATTTAAATAACAACAAAATCAAACACACACACACACACACACACATGCAAACAAACAAACACTCTAAATTTATTGTATATAAACCAATTACTATAACAAAAAAAAACATTTTGCACATCTCTATATAGTATATATATATATTTATAATTGTAAATTAAGTATTGCATCCACTCAAAATTATTAGTTATAAGCGCTTGACAAAATTACACACACACATACACGCGCAGACATATTTAGCTATGTTTAAATTTAGTAATAAAACCAATATATATTAATATATATTTTTTGTAATTGTCCGTTTAAGTTTAACTACATATAATATTTGTGTGTACGCCTCGAGAAACAAAGCTTTATTGATATGAGCGTTATATTGCATACTTTAGAATTAAGCACAATTTTTTTTGTTTTTTTTTTTTTTGCTATCATTTTCATTTTAATTTGTTTAAACTTAAGTCACAAGTATTTATTTATTTAGCCGAAGTCGAGAAGAGATGCTAGTAACCATAATAATAATTGTCAACTATATATCATTTTTGTCATTAGTTTAAACACTTTATTGTGCATTGACCACGAATTATGAACAAAAGCAAAAATATAATTTAAAAAACGTACACAACACGGAACATTTTATGTGGGTTAGCAGCAAAGAAAACATTGCATACTTCAGAGAATTTAAAAAGCAGTTAAGCAGAATTGGCCTTTAACTGCTATCGAACAAATTGTTAACTTGCTTTGCACAATATCGAGCAGCAATTTGACATATTATTTTTTTTTTTCTAAATAAATATAATTGTTACCAACTAATGCAAATGCAACCAAATATAATAAGCCTATTCATTTTGCATTAAATAAAAACATATTTTTACAAACAAACAAGACTTTGTTTATTTTGCATTTCAAATCCTTTAGCGCGCTCAATAAGCAGCTGAGCGGTGTTGCCATTACGATAGCACAGCAGTGCTGTCATGTTATCGTTATCGATTTGGCTGCAATTGTCAAGACAAGTTGTAGTTTAAAATCAGCAAACTTCATTGATCTGTTACATGTCAGACACGCTGAGCATTAATTGCAATAAAGTGAGTTGTTAATAAATAAAATTGCATTTTATCATAAACAATTGTATAAAGGCGCCAAAGTTGCTGTCGCTCATATGTTTTGTGTTTTTCTTCATATGAGCGCGCGCGCTCGCCAGTTTCGTTGTGCATGTGTGTGTGTGTGTGTGCTTGTGTGAATGACAATCGCGTCGTGAGCCAGGCAAAGCCGAAACAACAAAAAAAACTTCTGGCCATTTGCCGACAACAGTTAAGCGCGTTCGTTTCTCTTTCTGCTGCGCGTTTCGCCTGCCTTGCAAGTAAATCATATACTATTTTTTTTGTTGTTGTTGTTATTAATAGTGTGTTGCTCTATGCGTGTGTGAGACAGTGTGTATATTTTTTTTTATTATTATTAACGAGTGAAAATATCCTGTGCTGCTAACAATGCAACTCTTAATTAATTAAAAGCAATGGCAAGTGTAAACAAATAATCCTGGAATGTGCATGTGTTGCTGCTGTTGATGTTACTTTATGCATATGTATGTGTGCGTGTGTGTGTGTGGCAAAGTCTAGCTCAAAAACTTTATGTGCTAAAGGCTGCCAGCTTAAATTTAGTGAAATAGCAATTTTAGTGTTTGTCAATTGATGGGCTGTCAAGTCGCAGTCGTAGTTCTCGACTTTTGCTGCTTGAGACTTAATCCATGCTAGTTGCTGTATGTGTGTGTGTGTGTGTGTGTGTGTGTGTGAATTTTCCACCCCACATCGGTTACAGCTCGGGTCCCGGCTCGCAGCTTCCCTTGAGCCGGATTCTAATGCGGCTGTTGTTGTCGCTCTTAGTTTCAACCCCCCTTCGGGCAATGTCTTAAAACGTGTTTCAAAACTGGGTGGCTTACAGCTTGTATGTATATGTGTGTGTCGGCGCGCTTGTATGTGTGTGTCTGTTTCTGTTGAATTGTTGCTGTGGCGCATTATCCTTGGCTGCGCTTTGTGCGAGTTTTCGCCGTTATGACATCAACACAAGCTTTGGCTTCAGCGCTCCCTTGCGCTCGCTGTCTCTCTCTCTCTCACACACACACACACACACACACACACTATCGCTCACTCGCTGTTTAATACTATAGCGAGCTTTGTCCTTTTAAAGCTCGTGGCTTGGCCTTGCTCGCTGCTGCGTTTTGAGCCAAACGTTCTTAGTTGTCAAAGCGGGATTTGTTGTTGCTTTATTACAAAATTAATTGCTATTGATTTGTTGCAGTGCAAAACAATTTTAGCTTAACTTATTTATTACTTACAAGGCGCGTGGCTGCAACACATGCAACTCACACACACCACACACACACACGCATTTATAGATATTTCATTGCATTCTAAATTTGTAACTTTGGCTTTTGGGGCACACACACATAAAAATAAGCTGTAGTATAAAAACTAAAGAAAGAAATACACATGATCGGTTTACCTATACAGCTACGCCCTCATATACAAAGCATACACACACACACACACACACATGCATATATATATATCTAAACTATAGCTAGCTCTATCACACCTAATGGCGCAACTCAAGATTTGAGCATTGGCAGCGTTCAAACCATTGCGAGGGCAAAAGAACTTTAGTTTTTTTTTTGTTTTTGTTTTTATGATGCTTTTGCCTAAAAATATCCACGCTGATCATCATTCTGAGTTGGACTCGCGTTGCTTTTGCTGCTTTCAGGCCACTTTACGTGGGCTAAAAACGCACAGTGTCCATGCTCTATATAGACATAGTTTGAAAATTCAAAAGCTCACTTCACACATATCAGTTTACGTTATGCTGGCCTAGAGGATCGTAGCAAGTAACTGTAAGCTTAGAAACATTTAATATTATTAGAAATAGCACAATAATTGGCTTGGGTTTAGCTTAAACAGGCTGCATTAATGTTAGTACAATGTTTAAATTGTTAGTTAATAATTTAGCTATTGCTATTTAGACTTGAATTTTCCAATTTTAAACAGTTTTATACTTGCAATTTAGCAATGTTGCTATAGCTAAAGAACTAACTTAGCATATTTTACATTTTTCTTAGCATTTAATTTTAAAATTCTCTAAAATGAGGCTTGGAATTTAGCGTACTATAGATCTATACTAAAAGTAAGAGTCTTGGTTTATATTTCAAACACAAAGTCTAATTTGTTGTTATTTTATACATTAATTTAGGTACAGCTAAAAAATCTTAAATATTTTTTCAAACATTTTGCAAAATAAAAATTTGCTTATATTTATGTTCTTAGTATCTGAAATTTTGGGGAATTGCAGTTCAAAACTAACTAAAGAATAAATTACAAAACTGTATTAAACTTCAATTGAAATAAACAGAATTGAACAAACAGCTTAAGAGTTAAAAGTTGACTAACTTCAGTTACGATTAGATGTTATATCAAGTTTTAGTTTTAATCAACGAAGATCACTTTGTGCATAGAAAATAAAAATTTCTAGCGCAGCAGCAAAACTTAAAAACAAAAACTATATATAAAACTTAGAGGCAAAGGCAGCAGCTAGCGTTAAGTTTAGCATGTTGCTGTCTCGCTCTAACGCTCGGGCGCTCTCTCTCTCACTCAGACACTTAGCGCTAGGTGAGGCGAACCCCATGCGTGGTTAGAGGGCCCAAAGCTTGCCCATAGTTGTGTTTATTTTTGGCTTGGGCCATTTATAGCGCTCATTTCAGCGCTCGCCTAGGCTATAGCTATCTCTGTCTAGCCGACTCGGCTCGGCTCTAATGCAGCCACATAGGATGTATATACAATTGCATGTGTGTGTGTGTGTGTGTGTGTGTATCTAACAGAGTTAAGTTCAATTACCTTAAAATGGATTAAACAAACAGACAAACGGGAAACTGTTATCAAGCACACATACAAACAAACACACACACACACAGCAGACGCAGGCGCGCAGAGCTAAGTGAGTGTGCGTGTTGTCGCTTCTGATCCCAACTTTTCCCCAGTTTGATTGTTGATGCTGCCAAAAATAAATTTGAACTCACTACTGGCAAAGAAGAATAACCAACGCATTGCCAACACACCTCGCAGCCCTCGTCCCCCCACACTCACATGCGCGCAGCCCTTGTTTAAATTCGAGGCGCGCTCAAGTGCGCAAGAGAATGAAAAACAACAGAAAAAAAAAATGCAAGACGCTTGCGACTTTTGTTTATAAAAAGCCAGACAAGACAAAGAAACGCAGCGAGAGCGAGACAGCGTTCAGTGTGTGAGTGAGAGCGCGTTTTGAGCAAGAGTCATCCCCAAAATATAAAAAAAAATATGCTAAGGGGGGCGGCGTTCATGACGCAATGTCTACGTGCCGACCTCATTAGTTTCGAGTTTCCCAATCCACAAAAAAAGAAAGAAAAACTAAAAACAATCAAGCGCAGGCATTTCAAATTTTCATGAAAAACTTGCACGGCTGCCACAAATTTTTCAACATAATTTTCTCGAGATCAGAAAGCTTAAACTCTAGCCATACAAACAGATATATATATATATATAGCGAGCGTCTATATATGTTATATACATATAGCCCCAGCCCACAAGCGATCCTCTCTCTGCCGTCGTTTGCGCCTCAACGCGTCGTCGTCTCATCCGCGTCTATTTATAAAGTCCAAAAACAAAATCCGAATCAGTTTGTTTGTAAGCAATACAGCTGCCCCTAAGAGTTGCCAGGTTTTGTAAAGTACAGTTAGCAGCTGAAATGCACTAGGCTTAGGCCATGGATTGAGAGCGAAACTTAAAGCTGCAGCTAGGTCTAAGCCAGGCTTTAAACGCTGCTAGCCACACTTTGGTATAAGCCAAATTGCATTTTAGCGCATGGCCTCATGCAATTGGAATTTGTTACTTGGCCAAAAATGTTTACAATAATTAATTTTCTCAGTCTGTACTTGCATATAAACAAAAAAAAAAAAAAAAAGAATCGCTGAGCATTTTCTTTCGCTCATGAAGCTGCGATCTCTTGCGCTCGCGCTGCTGCTCACTGTTGCTCACACATTCTTTTGAACTTTTGGTTGGAAAATTGCCAAAACCTCATGGCGCTTTTGGTTTTCAAACGACTCGACCCCCAATTGCCTGGCTAGAGGTAATGGCAGTGCGAGCGAGTTGGCAATAGCTTGCAACAGCGCTGGCGGCAGCGAATGCGCCGTTGGCTGCTGCTGTTGCTCAGCTCGTGGCCAACAGGCTGCGTTGGCTGCTCGGCCGCTCGTAGCGCTCGGGCCGGGCCCGGGCCGGGTCGAGTCAGTTGTCTGAATTCAGTTTTTAGTATTCAATTGGACTGCGACTGCGACTATTTCGATCGCGACGAGCAAGCAACAAAATCCCGACAAACGGATCGAAAGAGAGAGAGAGCGAGAGCGAGCAAGAGAGAGAGAGAGAGAGAGAGGGTAAAACGCTTGTGTTCGCGCTTTGCGCTTTTCAGCATTTTCCGCTTATATGTATATATAACATATATAGATTTAGCTAATTGGACGAGCAGCAAATAAGCAAACTCATGTAGGAATTGCACTGCGCACTGCTTGCTTTAGCTACTTTGTAGCTATAAAGCTAAAGCTTAGCTTGAAACACACGCTCAATTGAGCATAAGCTAAGCTCAGCGAGAAGAGCGAGTGAGCGCTCGCTCAGCAACAAGTGCGTCAACAATTCAACAAAGTTTGTGAGTCAGCGTATTGGTAACCAAAAAAAACAGAAAAAAAGAGACAGACTATTTATTTATTAGATCAAAGTGTGTGTTAGGGGGGGTGGGCGCTGAATTGACTGCATTTGCGCACATAGTATATTATGCTTGTGTGTATGGAGCCACAAGCTCACCTTTAAGGCGATAAGATAAAGCTTCGACACAGATTAGATATTAGGCGAGAACCTGGAACCAAAGCATGAGTTGTGCTTCTGCCGATGAGCGCGAGCAAAGCTTCACTGCCGCGCATTATCTCCAATGAAGCGAAAAGAGTCGCAGGCTTACAAAAAGTTTGTGCTCTAGTTTTCAATAGTAAAAATTCTCAGTCTGTTGTCTGCTTTGTGTATTTTATATATATATGAGTGTGTGTGTGTGTGTGTGTAGTCTGTTGCTTGTTTACGATTTGTCTAACGTATTTCGTTCTATGTATTTTTAATTTTAGTCCAAGGTTTGAAACAACAACGCCGCCGCCGCCACCGCCTCCTCCTCAACTATAAACGTAATCAAACCAACAAAGAAAGCGCACAACGCAGAAACAAAGTCTTCAATCACAACAAGCGTACAAGAAAGCGAAAGAGAGCACAAGAGAGCGCCCACATTTAGTTATATACACAGCCAGCCAGTAGAGCGCGCGCTATACAACAAATTACGCATACGCCGCATTAGCCTGCCAAAATATTTGAAAGTAAATCAAATAATAATAACAGACAACTGAGCGCGCCGAGCTATAAAATATATATTCTAACCAAAAAAAAGAAAAAACTCACCTCAATTCGGTGTTAACTGACGCAGCTGCATGGGCCAACCAGAGCATTGAGCATTATATATATACAAACGCTCACACTCACACTCACACTAGTGCTGCCGCCCGCTCGCCCCCGCTCAACCCAAAAATAGCAACAGCAACTGCAGCAGCAGTCCATAGGCCATAAGAAGCCTTCAAAACCACCGTGCATTGGGGCGTGGTGCAGAGATTTTCAAACTGTAGCCGGCTAAATATTCAGGTGAGCGCCATTTTCCTAAACTAGACATATAGACTTCAATTTATAAAGTTGCTGAAATTGAAACATTTTAAGGTCCAAGCTCATTTATTTATGCAATAGTTTGAAAATATTAAAATAATTTGATATTCAATGTAGAGCTTTTGGCTTAAAACTGTGCTAAATTCATTTCATATATTTTTCAAGATTTTTTAAGCTTAGCACTTTTCATAAATTTGTTGCAATTGATTCTATTTGATTGTTATAAAATGAATTTGCTTATTTCTGACTGCTAATTGTTTAGAATTAATTTCTTATATATTTTGAAACTCATTGCAATTTAGCTGCAGTAGCAAAAATTTGAAAGATTTTTTTTTGGTGTATATAGATTAAATTTTATTTGATAACACTGCAGAACTTTAGCAATTATAAGCACAGTTTATTTTATTGATTTTTCACTTTATGAGCAAATTAATTAGCTGTGACTAATAGCTAAAGTATAAAACTAAAACAACTGACAAATTCTGATAAACGTATAAACTGTCAAGTCTAACTTTCAATACGCTTTATAGCTCACACATACACACACACAACTCTATGTGCTTCACTTGCTGGCTTTTGGCCATTCTTATCAAAGAGCCAACAAACGTTTGCAACCTAAAGCTCGCTCAACTTACAGTAGACCACAAACAAAATATGAACTATATATATATATATATATATATATATATATATACACATACTATATCTATTGTTTACTTGTATATGTAAATAGTTCTGGCTAAGCTAGCACGAGGCTAAGTCAATGATAATACCAACAAAACAAATTTTTGCTTTGAAAGTTGAATACATTATAACAAGTTCCCTCACATTGGTGAAACTAAAAATTTACACCAATCACCAATAAATTCACCAAGTTGCGTCTGCTTTACTTCTTAGTCCAAAACAATAGCCGAGAATTCGTTTGTTTAGCTAAAAGTAGCAGTAATTTTTATTCATAACAAGCGTTGGTGAATTGTTGAGTTGCTTAAAAATCAACAATTACTAGCATTGCTTTTCAAAATAAATTTCAAAGTGTGCAACAAGTTAAAAATTATTTTGCTGCTTATATAAAAGCAGTAATATTTTTTTTTTTTTTTATCTAAATTGAAGTAAAAATTTATAACAAGAGCTCAACAATTTCTACAAAATTAAAGTGCAAACAAATCAACAATAATTCATTTATTTTGTTTAAATTATAACTATGCATTCAAATTTACAAAAATTAATTAATAAATATTAGAAATAAATTATTCAATTAATTAATTTAGCAATATTTACAATAATTAAATGAAATAAAATAGCAAGAGCTCAACAATTTGAACAAATTGTATTTAGAAAATTGTAGAAATGTTTATTAGTAAACAAATTGAAATGCAAGCAAAACGTTGAACAAAGAAGTCATCAATTATAACTAAGCATTCAAATTTATACAAATTAAATTATATTTTATTAAATAATTAATTCATTTAGCAAGCGCCAAAGATTGTTTGAGCTGCCGATTTGTAACAATTTTTTTTTTGAAAAGATCACAACAGAAATTGAGAAATGATAAAGCCAGTGTTGTAACTGTAACGCTTGTGTAATAAACACACACATACATATACATAATATGCATTTGCACACAAGCGCATTTTCAATATTGAGAGAGAGAGAGCGTGAGAGAGAGTTCTAAATATTTCATACGCATTGAATCAAGCGACTGTTTGGAGCAGTTGAAAACACTTTGCCGCCCTTTCGACTCCCCCCCGCACACACACACACACACAGCTATACGAGGGGGGCGCGCGTTTTTTTATCAGTGGCTTATCAGTAAATAATTCCACCTGTTCCGCCAGTTAAAACATAGCGAGGGTGCAATCGACGCATGGTGCGGGTTATTGACGAAGGGGTCGCTATTTGGAGTAGCGCTTAAGTATGTCGTCTCTCTCTCTCTCTCTCTCTCTTTACGTGTGTGTAAAGATAACTTCGAGTCAGGTGCCGTTTTGAAGCTTCAGGTAAGCCGCATACACTTGCATTTACACATATATATATATATCTGTTGAGCCACTTGCATATGTGTGTGTATTATATGCACATAGATTTAAGTATTTGTAGTTGAAAAATTTTCAGTGTTTGCATTGCTCAGCAGAAAGCCATTGCCTAGAAGCCTACAAGCGCTTGGGCTCATTGTCAACTGGATTTCATAGATAACAAACACCAACAACACCAACACCAACACCAATACATAAACACCACACACAGTCTGCAATTCAGTTGGGTTTTTGTATTTTCCGTTTAATCTTATCTTAAAACTTGAGTCGACATCGCTGACGCTTTATACAGCTCACTCCACACACTCTTGGGTAGCATATACAAATATATACATATATGTTATATATGTTCTATATATAACAGATATATATATATAGGAAGTGAGACCAACACCATGTTCGACAAAGTCTTTCTTCGCTTATGCGCGTTCTACAACAAAATGCAAGTTGCATATCCTTTTAAAAGTTTAATATGCTGCCAGCAATCAAAGCGAGCTTTATTAGTACTATAATTTATTTAAACAAATTAATTACAATTGTAATATTTAGTAGAAGAAGTCCAATGTTTGTATGCCTTAAGCTTTGCTTTAAAATAGAATTAGAATAGCATAGATGTATAAGAGCGTCTTTAAATTTAAGATCTTATATTATTTTAGCAATTGTAGTTTTCTTTTTAATATATAGCTTCTTATAAAGTCGGTTTCTCATAAGATTTTGTCTTAGAATCTATAACTCTTACTCTAAAATATGCAAATTTAAAGCTTTGCTATTTTAATTTATTTTTTATTTATCAGTCACACTTAGCTAAAGTTATTGTTTTTGAATTTGTTATCTAATCATTACAGTTACAAATATATGTTTTGATATTTGTTGTCAGTTAATTAAAACCACGACTATTTGTTTATTAATGCTGCATATTATTTATTTATTAATGCAGCCTAAGGTCAGCAGAAACTAAATAGTTTAGCTTGGCGCTTTGATCGGTGCATAGAATAATTGAACTAAATTTTTTTTTGTGTTTTTGCGCTGCATAACAAACAAAAATATTATTACGCGATCGAGTGTACTGCAAGATTCTTGGAGATTATATATACACAATATATATATATATATGTGTGTGTGTGTGTGTGTGTGTGTGTGTATTTTGCATCTCTATTTACATCCACGCTGCTGCTGCTGGTGCCCACGTCAGTCTTCAGTTTAGTGCGCTCAGCTCTTCGTTTCTTCGCTGCTGCAGTCGACGTCGCAGCCGTCGTCAACCCTTACTTAGTAGCTGCTGCGCTTAAAACTGAAACTGTGGGTGTGCGGGCGGCCGAACTCCAGCATTGAGTTGCGCTTGTCGCGCTCTCTACCTCTTGCACGCTCTTTCGCTATGTGTCTGTGTGTGTGTGTGTGTGTACATTGCATTTATTTATAAACTGCGCTCATTGTTTTTGCCCCACACGCGGCTTTAGTTGCTCTGCATACGTTTGCCTCCTGTTTGGAATAAAAAAGAAGAAGAATATAAAAAAGCAGAAGAAGCAGCAGCAGCAAGCAACAGCAGCAAGCCTCGCTCTTTGGTTTAGAGTGGAGCTCGCTTGCACTCGCGCTCTCCGTTATGGTGTATGCTCGCTCTCGCTCGCTCACACATGCGCTCAGCTTGGATGGCAGCAGCAGCGCGTCATTCGTTAGCGTCGCTGCCATTGCGTTCTGTGCGCTGCTACGAGCTCTGCTGTGTGTGGGGTTGTTGTTGTAAACTCGGTTTCAAGCTTTAATTACGTCTCATACATACAAGCAAAAGCAAAACGTACAACGACGCTCGCTTCGCAGTCAGCGTGCAAACAGACGGACTCATTCAAACTCAGGCCCCAGCTGTGTCACATGTATAAGAGTGTGTGTGTGTGTGTGTGTGTCGCTGTCGGTGTGTGCGTTCTATGCGGGGCCGTATGGCTGGGCTGTTGCTGTTGGCCTGCGCGGTATTCCTATTTTTGTTTGCTTGCCATCGTTGTTGTTGTTGTTGTTGGGCAACGGTACTTTTGAGCGCCAGCCATTATTTGCTCGAATTCAGTCAAGCTTTGTGCTTCGTTGCTGCCGCTCGCGAAGTTATCGCGTCGCCGTCGCCGTCCCGTTAACTGCAGCAGCCCACAAAAAAAAAAAAAAAACAAAAAACGTAACCTAAGCTCAACGTAACAAGCCACCCTACCACCCACTGTTTGCACTATTCAAATTGTGTGTGTGTGTGTGCCTGTCTGTGTGTGTTTGCTTCGTTTTACGTTCAAGCTCTGCCCGGCTTTAGCCGCTGTCTCCAAAGCGTGAGTATTATTAATAAATACAAACATGTGTGCGCTTCACTCTCTCGCTCTCACTTTGCCGCGTGTGTGCGTTGGCACGTTAATCTCCAATTGAGATTAGATATAATGTTACGCCGCCACACACACACACACACGCACACATTATTGTTTTTAAATATGCGCCTGCATATTTAGCAAACATATGTTGTGAAGCTTGCAAGCTTGGCTTCGGTTTTTAAAGCTTTCAAAGCTTGCAGCTTGAACTTAAACTCGGACTTTTAACCCCTTCTTAGCTTCAAGCAATCGATAAAAGCTCTGACGCCGCTGCTTATCAATAGAAACTACAAAATACATTTAATTGGAAATAAAGTCACATGTTTGTCTGCGTGTGTGTGTGAGTTCAGCTTAGACGCCAATCAAGGCTAACGGCGCTTGTTGCTGGCTTTGACAGGAGCATGTGTGGGCTGCTGGCTCTGAGGGTGGCTGTCAGTCCAACTGCGTCGCTAGCTTATCTTACTTAAGCCCCACACCCAACACACACACATACACATGCAGACACACACACACATACAGCTATATATCGCGTTATCAATAATCGCTGAGCGCTGTTCGCGGCATAAAAGAGTTAAGCACTTTTTTTTTTTGTTTTTCTTGTTTTTCTTTTACATTGTCACTTGTTTTGATTTTGTATTTCTTTTAACTTGGCTGCTTGTTGTTGTCTTTCTTTATTATTAAAAGCACAAATATCTGCCGCATTTACTGCTTTTCAATTGCGCTGGGTCAGTTTATAAACAAATACACACCAATATATATTTATAAATTATTTTATTTAAATAGCAATATTTGTTTTATTTTTTATTTAGCTTATTACAAAGTTAAGGCTTAAGTTAGATATTTAAATTGCTGATTTAATTTATCAAACTTATGGCATAAATAAATTATTTATTAACTTAAAAAAATATAAAAAAATAATTTTATAAGCAATAAAGTTAGAAGAAATGCGTTAAGAATGAAGAATAAAAAATAAGTAACAAATTAATAAAAGTTACTTGGTCTCATACTGTCGGTTGTGCCTATAGAAAATATAACTCTTATGATTTAGTTCAATAAATAGAATATTTATGAATATATATACATATATGAACATATATATACATATATGAATGCTTACATAAATTCTATATACAGGGTCTCGCGCTGTCGGTTGTGCCCATAGCAATTGTAAATCCAGACGCTGTGGATTAAGTATGCTACCAAATTATGTTAAATAAATAGAATATTTTCGAATATATATAAAGGGATGAAATTCTTATGCTAATTCCTATTTAAAGGGTCTCATTCTGTCGGTTGTATCATAGCAAATATAATTTGTATTAAACTTTAAATATACAATTTAGTTGAATAAATGCAAATGCAATGCAGCTTACAGAGTCTTACACAGTCGGTTGTGCCATAAATTAATTATTTTCTTTGATTTTTCTTTTCGTGCAGCTTCAAGACGTCTTGCAAACGGCTAAAAATGGAGAAGACTCCCCGTTATACGCAACGGGAGCGCAACATGGTGCTCGGGTATGCGGCCCAGTACAAGGATGTGATCGAGAACAAGCGCACGGATGCGGAATCGAATCGCAAAAAGGACGAGGTCTGGCTGCAAATCGCCAAGGAGTTCAATGGCAAGGTCTATCATCAGCGCAGTGCCAAACAATTGCGACAGCTGTACAAAAATATGAAGCTGCTGCTCAAAAAGGATCTGTGCGGCGATGATAAGGGAAATCGCAGCTTTATGGATCTATTGAATACGCTCTCGCAGCAGGACTCGGTGGCGCAATATATAGCAGAGCAAATGTCGCCCGATGGCGCCGGCACTGGCAGCCAAGTGGCGCTCAATGGACGCCATTTGGGCGATGATGACTACGAGGACTCCAAGGTGAGTATTAGCGGCCACGACTCGTAGCACCAAAACTAAAAACTGCATTTGATTTTAGCCACATGTATACGAGGGCATGGATACAGACATAATATTGATCAAATCGGAAACTATAAGCGACAATGAGCAGACAGAGAATGGCATGGATTGCATGGATGATGACGACGATGATGATTGTCCCAGTCCTAAGGCACCCGAAGTGTGCCTGGAGGAGGAGGATGAGGTGCTGTATGCTACAGATCGTCGCCAGCAATCCTTGCCCAGCATCAACAGCAGCAATCTGGCCAGCGATCCGCTGCCACGCGCCGCCAGCTCGCCCGTCTGCTCCAACAAAACGTCCAGCTCCAGTGGCGGCAGCTACATGTCCATGCCCAAGGCGGACATAACGCTCACGACAGTGGGCAACATACGCGTCGGTGCCTTTGCCAATATAAACAAAACGCTGCAGAATGGCGCTGTAAGCAGCAGCAACAGCAACAACAACAATAACAACAACAGCAGCAGCAGCAACAACAGCAATGGCAGCTTAGCTATACCGCTGACTGCGGAGCAACTGCAGCAGCATATGCTGCTCAATGGCCTGGGCTTGTCGGCAGTGCAACATGCGCCTGCATTGCAAGCAAGCAGCAGCGGCAACAACAACAACAACAACAACAACAACAGCAGCAGCAGCAACAATACGCGCCTGGGCACGCCCACGCTGCAGCTGCCGCGACTGCAACGTGCGCAGCAAGCGGCTGCAACAAATGGCAGCAACAGCGCTGCAGCAGCGGTGCCATTGCTGCTGAGCTTGCAACAAAGTCGCGACAAGCTGCAGCAGCAACATACGCATGCCAGCATGCCAACAGTTAATCTAAATGGCTACAATGGCTACAACAACAACAACAACAACAATAGCAGTAACAACAATAATAATAATAACAACAACAGCAGCAGTAGCCATCATAACAGCAGCGGCAATCACAACAACAGCAGCAGCAGCAGTCACAACAACAGCAGCCACAACAACAACAATCACAACAACAACAGCAGCAGCAGCTCACGTGGGCAGCATAATGAGTATATGATGACTTTGGCTGTCGAGGAGCGCAAGCGCAAGATTGAGCTGCTGAATGCGCAAATCGAGTATTGGCAAACGTTGACCAAGAAACTGGACGCGCAATCCGGACATTATCCAAATCCAGCGTGCCTTTGTCACTTTCCCGGCAGCAATGTGCTAAACGCAGGCGTCAATGTCAGCGCTGCCGCCGCCTCCAATGTCAGCGCTGTGAATGCGATGCAAACGCAGTCAAGCAGCAGCTAGTCCGCAGCCAGCGATTATGATGACGATGACGATGACGATGGTGGAGGAGGAGAAGCAGCAGCAGAAGCAGCAGCAACACCAAGCTACGATGCTGGCGACAGCGATAGTACGCACGATGTTGTTGACGTCACCAGCTGCAGCAGTCGCAGCATACGCAGCAACAAAAGCAACAGCGACAGCGACATCATCTCCATTGTTGACATAGATAATGAAATTGATTGTATTGACATAGCTGACGATGATGATGATGATGATGATGATGAGAATGAGGATGATGATGAGGATGATTCTGATGCTGAGCTTGTGGAATTGCTGTCGCCGCATCTGCCAGCAACCGAATTGCTGCATGTTGAATTGCAAGCAATGGAGCCCATCAGCGACTTGATGCTGCCAGACTTTGAGTTTGACTCGGATAATTTGCTTAGGGATGTAAAAGTTGTAGGCGGCCTAACTCCACCCACGCCCATATCGACAGCGGCATCCTCCACCAGCATCGTCTCGACAGCAACGTCAACGCCAACGCCATCACCATCGCCATCGCCATCGCCGTCGCCATCGTTATCGCCCATACCTGCCAAACGCGCCAAGCGCAATGGCGCTTGGAGAAATGTGCCCATGCTGCCGGCAGAGGCAGCATCAGCGCTGCTGCTGCAAGTCGTACAGCAACAACAACAGCAACTAGACCAACAACAACAACAACAAGAACGTCAGTCACCCACGTGAACTTAAGCCTTAGTCTTTAAACTTACTATCTATTTTTTTTTCTATAGCTACTAGTCTAGCATGTTAATTTCTCTTCACTGTTTACTTTGCCACAATAATTATTATCGTTAATTGCCATCATTAATTTCTTGTTAACTCTAGCTTACTAATTATGCCTTACTTTATATTTTATATATTTATTTATCGTATACCTTAGTTTTGTCTGTGCCAAACAATTGTCTAAGAGTCTGTAATTATTATTACTTATCGTTTTTTTTTTTGCCTTTTAGTTTTTACAGCTCAACCAAAATTTTGTTTGCCATTCAACGCAAAGCTTGCCAAATTTTATTTCTAAGTTTTTATTTATTATTTATGAGATTAAGTTTTTTTTTTTTTGTTCTATGCTGCAAACCAAATGAATTATGCAACGAAGGCCCAAAAAGAAATAGTTTTCATTTATGTCATTATGTACATTTAACTTAAATTACGTTACTTCGCTGAATTGTCATGTAGATAAAACATAAAACAATTTACAACAAACAAAATATAACTGTACAAATGTGGTTCCTAATCTAGTCCTTAAAAACAAAAAGAAAAACTAAACTGTTTGAATTGAAAAAGAAGAAGAAAACAAAAAGAAGTGAAATTGTTATGCGTATTTTTTTTTATATATGTGTAAATTTACAAAAAACAAAAAAAAAACAACAAAAATATTTATATGCAAATGGCCCCAGACCCAAAACCCTCCAAAGAACTGTAGCTAATTTTAATGTACTTAATATTAAAACAATAACATAATTATATATACATATATAATATAACACAGGCAACCTTATCCCCAGTTACTAGTATATATAGCCTATGAGAGTGTGTGTTGCTAGTCACCGCTGCATAACTGTATTCTTTAGTCTAGCGCAGTAAAAACAAAGAAAAAAAACTGTATAAATGCTATTTATGCATTTGCATATTTGCTAGTAATAAAATATACAAAATAAATATGTAACCACAATTTTACAAAACAAAAATAGTATGATAATCATTTATACAATTTTTGTATGCAAACACAATTTAATAAAAATGGAAAGCATAAAACTACTTTTAAAACATGTGTAAATTTGAATAACGCGCGTAAAAGTATAAATTTGAATAATGCGCGGCAGTTGCAGCTGACAGTGTTGCCAGATAACAGCTGATCAGGCAGCGTTATCGATAAGCATTAGCAAGTTTATGTTATCGCCAACGATGTAGCTTATACCATAGCGTATTTAACTTTCGAATTCAATACTGTGTTTTTAAATGTTTATGAGTGCAGTTAAAGATTTTGATTTAAATTAGATTTAAATGTAGCGATTATTTAAAATTTCAATTTCGATTTTAGCATCGATTTTCGGTCCAGCTCTAGTCGCGATTTGCATGTATGTGTACGGCTGTGTTTTGCAAATTTTTGTGCTTGTTACTCATCCAGCGAGTATGCAGTCATCGTAATTATTGCAGCAACACTAATAATAAATAAACCAAAAACTACAGTTATAGGTCGCAAGTTCGTGCTCGGCTGCATTTGCGGATTTTATGTATTTTACATACATGTATTTACTTATGCATGCAATATTGTTGTGGGCGAGCGCATAAAGTGAATGCCAATTCTGTACACTAACAACAACAACAACAACAGTAGCAGCAGCAGCAGTAGCAGTTAAATCTTATAAAGTGTGTACCAGTGTGTGTGTGTGTGTGTGGGCAGTAAGTGAAGCCCCAGTGCTCTCCATTTACATACGTACGTATTAACGTACATATTGTATATCATAAACGACGCCAGCTGTTGACTTCCGTCGATGCCCGGCTTTCATCTCAATGAAATGGGTGAAATGGTATTGGACGCCATCGATGAAATTGGCGTGGTCGATGTCTACGATCTGGCATCGGATATTGGCAAGGAATATGAGCGCGTTATGGATCGCTTTGGCACGGATGCCGTCAGCGGCTTGATGCCCAAGATAATCAATACGCTGGAACTGCTCGAAGCGCTGGCGACAAAGAACGAACGTGAAAATACAACCATACAGGAGCTGAAGGAGAAAATAGCACAGCTGGAGAGCGAGAAGCTGGAGAAGGCAGAGTTCCGGCGACGCTTTGAGAAAGAGTTGGAGCTGATTGAGGAGCAATGGCGCACCGAGACCAACGAGCTGGTTGACCTGGTGTCCTCGCTGCAGGATGAAAACAAGCGGCTGGTAAAGCAAACGCAAGACTTGCAATCCTCATCGGCGCAGAGCTCTGGCCTGGGCGCCAGCCTCACCGAGAGCATCATCAGCATGACCAACAATGAGCTGCATAGCGCACTATCCGACACGCAAGTGCTGCAGCGGCTCAAGGAGCAAATCTACAAGCAACGCGATGAGCTAAAGCAACGCGAGCGTGAGCTGCAGGACAAGTACAGCGAGCTGGAGCATGTGAGTAACTACAGCTTAAGTGCGGCTCAAGCTAAAGACTTTTTTGTTTGCAGGTCAATATACAAGCGGAGCGCTTGAAGGCATCGGAGCGTGATACGCGGCGCCGGCACAAGCTGATGCAGGCGCAGGTAAAGACTTTATGCGAGGAGCGCGCTGATTTCTTAGCGCAGCTGCAGGATCAGTGCCGCGAGATTAATCAGCTGCGCAAGCGTTTGGGCTTGGCCGAAAAGGAGAACGAGGATCTAGTGCAGTCCTATGACGATGATCTAAACGATCCCAATCGACCGCGTTATACGACGCGCGAGCTCAAGGAGCTTATAAGCGAACGCGATGACTTGCTGACCACCATTGACAGTCTCAACGAGCAGCTGGCCGAGCTGAAGCCAAGCAAGCGCACGCGTCAAGTGTCCAGCTCCGATGACAGTGATGATGATGACAACGAGGCCGACGATGGCGTCGAAGCGGATGTAGATGATGCACATGTGGCTGGCGAAACGTGCGTAGACTTGGCTTACTCAGCTTATAGCTAACTAATTAATTATTTATAGGCCACCTGGACATGATGCGCCAGTGCAGGGGCCATTGCCCTATGAGCCAGACGATGCACCCTGGAAGAAGAGCTCCGAGTCGGGCATACGCAAGTTGTGAGTTTGTGTAGTTGCCACAGCTAACAACTAAATTTAATTTAAATTGCATTGCCTTGCAGCTTCCGCAAGCTCTTCTCTGATCCAACGGATGGCAGCAATACATTCCCAAAACGTTCCTTGGCCACGCTCTCGAAGATGGCGCTATCGGCCACACCCGGCAGCGGCAACGAGCCGAAGTAAATGCCTTTTTAGCCTAAGAGCCAAGTGAGGCTTCAATTTCATTCATTTTTCACACTTTTTTCTTCAATTTGTGTTTATTTTTTGCTGAACATGTTTGATGTAAATTTTTCTTTCGTTTTTCGTTTGTTTTTTATTTATTTTTAGTAGTCCCTGTCTGTCTATTGCTATGTTTTATATGCTCGCTAAGTATTTACCATTTTCTTTTATGCTGTACATAATTTACATAATCGATTGCTGTGCTATCATAATCTTAAGTTGTTATATCCTATTTTACTTGATTGTTAAATAACTCTATATTATTTATAAGACAACAAACACTCATATACTGACAAATACTACTACTACTTACTAAACTAAACTAATCCATTGACCAAAATCGAAGTAAAAATATGTTCTAGGCCTGACTAGCGGGCGGTAATGCAAACGGTAAACATTTATTAGCTACTTGGCTAACTATAGATTTATATTAACTAGTCTAACACACATACCCTATACATATGCAATATGATTCACATGAATGTGAATCTAGTAAATTGAAAAGACATGTTGTGAGTTTCTGAATGAATTTAGGCATCAATTAAATTAAAAATAATATCAAAGCGCGATTTTAACACAAAGTTCTGGCAAACGTGATTTCGGTATCAGTATTTGTAATCAACAATATGTATAAATTAACAAATTTGAAAAGTATTGTAGCTCTAGCTCTATCTCTATCTTAACTATAGTTTCGCGCTCTCTCGCTTTCGCTCTGTTGCTGTCTCTTTCCTACTAACATAAGCAAATTGTAGCTTTTTTTGGATAGCAGTTGCCCCAGTTGCGGCCTTATATTAAAATATATAATAACAACAACAAAACACACACACTCAAGCCAAATAAATTAGTAATTACTAAATAACAAATTAATCTTTAGCCAACGTTAAATTGTAGCGCATTGTTTGTTGACAATTGTTTAATAGTAATTATATATGAAAATTAGCCAACGCATTTTTAACCAACAATTTTTGCAAACAAATACGACTTAGCGTTGTTGTTAACAATTCTCAATTGATACCGTTATATACATACATACTTAGCTTAATCAAACAGTTTAACATTAGATAAAAGAGCAAAGACAACAAATCCTTAATAATAGTGAACTATTGATGAGCCACTAACCAAAACCACAATGTACAATGCCACAAACTGATAAAAAACAAAAAAAAACGAAAACAATTTTAACTATTAAATTTAATTTTAATTATCCGCTTCATATGGCTGCCAAATCGCTGCAAAGCTTTGCGCTCTATTTCTATCAAAATTTTCAGCTACATTTTCATATCTTTATGCCATTTTCCATATCAACATATCAGTTTTGATTGTGATCTGTAAGTTTTAAATTTGGCTGGCAGTGCAACAAAATGCGCTTTTATAAAAATATATATATGGTTTGGAAAAGCTTCTATATTGCTGGCTAAAACCATTTAAATTCTGATTTTGATGTTTTGTTTTTTAAATTGCAAGCAACGAGAAATGTGCCAAAGACTAAAAACGAATTCAGCGGTTGCCATTGATCCCAGATCTAAACAAATACACATACCATACACAATTACATAATAATAAACTAATACACAAACTCAAGAAAATATATTTGTTGTTTTTTTTTTTTTATAATATACATATACATATTTTAATTTAACAAAAAGAACTGGTCAAGCATATTCAAGAAAAGTTTTGTGTATTTGTACGAAATATTAAAGCTAACAATATAAATATACACGCATTATATATGCATATAATATAAATATACATTTATTATTATATAAACGTTGTGGTCACAAATTTCAAATTAATGAAATTTAAATGTTTTTAAGTTTGTTCTTCAACACATTTTGTGACTCAACGAGCTGATAAAACTGAAGCTGGCATTATATACATATATACAATATTAAATAAATTAATAATGTTAACTAAATTTATATACACGTATACATACATCAATAATTATGAATATAGTACATATATATAATTAACCCAATTACAAACAAAAAAACATTCAAATTATATAACAAGTGTCGATCGTTATTAACAAACATACATATGTATGTATATATGTGTGTGTGTTAATAAATAAAATCGTACTTAACATTTTATGCATTACATGCGGATGCGGTTAATAAAAATATAATACAAAAAATATATAGACTTACATATATTAGAAATAAAAATAAGTATTTAAATGGCGTGGGCTTTTAACACATTTTAAAAAGTTTATTATAGTTAACAACATTTTCTTACAATATTTTTAATTTTAAAACGAATTTTATTTTAATATTTTTGTATGTTATATATTTTTGTTAAGTTTGAATTTAAAACATTTTTGCTGATTCAAGTATTGGAATTTTAATTTTACTATGCCAAGAAATTTTTTTTTATAACTAAATATTAATTTAAGGTCTGCAATTATCGTAAACTTTTATTGAATTTCAAATTCTAATATAACAAGTGATTTATTTAGTTAAGCAACAAGATATGTTAAATTAAACGTTCGGAATTTTTTCTTCTTATATAAGTTAAATATTAATTCAAATTGAAATTTGGTTTTCCAAACTCTTAAGTCTTTAATTATTTATTGGTTTCAAAATTTTACTATATCAAATTGTTTTCTTTTTCATTTAAGCAAATGTTTTGTTAAATTTTAATGTACATAATGTGGAGTTGGCGATATAAGAACTATCGTGAGGTGGGATGAATTAGTTACTAACAGCAATGCAGTGATCAATAAATTATAGAGTAATCTCAGGCACAATAACATGAACTATACGTCTGGTAATTTACTTTACAAAATTGGACAACTCCTGAATAAAACGGAAACATAAATATGCAAATATATAAGTAAGCTCAACATTTTTGCATATAGTTGGTATCAATTCTTTTGCTGATTAGAATACACCAATTTCAGATTTAAATTACAGGTTATTGTATATTAAGCAACAAAGCATTTGTCACTTGCTGAATTTATTGGTGATTGATGAGAATCGATTACAACAGCCACATGCAAATTTCACCAATGTTTAGTACAGAAGTTAATCGTTGACGGTAAGCGCTGCTGTTAAATTTTTAGCTTATTGTCATACATTTTGCTGAACTGTTAACGTAACCAATTTGAATGCCAGCTGACCGTTACAAAAGCTGTCAGCACGAAAGCTATAGGTGCAGCCTGATGCATGTCCTGGCTAAAAGGCTGCGCTCTCGCTTTCGGCGTAGTCAGCGTGCTTTTTGCTACCGTAGAGTCGCCTTAATTTGATGAACTCAGCACGGAGAACTGCTGGCTACAAATGAGCGCAGCATCCAGCCACAGCCGTAAGCGTTACGGTTCGTTCTCCTTACGTATCAGCAGCTGCTTGCTGCGCCTGCTGTGCGCCTGGCAACGTGCTGACTCTTTCAGCTCACTGAGCGTGGCTTCAACCAGCACGGAGAGCGTAGCAACCAGCACGGCCGGACACGCTTCTCCTTACGTTTCAGCAGCTGCTTGCTGCGTATTCTGTGCACCTGGTAGCGTGCTGACTTGAAAACGTCTCAATGATGTCCTGGCTGCAAGGCTGCGTTCTCTCGCTCTCGTGGCACTGAGCGCGCTTTAGAGTCGCCTCAATTAGATTTGATGTACGGCACATTCAGTACATCCATACGCTTTGTTATCCTTACGCTGCGCGTTCTGTTCGCCTAATAACGTTTGCTGACTTTGAGGCCTCGCTACGAAGTCCTGGCTGAAAGGCTTCGCTCGCTCTTTCAGCGTATTGAGCGTACTTTTATTTTGCCGTAGAATCCCCTTATCCTTCCGCTGCGTGTTCTGTTCTCCTGCTAACGTTTGCTGACTTTGAGGCCTCGCTACGATGTCCTGGCTGAAAGGCTTCGCTCGCTCTTTCATCGCATTGAGCGTGCCTCTATTTTGCCGTAGAGTCCCCTCAATTTGCTATACTCCAGCATATCCGTATATGTATACGGTTCATTATCCTTACGCTGCGCGTTCTGTTCTCCTGCTAAGGTTTGCTGACTTTGAGGCCTCGCTACGATGTCCCAAAAGGCTTCGCTCGCTCTTTCAGCGAGCTGAGCGTGCTTTTATTTTAGCGTAGAGTCCCCTTAATCGATATACGGCACATCCTCCAGCATATCCGTATACGTATACGGTTCGTTATCCTGTGCATTCTGTTCTCCTGCTAACGTTTGCTGACTTTGAGGCCTCGCTACGATGTCCTGGCTGAAAGGCTTCGCTCGCTCTTTCAGCGCATTGAGCGTGCCTCTATTTTGCCGTAGAGTCCCCTCAATTTGATATACGGCATAGCCGCATACGCATACGGTTCGTTATTCCTACGTTCTGTTCCCCTAATAACGTTTGCTGACTTTGAGGCCTCGCTACGATGTCCAAAAAGGCTTCGCTCGCTCTTTCAGCGAGCTGAGCGTGCGTTTATTTTAGCGTAGAGTCCCCTTAATTTGATATACGGCACATCCTTCAGCAACAGCCGTATACGTATACGGCTCGTTATTCATACGTTCTGTTCTCCTGATAACGTTTGCTGAATTTGAGGCCTCGCTTCGATGTCCTGAATGTCTTTGCTCGCTCTTTCAGCGAGCTGAGCGTAGAGTCCCCTTAATCGATATACGTCACATCCTACAGCATATCCGTATACGTATACGGTTCGCTATCCTGTGCATTCTGTTCTCCTGCTAACGTTTGCTGACTTTGAGGCCTCGCTACGATGTCCTGGCTGAAAGGCTTCGCTCGCTCTTTCAGCGAGCTGAGCGTGCGTTTATTTTAGCGTAGAGTCCCCTTAATTTGATGAGCGCAGCATCCAGCTGAGCAGCCGTATACGTATACGTCACGTTATCCTTGCTGCTTGCTGCGCCTGCTGAGCGCCTGTTAACGCTGCTCAGTTGCTGAGGCGTATCTAGGCGTGGTGTGTGCCTGACCTTGAGGCTGCTGCGGCTGCTGCTGCTGCTGACAACAACGGACACACCCCCAAACTGAGCTGACTGCGAGCAGGGGTAGGGGCACGGCTGGGGGGGGGGGGCGAGCTTAATTGCACAGCAACAGGCGTGCGAGCGGGAATAGCAACAGGCAAAGGCGTATTAAGGGCGTTGCCCAGGACTGTTGGCCAATGCGCAGCAGCGTACGAGGCAGCGCCTGGATTGCTACGCAAAATACCAATTAAGCAATTAAAAATGTATGCCCAGCGGGGGGCGGGGGGCGCTAGCGCCAGACGAAGCGATGTCAGCTTTTTAATTAAGACGATGTTAGCGTAATAGGATAGAAGAAGATGCGCTGCAAAAAGCGTAGGTCGAAATGTGGTGGCACAGCTAATGAAGAGGGTTGGCCAAGCGAGCAAAGCAGGTGGTGAGGGTCGGGTGGGGAGGGGGGTAAGCGTAACGGCTAGCATTTTTCACTAATTGGCTGCTAAGCTGGCAGACAGGCTGGCGACGAAGCAAAGCAGAGTTTTGCTGGTTGCTTGAATTAATTAAAAATAACATTTAATGAGTATGCAGCTAAGTTAGCATAGCTGTATATATATATTATATAGCATGCATACATACATATGTACATGTATGTGTATTGCAGGGCAGCATTCTAAACGTGGCTATAACAACGCATATATGGCTAAAAGCAAGCAGGGCCCTGGCAATTGCAGCTGCAATGGCAATGCCAGCTACATACAAATAAACATAGCTTACACACATACATACATACATATGTATATGTGTATTGCAAGGCAGCGCCCGCGTCGTGGCTATAACATAGCCATACAACTTGGCTAAAAGCAAGCAGGGCCCTGGCAATTGCAGCACACATATGTAGCTACATATGGCTACATACATACATACATACATACATATAACATAGTCCCATACAACTGCACATCTATGGCTAAAAGCAACCAGGGCCCGCTGCAATGCAAACGAAGTTTTGCGTTCGGTTTTTTCATCGCATCGCGTGCTCACACGATTTCAGGGGCCTTCATTCAGTCGATTTTTGAACAGGCGTACAGCAAGCAGCTGGAAGCTGCAGTCAGCGTGGGCGGCGGCGGCAGCGCAAAGCGAAAAGCAATAACATAGCCAAACTCCCCGCTTCAGCAGCAGCAACAACAAAAGCTTGCGCACGCTTTCGCTCTCTCGCGCTCTCTCTCTCTCTCTCTGCGCTGACATTTCAGCGTGTTTGCAGCTAAAAAAAAAGCTAACAAGCGCTTATTGTCAGCGCGCATGCACGCTCTCGCTCTCGCTCTCTCAGCTGTGCGTGCGTGCGTCTGTGTGTGTGTGTGTGTGCATGCGTATTAAAATTTTAGTCGCAGCTGCTGCTCTTGCACACTGAGCGCCTGTGCATAAAAACTGTTTTTTATACACAAGGACATTGGCAAATTGCATGATATTACTATGGATGCTATAAGGCAGGTGCACACAGTCTTATAAACATACACGCCCATGTGTGTGTGTGTGTGTGTGTTTGTATGCGTGCATGTGTTAGAGCAGACTAGCGCGCTGGAGATAGCTATATATTATGCTTTAGTTTGTCGCTTGTACGCTGCTCTCGCTTGCACACTGTTGCGCGCTCGCTCTGGCGCAGTCACAGCTGAGCAGCGCAGTTGCTTGTTGCTTGGCAACGCGCTGCTGGCGGCTGCTGCGCGCCTATTTAGCGGCCAGCGTTTGGTTGGAACAAGAAAACGAAAGTGTTAAAAGCGAGCGCGTTGTGTGTGGAGCTTGGAGCTCGCCGTTGCCAATCCGCAGCGACCGTATGTGTAGTCCATATGTGATTGGAGCCCATCCTGGCCATAGTTTGAATGCTCCACGCTGTTTGATTGCTCCGTTCGCTGCTGCTGCTTCGCTTCAGTTTGCTTTTGATTTGTTGGTGTGTGTCTCTCTGCCCCATTGTCTGGTTGCCTGCTGAATTTGCGACGCGCATGACGCGATTTTGTTGACGCCAGCGCCACCACCAACATGTTGCGCCTACTACTACGCTACAGTCGCTCCCCCACTTGTGCAGCAAATGTGCAAACACATGATGTACATGGCCCATGTACTCACCGCTCTGGCGCCGTCTGTGCGCCTATTAAGTTCGGGTGAATTCTACGAATTTCGCCTGCCCATCAATTCATATGAATTTCGCGATGTTGCAATGACTACTATGCCATGGTGGCTTATTGGAATGAACATTCTAGGAACTTGCCCTAGATGCGACAACAGGCGAACAGCAAACTTTAGCAGCGCGACGACCTAAATATATATATGCAGCATATATGCGCGCTCTCTTTCTTTTTTTTTTGCTTGCGCCGCACTCTCCCGTTTGTTGTGGTTGTTGTTGGGCAGACAAAAAGGCAGCAGCGCGGCGAACAAAAACAAAACAAAAAGCCAATTTTGTTATGACATTGCAAATCATGCACACAGCTGTGCGAGCAAGATGGCAAATGCCTGGGGAAGTGAAGCTTTTTCAGCGGCAGCAAAAGTCGTCAGCTGCGCTGGTTGTTGTATCGACTAAAAGCTTGCTGAATTGAGCGCCAGCAATTCGCTTGCAAGCGAAGAGAGAGAGAGAGCGCACATAACCAGTTATAATGAGAGCGCAGTGTAAGCAACACAAGCAAACGGCTAAACGGGTATGCGCGACTTAAGCAAATCGAGAAATGAAACTAAAATTAAGCGGTGAGTGCTTAGACTAATTTATTTTTAGCATTTATTTATTTATTTGCAAATATTTTTTGCAGCAAAATTAAAGCGAAACTATGGCATATAAAAAAAAATTAAATATTGCAGGTGAGTGCTTATTTATTGCTTACAATTAGTAATAAGTAATTATTTTCTATATAAAAAAGTTAAAGCTTGTAGTTATTTCTTATTTTATTTATATCAGCGAATCAGGCAATAAAAATATTATTATAATATTTTACAATTTAATCATTTTTAATTATTTAATTATTGTTATTATTGCTGCAATTAAATATAGTTATAGGCAATATCATTATAATGTAAGCTAAACTTCAAACTCAAATATTGCATTGAGAATTATTTTAGCTTTGCAAGTTTACAGCGCAACTACAAGTTGATCAGTGTAGCATTTGTTGTTTAACTGTAGCTGTAGCTGTAGCTGTAGCTGTACTGCAGCCATGAGGGGCACATGGGGCTCTGACTCTGTTTCTGGCTCTTTTGTTTCGAATGTCCGTCTGGGTATATTATGCATTTTTTGTTGGTACAATAAATGCTCCAATTTTGCCAGGCGAGCATAATGGAAAGCAAAGCAACGCACACTTGAAGGGGAGCACACACACACACACACATACGCAATACTCTTATACACATATACATATGTATATATGCAATTATGTTTGTGTGCACTTGCACTTGCGAACATTGAAGCGAGTTCTGGTTTACTTGCTCTTGCTCTTGTTGTTCAGTTTGTTGTTGTTATTATTTGTTTTATTATTATGCATTATGCGCTGCTCTTATTGCGTACACACACTCAAGTTGTTGTTGTTGTTGTTGTTTCCGTTAACCCACAATCAAAACTTTCGCTGTGCGTTTTGTTGCTTTCAGTTCTTAAAGTTGATTGATTTTCGCCTAAAATTGTAGTTAAGCCTTTTTTTTAACTTTATCAAAGTTTCGTAAACAAGTTTTTGCTTTTTGCCAACACAAATAACATTCGAGCGGCCTTTGACATTTGCATATCCTCTAACCCCACAACAGGGCTGCGCTCGCTGTTGCTGTTGCAACAACCCAATTAACGTGCAACAGCAACAACAACAACAACAGCTGAACAAAGCCAACACGTATCGTGTTGCAATCTTATTGCCACTGCAACACCCGCATTGTACTCGATGGGGTTAGAAGTGTTGTTGCAATATCAGATTCTATCTTTTTTTTTGCTTTCTTGTTTTTTTTTTTTGTTTTTTGTGTATAGCGGTCAGCTATGAAAATATGACAACTGCATTGCAGCTTGCCAATGCACTGAGGGTGGTCAACTTTGCTTATAAATTACAGTTAATTTTCTGTGATGAGTTTCGTGGCAACGACTGCAAAAGTTTAGGCATAGAACTTTCCAAAAAATTTGTGCCTGTTTCAAAAATTAAAGCAAGTTTGTTAAGTCTTTAATGTCATGCAGAGCTGGAAGAACTTCAGCTTAATATATATATTCAATGTTAGTTATAAAAAATGCATAAAAATAGTTTTAATGCTTTAAAATATTTCTTTAAATAAATGTACTTTAAGTTTTTTAATTCGCTGCTATGCAGCCCTGTTGCTTACTTGACTCAAGTCATAAAACTAAAGCTCAAGCATAAAATTAGACTTACAGTTATACCAGGGCCTGCAAATAGCAGTTATGAGCTCTAAATCTAAATCAAGCTCGAAAAAAAGTAAAGAGTAATAGTTAAAATATTTACTTAAAAAAATCAATTTCCGCTCGCATTTTTTTGTTTTAATTAATTATAAATTATATAGAAATTATTTTTCAAAATTTAATTAAAAAAATTCAAAATTATAAGTTTTTATTTACAAAATTGAAGCGATATGCTTAACTTTTGAGAAAAACTGACCTTGCATATATAAAAATAAACCTCGGGTATATGTTTTCTATATTTATTTACGTTTTGTTTTGTCCAAGCGAACGACAGTCAATTTAAATGTCATTGCCTAGAGTTGTCCTGCGGCTGTTTGTTTTCCCTACATGGTCATAGCACTCACTGTACGTGTGTGTGAGTGTGTGTTTGTGTGTGTGTGAATAGCTGGTCAGTGCCGGCGCGCCTAGAAATATGCAATACTTTTGTCAGCTGTCGCTCAGCTAACGGAAATGGCATTTAAGCCGATTTCATCCAGTGGCCAAAGCGCTGCTTTTCATTTTTTTTTTTTGTTTTGTTGTTTGCTTCGTCTCCACCCTCACTTTAAGCAACGAGTGTCAACGATTTTTACTGCTAAATCCGCTTCCTGTGTAAACGAACAGAATGCGCCTAGGGGGGCGCCTCAAGTGTCGCCGTCGTCGTCGCCGTCGCTTTGGCCAAGTTGAAAGTCAAGTGGCAATGACGAGATTCAAGCTGCATAAACCAAACTACTGCTGAAGGCTTATGAACACATTTTCTGTAATATTTTGAGTAAGTTCTATGGCCAGCTTACATTTTAAGTTAATTACGCGAAACTTATGCAAAGTTGGGCTTATTTTAAGTTTGTTACGTATACGCAACGTTTTGGCTTTTGCCAAGACAAAACTGTTTAGTGGTGATTAATGAACATTAAACGCTTACTATTATAAATAATAGATAAATAATGCAGCATTGCTTAGGGTTTTTAGATTTTCAATTAAATTGAATTAGCTCAATTTGTATTTGTTGTACAAATTAAAAGCCAAGGTGTAGCTTAGATATATTCCATTTGTTTGTTCTACAATTTATACAATTCGCTTATGCTTTAATTCAAATACGTTGACTTAATATTTGATAAATGTGTGATTATAATTCAAATGAATTTTGATACACAAATGTGGAATTTAAAACGAAATACGCAGCTGAATTTCAAATCAAGCTCAAACCAACTTCAAATCAACTTCTCATTTAGAACAGTTTTATTAATGGCAGCAAACTCTTTAGCTCAATATGCTAAATAATAAACATTTCGGACTTAAATCTGCAGAGATAACTTGCTGCTTACTTTTTATAGCAATGGAAATATTTAAAAGAAATTAATGCAAATTGAATGTCCACGCAATTGAATTTTTTGCTTCGATTTAAAGCTTTTGCTGCTGCTGTGAAAATAAAAAAAGTTCTAATTAAGTAAGCCAGATTAGTGGCAAGAAATTGGGCATCTGTTTATTTATTCAAGTGCTTTGCCATTTAATTGTGCATGTAAGCCAAACAAAAATAGTTTACACAGCTCAGTTGTCAGGACTTTATTTATAAATTTCAAGCAACCAAACTTGCTACACCTTTTGTTCTATTTTATTATGGCTATAAGTGGCATTTACTGCAGACACTTGCAAAACTAACGCAGACACAACTTGCAACAAAAAAAAAATGTCAGCTATGACATAATGTCACATTGCTGCAGGAGCAAAAAAAAAAAAAAATAAAAAATAAACTAAAGCAAAGAAAGGAAGCAAAACTTAAAGCAGATTCTGTGTAGGCTGTGGGCTCAAGTTTTTGTTTCAACAGACAACGCAATAAGCTCATACTCTAGTCTATTGCTATCTCTCTTGCACAGCAGAGCCGGCAAATTTTGTTCTTGTTGACTCTGACTTGCAAAATCAAATAGCGTTGAAGAAGGAGTTTGCAGAGTCGAGCTTTTGCTGCAAGGATAAATTTCGAGAGCTTTGCCCAAGTTGAACACGTGCCGAATTTCCAGCGACTGGAAATTTGCTTGCGCCATAAAGCAAAAACAAAACATATGTGTGCGAGAAAGCTTTTCCCGGTAAAAAAAAATTGGTCAAAAAACAGCTGTAGGGGCAAAGCGGGCCGGGCCGGGCCGGGCCGTTTTGATGACGACATGCTGTGAGCTCTAGAGAGCGCTGGGATCAGCTACAGCTGCTCTGAACTAAGAGGGGAGAGCGAGTGAGAAGCGTCGTCTGTCTGCTGCAGCTTTGAAGGTGACTTGAAATCACACGCAATTGGTTAGCTTGACTGTTGAAATGATTGATGTACAAGTGCTGGATGCGACTGACTGTGGCTGTGGCGCCTGTGCTTAGGCTATGCTAAATGAAATTAATTACGATTGTTGACTTGCATTGATTGATTGTTTAACCAATACACAGGCAATGCTTATTAGCATTAACAAATGCAGTTGCTGCTTAAATTATATATTTGCTGTACGGCGCCTAAAATGCTGCTGCATAAGTTTTGCAGCTTTCAATGCTGTTGCAAGTTTTCATAGCTTTGTAGTGCACTTGAGCCGCCGCTGTTGGCGCATTGCAATCATATATAAATATATTTTTAATGGCTTGCCCATTTAAAAAATTCTCTCTCTCACAAGGTTCCCTGGATGAGGAACTCTTTAAGTATACACTACACCAAAGCGACTGGTGCCTAGGACCAAGCTCAGCAGAAGACACTGCTGAAAAGCTGACACACATTCTTGCTGATACGTGTGACTCAGCGATGCCAAGAAGGAAACCAAATAGACGCGGAAGGCCATGCTACTGGTGGACGGAGGACATCAATCAGGCAAGAAAGGTTTGCCTGCGAGCGAGACGACTGTGTCAGAGAGCCCGAGGTCGACAGGACTTTGGTCTGCGACTCGAAGAGTTTAGGATAGCCAAGCGAACGCTTAAGGGCTCCATTAAACGGAGCAAGGCAGAGGGATTTAGGCGTATCTGCGAGGAAGCAAACATGGATCCATGGGGAACGGCCTACAAAGTGGTGATGAAGACCCTTAGAAGCCAGGAGACGGTAAAGTTGACTTGCCCAAGACTGCTTGGCACCATCGTCGCTGAATTGTTTCCTCAGCATCCCCAGCTAGAGGTGACAAGACAGGAATCACAGGAGCCATGGCAACTGGTGAGCACCGACGAGGTGTTAGCAGCCGCAAAGCAAGTGGGTGACAGGAAGGCCCCCGGACCGGATGGAATCCCGAACAGGGCCCTTAAGTTAGCAGTAGCTACTAGGCCGGAACTGTTCGTTGACACATTCAACAAATGCCTGGAGGAAGGAGTGTTCCCAAGAAGATGGAAGCTGCAACGGCTTATTCTCCTGCCCAAAGGAAATAAGCCCATTGAGGAACCATCTGGGAATCGACCGATCTGTTTGCTGGACACGAAGGGAAAACTTCTGGAGAAAATTATTTACAATCGGCTGTTAGCCGTTATAGATGAGAAGAACGCGTTATCGGAGTCTCAATACGGATTTCGCAAGGCACGCTCCACGGTGGATGCCATCAAGGCGGTGACAGACATCGCATCCAAAGCGATCGAAGGAGACCGCTGGAGATGGGGCAGTAAAGAATACTGCGCAGTAGTGACCCTGGACATTCGGAATGCCTTCAACTCTGCAAGTTGGGCGCGAATTAAGGACACGCTAATCAGGATTGGAGTACCTAGCTATTTGCTGGGCATCGTATCAAATTACTTAAGGGACAGAGTACTGGAGTACGACACGGAAGCAGGCCCCAGGCGATACCAGGTAACAGCCGGGGTTCCACAGGGGTCGGTCTTAGGACCTCTACTGTGGAACATAATGTACGACGACGTACTTAGGATCCGACTACCCGATGGATGTACGCTGATAGGATTCGCAGACGACCTGGCGCTAGTCGTAGTGGCTAAGGAAATCAGGACAGTGGAGGAAACGGCGAACGCGGCTATTGATGTCATCGCCAACTGGATGGAAACAGCAGGACTGTTAGCAGGACACAAAACGGAGGCAGTGCTGATAACAAGCAGGAAGCAAGTGGAGTATATTAGCGTGAGAGTAGGGAGCGCTACGATCAAGTCCCAGCGCGCTATCAAATACTTGGGTATTATGATAGATAACAGGCTGAGCTTCCACTCACATATAGAGTATGTGAGTAGGAAGGCAGCGAGGACACAAGGAGCCCTATCGAGGATGCTGCCAAACGTTGGAGGACCGCGACCTGGAAGACGCCTCTTGATGGCGAGCGTAGTTGCGTCAATTCTGCTCTATGCTGCCCCCATATGGGCATCAGCAGTAGCTAGCAACAAGAGTCTGATGAGGAAGCTAGGTGCGCCGTATCGACTCGCGGCGCTTCGCGTCATATCAGGATTCAGGACGGTCTCAGACGAGGCCGCGTTAGCACTGGCCGGCATGATCCCCATCGACATTCTGGCAAAGGAGATGAAGGCGATGTTCGAATCCCGCACTCAAGGAGGTAATATAATAACTACTGAAGCCGCTCGGCTTTTTTCCATAGGTACATGGCAAAGGAGATGGGAGAATGGAACCAAAGGACGGTGGACATTTCGATTGATCCCTCGCATTGACGAGTGGATAGGAAGAAGCCAGGGGGAAGTTAACTTCCACCTGACACAATTTCTTACAGGACATGGAGGATACCGGAAATACCTACACAGATTTAGGCACGAAGACAGCCCTGAGTGCCCAAGCTGTCCAAACACGGAAGAAGCCCCGGAGCACGTGCTGTACCACTGCACAAGATACACGGATAGACATGGAGGCATACCACCAGTGGAGGAACTGGTGCCGTTCATGATGGAGAGCAGCGACAACTGGAAGTACGCGACCCAGCTAATCATAGGCATCCAGAGCGATCTGAGACGATGCGAGAAGGAGCGACGTGGCGTGGTGAGGGCCTAAGATAGGCTACCCTTCCCCGCGAAGTAATACTTTGCGGTGATACCGCGGGGATTGTGGTGTGATGTGTGTGGGGGGGTTTTTAGTACGTAGGCACTAATCAGTGAATCGTGCATGCTACTGGCACGGGCCAGTAGTATCTTTAGAAGATTTTCCCCCCCATGCCGAGTCAAAAACAAAAAAAAAAAAAAAAAACACACACACACACACACACACACACACACACACACACACACACACACGTGTGCGCGCTTACATTAATGTGCTTTGATTTTGTCGTTGCCTTTTTTACGATCTTTGAAGTGCCTGAACTACATTTGTTGCTGTTGCTAAAGGGTATTTAAACTTAGTTAGCTGCTGTGCTGCTAAGCAAGTTAAACTTTTTGCTTTAAAGTTTCACAGAATTCAATTTTAAAGGCATCATTGATTTTGCTGCTGTTAATGAAATTCCGTTGAAAGCTGCACATGAGAGCTAAAAGCCTAAAGCATAGCAAACAATAAACTAAATTTGCTGAAATTTAATATAATTTTGTGCAACATGTCGTATGCGTTATATGGCTCTAAAGCTTAGTGTATTTATTTATTTAAATGTTTTGTATAGAGCGAAACTTTTGATTTTATTTTTTGCACGTTCGCTGCCATTTTGCAGTCGCCCCTGAGTACAACGGGCGTTAAGTGGCCAACAAGCCGTTAAGCGTGTGCACACACACTACACACACGCCCGTGCCACACCCCCCCCGGCCACAGCCCAAGCCGCATACACTTAGTGAAATACTATATACTATATATACATATATATTTGAGTGTATGTGTGCGTATTTGAATGCTTGGCAAAGCAAAAATAAAAAGAACTCAGAGTTGACAAAAAAAAAAAAAAGAGAACGAGGCAAAAAAAAAACGCACAAAGGCTTGCAAATGGGCAAAGTGGGCGTGCGGCGTTGCTGCTCATTACAAACAAAACTACTGGCAGTTGCATCACGATATGAAGATGGCAACTGTAATAGCTTGGGCTGCTGGCCTGGCTCTGGCTCTCTGGCTTTGGCTTTGGCTAAGCAGCGCTGCATGATAAATGGGCGCGCGCAAAGTTTTGCAAACAATGGCAAACTTGCATTGCGGCGCGGCGCCTGTGCGTATGCTACACATTTGCAATGCCATATCTGGGAGTTGTCTGCAACGCAATTGCTTGTAGGCCTGGCTGCCTGCTTGGCAACGACTCAAATCCCCAAGTTGCAGGGCCCAGTTACAGCTGGCTGAGCATCAGAAGAAAACAACAAGAAAAATTAGTGTGCTCAAGTTAGTTTGCACTGCTTGCATATCCTACACTAACGGCCGCCGCTTTGTTGCGGCCACAAGCGTATCGCATAGTCAGTCGTGCACTTGTTTTTGCATCTGAGGCTGCTGCCAAGTTGAATATTAGCTGCGTTTGAAAGTTGGCCTTATAAATAAGCAGCCTGCACATTTATACTATTTTATAACTTTACTTTATATAGTTTAGCATTAATTTATCCGCTTTGGCTTTCACTTTGCAGTTGCATAAACTGCACAATTTGCAGGTTTGTCCTTTGGCCAGTAATTTAATGAGCCTGGACACGTACACGTTTTGACTGCTGCTGCTGGCCAAGTTCCAATGCTATTTTCTTACTTTTTTTTTTCACTTTGATCTGTGGCATTTCAACTGTCGCCTGCTGCTGCAGCTCTGACAATTGCAATTCAATTACGGCGCTGTGTGCGCCCCGTTGCTCTTTACTTTGGGACCTTGCCTTCTAATTAAATGATCGAACGCTCGCTGCAGCCATCCATCAATCAGTTTAACAATCGTGCAATCTGCGCTTGTTTGTGCTGCATCAATCTTGCCGCATGCAACTTGATGCAGCCGCCACACCGTTGCCTGACCTTTACAGCCATTTTACATGCCAAGCTGCTGCTGCTGCAAGAATTGAAGTCACAATTCATGCATAATTGGCTGTTGTCATTAAAAGCTGTGCATGCAAAATTAAATTATAATACACAAGCCATGCAATTTCATCTTGTAGGCATGTTGATTAATTGCAAACAAACAAACAACAACAGGCCGCAGTCAAAGTTCAATTTGAAGCTGCCTTTCAAATTACAAACGGCTGCGCACTGTTTGTTTACCACTGCCTGCCAAACTGCAGATCAATGCGCTTGATGATACTTGCTAGCGATAGTCGATAGCTGCGCTTATTTAGTTTTATCCGTACGGTGACTTGTGTTATGACCATGCATTTCTTTTGTTTATGCTTAATTTATAAGAAATGTTAATTAAAAAGCAAGCATGCAGCTGTTTAATGTTATATTAAATAAATGCAATTGTTTGCTTAGCACAGATCAATGTGCTTGATGATACTTGCTAGCGATAGTCGATAGTTGCGCTTATTTTCGTTATCCCGTCGGCAAGTTGCGCTTTGGCGCTTCGGTGCTTCGGTTTATTAATTTTTGCCGTTTTTGTTTATATTTTGTGCAAAAGTGCAGTGTATTAAAGCTAGTGTTTATAAATAAAGTGATTATGCAGTTGTTTAATAATGCATAAATATCTAATTGTGCATCGCTGCAGTCAAAGCTTATTCTGCTTACAAATTGTTTTGCTTATCTAGCTGCAGATCATAATTTGTTTGCAATGTGTTCAAGCAAGTGTTAAATAATAGCCATGCATGCAGTTGTTGAATGTTTAACAATACGTAAATATAAAAATAATATTATGCGTCGCAGCAATCAAAAGTGAAGTTTGCTTTGAGCTGAGCTGCTCTCGCTTTCGCGCTCCCACACATTTTCGCCGTTTTTTCTTGTTCGCTATGCAGTTGCTTCAAGTTATTATTCTCTTCCTTTCGCGCTCGCGCTCTCACAAATTTTCGGCTATGCTAAGTGCGTTTAGCAAACGTTTGATTAAGTCCTTATTGCTACGTTGCTCTCCCACTCTCATTTACGCTCTCATCAATTTTTGGCTATGCTGAGTGGGTGCTTTTCTTTTTTTTTTTCTGCTATGCAATTTCATATGTTGCTGTCCTGCTTGCACATGGTAAGTTCAGCTAATGCGCTCATTTTTAGCAGTAGTAAATGTAAGTTAAACTATATTTAGCACATTGGCTTAATTATTTTTGCAAGTGCTGCCAACTTGACGACTTTTTATTTGTACTTTAAGCTTGTAAATATTAAATATACACGCAATTGTTGGTCCGAGTGCGTGTGAGTATGCCGCATCACATAAATCCTAGCGAGTAGTTTTAATGGGCGTCCTAGTTTCTGCTGTTGTTGTTAGCCCTTTAATTGACCCAGCTGACTGCATTGTCTGCATGACTCATTGTCTAACTGGCTAACTCACTGACCATTCTGACTGACTGACTTGGCACTTGGTACGGTATGGGCCACTCGAATGGCAATGCCAGCAGCAATTTTACGGCACTGCGTCTTTGCAACTTATTAAATTTGGCTATGGCATCTGCTGGCTGCGGTTCAGCAATCCTATGATGGCTTCACTCTGACAGCCTTTTATACATATACACATATATCTGGCAATATGCTTGACATTTTGTGACCAACCAAGCGAACCGTCAATACGCCCACACCACCGCCGCCCACACATTCGACATTTGCATGCTGTGCAGTTGGACAGGCAGACAATCTATGAAAATGAAAGCATTGCGAATCAATAAACAAGCCAACATAGCTGTATACGTGCCAACATGCATACCGTCGTTGCCAGTACAAAAAAAATAAACATAATAATGAAAGAAAAAATATTGTATGCTACATGTGATGCAAGTCTATAGCCAAAAATGCTGTTGCTCCCAATACAGTCGCAGCATATAATCATTTCACATATATTTCACTTTATTGCAGTACATTCTGTGGCTATGTTTCGGAAATTGCAAGCCCTGTGGCAAATACATGCATGCATAAAATAGCGCTGCTACTTATCGATAGTATCGATTAATTGTTGATCTAAAATTGAAGACGTTGCGTTGCTATAACTCATAGAAAGTATCTCAAAATTTAATATTAATTTTCAAAGGGGTACTTTGTGTTGCCTGAAGACAGGACAAAGTTGATTTTCAACTGGTTTGAGCTTGATTTGAAATTCTAAAAAGAAATCAACGTAGTTTGATTAATAGTAATACATAAACATTAAATAAATAAAAATAAAGTCAGTTATTTGCTTGCAGTAAGAATGAAATTTATATTTTGTTACTATCGGTAAGCATTTGAACAGTTTTTGTATAATTTATGCTTCGTTGGTTTCAGTTGTAGTTTTTATGTAATGTATGCCGTTAATCATCGAATCTTTTGTTTATTTCATGTATGCCGTTATGTATCGGATGTTTTATTTCTGCCGTTATGTATGCAGCAAGCAAATTAACGTAGAAGCGTTTATCGTATAACTTTAGTACTCTTCTTCTTCTTCTTGTGCTGCATCGTCTGTTGGTGCATCGTCTGGTTGTTCAAAACTATACGGCTCAACTGTATAGAGTATGTCATAAATCGTTTGAGTCATTGTTGTTGGCACACCACCATCGGCCTCCAGGCAAACTCTTTCAATATTGCGTAGCTTAGAGAAATAGAAATCGCGCTCCTTTTCCAGACTTTCGACAGTTATGTCTAAGGCCATTATACGACTAGTGAGTTTCGCGATTTGCTGATCCTTAGCCGCTGCTTCGTTCATATAACTTTTCTTGGCAATCGGTCCTGGCTTTATTTTTTTTTGCGGTTTCTCATTACCTGTGCGTGGCGTCACCTTAGTTGTGGGCTTTGTCTCTGGCACCTCCTCACTATCATCATACTCATCGTAATCCTGTTCATCATTATAATTGGCATCGAAGAACTTTTTGAACCATTGCAAGAACTCGAAATTGTCTTGGAAGCGACCCTTTACCAGTCTATCAATGGGTATTATCTTATCAACGGACATCTTCTTGAAGCCCGCCTGCAAGATCTTAAAGTTTTGTATATATTCGTGTTCCTGATTTGATTGGAATTTGACGCGCTTAATGGGCACTGAATTTGGAAAGAGCATAGCCATGAACTGACAATAGGCAGCACCAGTGCACAGTTCTTCAATTTTGGTATATTTCGATTGCAGGGATTGGTTTACCCAGGCCAGCATATCCTGGCGCGACATATTATCGCTCGTCACATTGGTGGAATACACGTTAACAGCCATTTCCTCGCTGTGATCTTAGATTAGCGCTAATTAATACAATAACAGTTAGGTTTTTATTTAATTCAAGCCGTGGTATAAAATTATTTTTACCTTTTTGAAAAAAGAATATCAAATTTTACAGTTCGCTTTAGATTATTTTTAGCCTTTTGAAAAATGAATATCAAATGCTATGACGAGCCGTTGGAAGTTAATGCTTTATGACTTAAATGAGTCTAAGCTGAAAGCTATATAGATCAAATAAATTGAAATATGGAAACAAATACGATAACTATTGAGCACAAAACTGAGCAGCTCTATGTATCAACCTATCGGATGTTCAAACATGTTTTTATCAGTCCGAAGTGCATTTGAACATGCTCAGAATCGGCAGGTGACGTTTCTCGGTGGTGTGCTAAGTGCCGCCTGAGGGTTCAATGGGTGGGTGGTGTGTTGTGTTGTGTTGCTTAAGTTCCGTTACCCGTTACCCATTTACCCGTTTCAAGCCTAATAGATATGTACAGCCAGCCCAGCGGCATTTCAATTTAAGTTGCCACGTGTCACCGGCGCACACAATCCAAACTGACACTTGAAGCAGCAGCATACACCAAAAAAGAAAAGTGAAATACATAAACATATATACAAACTCACGTATATGTATGTGTATATGCATTAAGGCACTTGGTCTGTCTAGCGTAGTCTATGCTAGCTTGAGGTCCCCTAGCTTGCCTTAAATTCTCACATTTTTTTTATACACTTTGACACTTAAAAAAAAAAAATTAAAAAGGGTATTGTAAAGTTGTGCAAATGTGTGTTAAAGGAAGCACGCCGAACCCATAACGTTTCTTGATCAGCAAGACAAGCTAGCCATAGCCGTCTGTCCGTACGACTCTATGAGCAACGAGAACTCAGAGACTATAAGAGATAGAGCTACCAAATTTGGTACGTAAACTCTTATATTTCCGAGCAGCAGCTAGCAGCTCCTCGCTCCACCACAAATCCAAAAAATCTTAAATAAATCACACTTTGTTAGGTTCTCGACCAATGCCGGAAATTTCAAAAGTGTATATTAAAGTTGGTTGCGCCCAACTTTAATGCGCCCAATGGTTTTTTTTATATATATACATACTTACATATACATAAGTATGTATTTTCTTTTGGTGGGCCTCTTAGTTTATGGCTGCTTAGGCTGGTTGCCGCATCGATTTACGGCAAACTTGCCACATAAAGCTGAGCGCGCTGCTTTTGGGGCGCCACCACACACAGAGAATATACAACGCTCGTATATAAAGCAATTCAAATAAAACGCAAGTAACGCCCAGCAGGTGGCGCCTTAGCCTCAGCGGCAATGGCAACGGCAACAAGGGGTTAAGCATATACCTTTGGCCTTAATGCCAGCTGACGTGCAGTTGATATAAAACTTAATTAAAGTCATTTAAGGCATTCAAAAAGCTGTCAAAAAATACAAAAGCAAACAAAGCAAAGCTAAGTACACAAGATTTTCAGCATATTTTGGCAAATGTTGCTGCTGCTGCTGCGCTGTTTATTTTATTTCTAAGCCTGCTCCTACTTGAATTAATAATACAACTGTCAGCGATAAAAGTGCTTGCATAGTTAACGACACATCGGCGAGGCCGCAAAGTATCATTTAACCCAGACAATTAGTTGGCATTACGTTCATGACAAGCCGAAATTTGGAAAGTGGACAAAAAAAAATAAAGAGAGCAAAAAGAATTGTTGGCATTGTGGGCCCAGTTAAATGAATGTCCCTTTATTTTTTGTTTTTTATTTTTTGGCTTTGGGCTTTGCGTGCCACCGCAAAAAAGAGGCAACAACAATAGCACAGCTGGAATGTGACGTCTCTGACCTTGAAATTTATGGCTTAATATAATAAAATGCCCAAAAGAGTACAATATTAAAGTAAACGATGGAACACAGGGCGTATACATAATAAATATATATGCTATGTAAATTTTGGTATGCATACATAAACAGAATATGTTGAGCATAGACTAAAAGTAGCCTAAAATATTAATAAACAGAAGACAGGAGCTTCAATTAGTTACACGACACTGGCAAGGGGGGGAGCGGAGTTCAAAGGGCAAAAGCACAAGCCAAACAGATTATACAAGCGTAACTGTGACGTCGCAATTGTGACACAGTCCCCAATGAGACACACACACACACACACACACACGCACGCACACTCATGCATGCCCATTCAATCTGAAATTCGAATCCTAATGGCGCCAGTCAACAACAAAATTGTCAGACCAAATGGCTGAGGCGCAGTTAGCGCTTATATATATTATATACATATATATATAGATTGTCAGCATTTGGCACAGTTTTTTTTCTTTCTATTTTAGATTTTTACATTAGAGCATTACATTTTTGTCTTTTTGCTTTGAAGGCCACATTGCGTATGCGTAATATTTTAAACAAAACGCATTGCTTATACCACTGGGACACAAGTTCTGCTGTTAGCTGACATGTTTCTTTAATTAATGTGCCAAATGAGTAAAATCCGCGTGACATTTAACTTCTAGCACTCTTTCACTTTCTTTTCTTTTCTTTTGTTTTACACCTGCAGCTGCGACTGCGATTTCCGTTATACAAGCAAGCAACAACGATAACAAACACCTGGGCTTGTGGTCAGCAGACAGAAGCAGCAGCAGCAGCAGCAGTCGTCGCAGCAGCGACAGCGACGCATGCCACTTGCAACTTCCGTTTCCGGCCCACGTACAATGTGCATGGCAACAAAATCAATACAGCAAATGATCCAAAATTGCCACAAAATGACTGCAGGCCCGGCCCGGCCGGCGCGGCGGCCTCTTTGGCATTTTGGGCTCGTCGTTTACCAGTCTTGACATTTTCGGTCTAGTGCTGTTGAGAATTTATTAGGATTAGACGTTAAAACACAGGAAGGACTTGGAAATGTTAGACGCAGTCAGCTTGCCACCAATGCCAATTGACAGCCGCATATGTTTCAACTAAAATGATTGCATAAGACTTGCAAGCCAAGCAAACTACCACTAAAGAGTTGTTCAATTTGACATTTGGACATACGATATTCAAGCTTATGGGTTAGTTCTTTAAATGGTTAAATGGGTTAATTCTTTATCGTTTAAATTAAACGATTTATTGCTTCAATATATAAAAAGAGTTTCGACAACAATAACTAAAGCTTTACTTACTAATTTCCAATATTTATACAATCTGCAACTTAACAAAAAATACCATTAACATTTACTTTTATTTATTTTGAACTTAATAAACTAACTCAGTTTCTTCATCATACTCTTTTTTTCTTTTCCTAACTACAAACTAAAGTTTTACCATATTATATTTGCTTTAATAATTTTCAATTAGAGCATATTGAGCTATAACACTAGCTTATATATAATAATAAATTTATTTTTATATTTTTTATAGACTAATCTCTGCCATTTTGACCTTAGAATATGCGCGAATATGCGCGTAAGCTAAATTAAACCACAATTAAAGGTAAGAATACTAATATAATAATAATAAAAACAAATTTGCAACTGACTGGCTCACTTGCCAGCCTCACACACACACTAATACACATGTAAGCTGAGAACAAATTCAGCCTGCGTGTTTGTTTGCTAGCGAGAGCAGTGCTGCTCAGCTCAGTCGTAGCTGCGAAGAGCGAGAGCGTCGCAGTCGCTTTGTCCATTATGGGGCATTATTATAGACGTTGGTCGCTCTCGAATCGCTCCTCTCGCAGTGCCAGCCAGCGAGATCGAGCGGCGCAACGCAGTCCGAAACTAAATGCATCAAAGCTCGACGCTCGAATCTCTCTTTCGCTGCTCGAACTGAATGAAGCGTGCAGTTTTGATGCTAGAGAGCCGCTCATCCGTACGAATTTTCGTTTTGAGTGCAGCTATAAACTGAGCGTGGGCAGCAACTGCCTTCAGTCTTAGCTAAGCAGTGCGTGAGTTAAATTCAGTTGCGGGGGAGGCCTGCTTGCATATTTGCCATGAATATTCTATTTGAGCCGGTATGTAAAATATTCTGATATTAAGAAAACCGTGGCATAGTTTATTAATAATATGACTCTAAGTCTTATTATTGCTTTCAATTAAAGGAACTTAATTTGAGAACCTTGAATAGAAAATTGTAAACTCTTTTTACAAATCAAAACAAATAGAAAATTTTATTTAGAGTGTTATGGTTTCAATTGGAGCTGAGTACTTAGAAAATATATATGTAATACTAATCAAAAAAAAGATTAATTAATTTATTTTAATTATTAATTATTTTCGTTTTAGGCTGACAATCTAAAAGAACCAATAAGGAAAGAGGCTCTGACTGTAAGCTATGATTTATCTTTATTTGACTTTACTCATCACCTTAAGCTCTCGATTTAGAAACAGCGACAACAAATTAATGCTGTCTATTGTAAGCAAGGAAATCCATCAAATTAATCGTGCTTTGTTTTGTATATTTTTTTCATGCCTGTTTTTCAATTCCCGCTTTGGTCATTGCTTTATTTTATTTTGTGCATCATTAGCATTGGGCGCTGAGTTTCTAATTAATATAACGTAATTAGTTGTGCAGCCTTACGCTGCCTGCCGGCAGGTGGCGCCAGCAAATGTGCTATATATTGCTGTGAGCTGTCTGTAAAAAGGAAGTGATGCAAATAGCGTTATAATTAAAATGCGACAAAAAAAGAAGAAGAAATTCCACACAGATTTAATATAATTCTAATGAGCGTAATTATGGCGCAGCAACAAAAACAAAAAAAGAACGAAACAGGTAAAAAGGCATAAGAAAATCAATAGCATAAGTCAAGGCGCCGCAAACACATCCAAGCTGTATATAAAACGCTTGTCTTATAGCCCAGCTGTCTTGCTTTCATATATATATGTATATATGTATGTATATGTAATTTGTTTGTTTCTTTTTTTTTTGGCTCGCGATCGTAATACAATTTTCCATAGCATTTTAGTTGGCTCCTTTCTACAGTTTTTATGGCCACAATAAAATGCAAGTTACCGGCTGCCACAGGCCGTTGTAGCCAACTGCGACTGGCGACATGGGCCGTTCTTTTTAATACACCCCAGGGGGGGGGTAAGTAAGACCAAGCCAGGTCGTCGCCGTCAGGTAGGTGGAGGTGTCTCTGCCAGGTGTAAGTGAGCTGCGCACGCGATGCAGCTGAGTTACCCAACCAGCCAACCACCCAGCAACCCAGCAACCCTATATGCCTACATATCATTATATGTGGATATCAAAAATAAATTAACAATAAATAATGCACAGTGCAGTCGACAGGCTTTTGTATACAAATCATTTTGTTGTCATTGAACCAGCACATATGGTATTCTATAGCTTTCTTCCCAAAGCTTTCACATTCAATTTCAAATAATCAATTTTTCGTTTGCAAATAGTTTCATCACTTAATTGTGCATTTTTAATTTAAATATTTTTGGAAGCGAAAATTATTTTATAATCAAACAACAATTGCCAACATTTCTTTATAAATAAGTAAATTGAAATATATAGCAATGCGATTTTGAACAAGCAACTTTATTATGTAGATGCAGTTTCAAATTAATTAGTATACAATAGATTGCAATTGTTGTTGTTGGACTTTTGTTTTAAATATTTTTATGCATTTTGCTATTATTATTTTTGGATTCAAATAAGTTCTTAACAAGTCTGTTCTGCTGCTTTGAATTTATAATGATTGCCATAGAAATATATAAAGAAATTAGTCTGAAATAGATCAAATCAAATATTGTTTATAATATTTTACAAATTACATTCATTAAATATCTTTAAATGTATCAATTGCTTCTGCTCGTTGCTTATTTTTATTTGGCTTGCAGCCTATGAAAATTTACTTATTACTATTTTTATTTTTCTTAGATTTCCTTGATTTCAAATTTTTAGTTTCAGCGTCAAACGTTTTTTATATAAGTTTGTTATGGGGTCGGCTCTGTATTTATTACATTTCAATATTTGGCATGTTTTTCGTGCTTCGTGTTGTGAAACTTTTGAAATTAGGCAAGCAGCACTCAAAGGGGTGGTGCTAGGCTTCTCTATATAGAAAACTTTTAGTCGGCTAACGGCATTTCAGTTGGCTTGCATTGCCGGCGCCGCAAAGTATGCAACGCCATATCGTGTTAAGTCATAATTAAATGAAATTCAACTGCTTAATTTTTTGTTATACTCATTTTGTATTTTTTGGTGTGTGTGTGTGTGTGTGTGTGCCTTTTGTATTTGTTTAACGGCATAGCTGCGTGTTGTTGCTGCATTTGTAAGCATTTGAAGTCTTCTGCGCCCTTCAGCAATGTTGTTGACTTCAAATGTGGGGAGGAGTGGCCTATTATAAAATCAACAGAAATAGGCAGAGTATGAAATAAAATAAAAGAGAGGGCGAGCTAGGAAGCGAAGCCAAATTGGTTAGACTTTGATTGGATTAAACTGGGCGTGGCTTGAGGCTTTATATTTCTATCTATCTATCTATCAGTAAAACAATCAACACATTTTGAATGAAATGACAAAGATAAATGAGCATTAAATATATATGACATGCATTTTATATACTAATTTAAGTTAAATATTATTTCATAAATATTTTTAAATTAAATGACATTTAGTAGCGAAGCCAACGCTGATTGCCTGGCTCATTATTATGCTGCTGATTATTTGAAAAGCCTAAGCCGCTGGCTGAGTGAACAGCTGTTCGGCTAACAGTCGTGCCCAGCTGCTGTCGGCTTTGTCTAGCTGTTAGCTGCTGTTGTTGCTGCTGCTGCTGCTGCTGTTAGACTGAAGCGCAAGCGCGATTGGAAGCGGCGACATTCGTCACATGTTTGTCAGCAGCGCCATCGTGTGCTTCGCTTCCAATGTGCCACAAACTGTGTGCGGCGGCAACAACAGCAGCAGCAGCAGCAGCAGCACACACTAACACATTTAGCGTACAAAAAGAAATTTGGAAGCAATGTTGCTCATGTTGCCAGCGACAGCGACGATATGTGCGCTGCAGTCAGCGAACAGAACTGTGACAGCCCCAGTCAGTTAGTCAAGCAAGCCAAGTCCAACAGTCAAACAGTCGAACGTTCAGTCAGTCAGTCAGTCAGTCAGTCAGTCAATCTGTCGAATAAATCAGTCACAAAGTTCAGTCAGCCAATAAATTTGTGCAACTGCCACGAAAGTTGTAAATGTGAAATTGTTTAAAACAATTGCCAAAGTGTGCGTCGCGTCGCGTGTTAGCCAAGCTTGCAAACTTGCAACTTGCGGCAAGCAATCAATTAAAACTAGCCTCAATCAGCTGCTCTCCTAGTGCATGTCTGTGTGTGTGTGTGCGTGGTGGGGGCGGGGCAGCCTTAACTTGTAACAACAGCAGCAGCAACAATAGTCAAAGAAACAAGCTAAGCTAAAAATCAATATCCGTCTAAAGTTTATTTCGGCTTAAAACATAAAAACAAATAAACAGTTAACTTGTTTTTTTTTTGGGCAGCGCCTAAAAGTCCACAAACATATTTAAAAAAATTATAAAAATTATATCACATTTTGCTCTCCAAAACTCAAAATAAAATTGTGTTATATAAATAAACGCTTGTTATTCAAATTAATTGTGCGCGTTAAATTAATTTTTTTTTTTAAATTAATTACTGAACAAAAGTCCATTTTATGCAATAGTTAAAAACAAATGCCAACAATTTTTTTTAGAGTTAAAGCTGAAAAACTTGAGTAAAACTTGCTCCATCCATAGTGCAAAGTGAATTTTAATAAACAATTTAAAATAATATAAGTGCTAAAAAAAGAATAAATAATTAAAGGTTAGTATAACATTTGTTGCTATGATAATTGTTGAGGCGCAACGCTTGATTTGCTGCACAGCTGAGCGACACAGACACACAAGCACACGCATACACACACACACACACACACATACACGCACATTTATGTTAAGCCTGGCATTTATGCTTGGCGAGGCACACAGCCAGCTGTTTGTGGCGCCTCAATGTTGCCGGCAAAGTCAAGCGGCAGCAAAAATCAATATTTACTTTGCTGGCAGCTGTTTGCCTATCTCGCATACATATATGTGCTCATATGTGTGTGTGTGTGTGTGTGTGTGTGCTTTGCAAAATCAGATGATTGTTGTCTTACTTTCCAGTCGCACAGTCTCCACTCAACTGTAAATTTGTGGCATGCAGCATTTTGTGTTGCAACTGATCCTCACTTTTCTTGCATATTCAATGCTCTCCACTCTCTTCTCACGACTCTCCAAACCAGTCGATTCCGTCTGGAAATTGCGTAATTTCATTAGCGTTCACTAAATCGTGCAACATCGGCCACATCGGCTGACTTTCCAGTCGTCATCGTCGTCGTCGCTGCTTAGCGGCATTATAATCTATGCATGTGTGTGTGACCCGGCACGAAACCGCCGCACTGTCTGCTTGTTTAGGCTGCTCCGTCATTCAGTTGTTATCCAAGTGTCTGTGGTGCTGTTTACGACATTCGTTCAACACGCTTCAAGCGCTCCAAGCGGCTCTCGAAAGACGTAAATCGTGTTTGCCACAAATATCGTAAGCTGCAAGCTTCAAAATAAACTACAAATATTTCTAGCTTACATTTATAGTTCATAACTATTTTTTTTATAGTGATATATTTAAATTAAAAGTGCATAGTTTTGTAGTTTGTTACAATTTTTGAAGTAAGCCTATCGATAATATCGATACAATCTTGCAAGCGTTTGTCTATATAAACAATGTGTAAACTAAATTAGTCAATTCTTTTTTGTGGTACTACAAAACTAATTGGCAAGTACAGTTTACAGTTATATTTATAATTGGGCACAATACGAATATTTTCTGCCTCAAATCTGTGAACTCAAGTGCATTTATCGCAAATATCGATACAAGTTTTCGAGTGCTTGTCTATGCAATCGCTATGTTAAGTGAACTTGTGTGCGCCCTAAATAAATTCTAAATGACATATGCAGCTAACTTTACTGTCGGTACATATATTTATTATACTACTGATTGTAATTTATCTATCTTTACAAGATTGATGTGCTACATATCGAAACTATCGATAACAGTTTTTGAAAGTTAATAGTATGTAAAACGTAATACAATTTTCTATTATTTATTTCTGCCCTATATCTCAGGCCTAAATGCACTTATCGAAACTATCGATAACAGCTTAGGAACATTTACAAACCCATAACAATTTTGTTTATATATTTCTGCCTTAAATCTCAGTTTCAAGTGCACTTATCGAAACTATCGATAACACTTAACCCATTACAATTTATTATTATTCAGCTCTATTTGTATTTTAGACTCTCGAAACTATCGATTAGCGTCTTAGAACACTTAGAACCTTTTAAACTCCATTAAATTTACAATTTTCCCAGCCCACTTCATGCGAAACTTTAATTTAATATGTAGGGTATACAATTTGTAGTTCTGCTATATAGCTATATATAAATATGTGTGTGTGTGCAGCCTATGAACGAGTTGGAGTTGAGTTGCCCATGCGCCAACTCCGAAAATACTAGTAAGGAAGACATAACGTATACTTAGAGCTACATCCGAGGGAGGGGAGAGGGAAATTAATCGACGACAAATGACGCCCCGACGAGAATGACTGGCAAAATGTTGAGCCGGCAAGGAACGGGCCGCGCCAGCGAGATACGAAACGCAACGCGAAACTGAAACGAGCCGAAACCGAAGTGGGACGAGTGGGAAACCGAAACTATTGGAAGCGGCGGCGAGTCGTTCGGCCGGCAAACACGAAATGCTTTAACGCAAGGACGAGGGCGAGCCCCCAGCTGTTTGGCAGTTTGTTAGGGGGCCAAAGCGAACTGCGAACAGCCGTTGCAGGAGCTTTCAGCTTGGCTCTGCCGCACGCAGACGCAACCTGGAATTGGTTTCCAATGACAGCGGCTGCGGTCGCACCAGCAGCAGCAGCAGCAGCAGCAGCAGCGGCAGCAAAGTTGAAGTTGGCCGTGCAGCCAAAACGGCGACGACGACGGCGACTGCTCGTCGCTGCTGTTGGCGTCGTCGATGTTGCTGCTGCTGCTGCTGTTTGCCAGTTGCGTTGGCCGCTTCGTGTTGCGAGTTGTTACGGCCAGAGATTCAGTCGTCGTCGAGCTTTCAAAACGTTTGCAGCAAACGAACTACAAATAAAAAACATACAAGCGAATTATAAAATAAAATACACAAATATCTACACACACATACACACACATAAACTCACCAAGGCACACATAGAGAGAAAAGGTAGCAACACCAGAAGCAGCAGCAGCAGCAGTTGCAGAAGAAGTCGCAACAGCAACATCAGCAGCAATTTGCGGCAGCAGCAGCAGCAGCTCAAAAGTAACAACGAATATCAGCTAAATGATGATAGTACAATATTTTTTAAATGCAATTTTTTCAAGTTTTAATATTTAAGCGTGACATTCATTGAGTGTGTGTGGAGTGTTGCAAAGTGTGTGGTGTGGCAATTGCTACTTGCAGCACTTCAATTAATTTTGCGCTTGCTTTTTGTGGCTTCCTGCGGTGATATCATATAACGTGGCCCAAAGCAACTACAACACGTGCTGCGTGTGTATGTTGGTGTGTGTGTCTTGGTGTGTTGGTGTGACCTATCGATTCTACAACTTCCTTTTTGCAGTTCCGCTTCCAATGCAGCAGCGACTTGGCTGACTTGCAACTTCAGTTGAAGCAAATTGCTGCAGGTTTCAAGTTGCAAGTTGGCAGTTTCTTAATTTTTTGCATTTTGTTTAAGTGTGCTGAGCTGATCTATGGCAAGTTAATTGGCAGCAACTGCAGCTGCATTGCGCTTGATCTTAGCAAGCAGAAAAACGCATCAATCAAAAAACAAGCAAAGCGCCAAAAGGCGTGGCAAGAGCAAGAGCAAGAGCAGCTATATATATAGCTCTATATAGTGGCAAGGCGTAATGCAAATTGCATTTGGGTCTGCAGTTTGCCGGTGTGTGAATCATCGTTGCTGCTGCTGCTGCTGCTGTTGCAAGTTGCCGCAGGGGAGACAGCACAGCAAACAGCAAGAGTGAAGACAGCGCCAGCAGCAGCGAAGCGCAACGTTGCGGCAAGAGCGGGTGGCACGCGACCAAATACAAGACGGCAGCAACCAACAACAGCAACAGCAACAACAGCAACAGCAGCGCGAGTCTCACATTTGAAGGATTACAACAGCGACGCGACAAAAATATCAAAGGAGTTGCTTCTTATTTATTATGGGCGCTGCTTGCTTTCCTTTTTTTTTATAGTGTTTTTAATATATATTTTTTCGCCTGATGACGTCGTCGTCGTCGTCGTCGTCGTCGTTGTCGTTGTCATGGCGCGATGACGACATTTTTTTCGGGGAGTGTGTGTTGCCTGCAATACAAACATATGTGTTAGCAACACGGCCAAAGTTCAATGCATTGCACACACACACACATATATATATACATATATATATATATGTTGGCGAGCCTGTCTATGGCTTTTTATAGCCACTCACATGGAACTGGGGGGGTCTGCCTCTGAGGATTGCGAAACTAACACTTTGGACAGCTGTAAAAATGCTCAATATTGTTCTTGTTGTTTTTGTTGTTGCTGCTGCTGCTCATGTCGCTGCTGTTGTTTTAGTCTCTTTTCCTTTTACCGAGTTTGTCATAAGTGCAGCGACAACAGACAGTACGACAGGCAGACAGTCAGACGGACAGACAACTTGTGTGCAAAAGGCGCATAAACTCCATGAAATGCGCTAAAGATTTGCGCAAAAGATTTTCATAGACAAACTGTGAAATAGACAAGAACAACAAGTGCATAAGCATTTGCACTCTAAGCATAGCAACTAAAATAATTATTATAATTTATGCTTAAATATGCTCAACAGCTAAATTGCTGTAAACTTAGAGCTTGTCAACTATATAAAAATATTCAAACTGCAGCTGCAAGTTAAAATCATATTCAACTAACTTTATATCAGTGTTAAGCATATAAAGATATTCCAACTTTAGCTCATATTTCTATATGACAAGCTTTAGATTTATTTAATGAACTTAATTTCAAGTAATTCCCAAAAGTAGTTTAAATAATTTAAGATAAATATTTAGTATTAAATGCTCTTTAAAATGTTAAAGAAAAAAATGGCAAAAATCCAATTAGATCTGAGTTAGTGTTGATTAATAATAGCAAAGTTAGAAAAAAATTCAAATTCATAAATAAAACTTCCATCTCCTTATTCTAAATTTCAAAAACTGCACGATGTTGCCTTTTTTAATAGGTATTACCTGTTATTCTTAAAATAAAAATCAATAAATAAATAAATATAACCAAACTAAGCAGACCGCATTATAAGAAAAAAAATGCTTAAGATTTTGCTGAATTTTTTGCTATCAAATATAAATGAATTGATGAATGATCGAATGATTGAATATCGATTAGCGATTTCTGTTTAAAAGAAACTTGCACAATGTATATTTTGATTTTAAATATTTAAAATATTCAAACATATAATACTAAAATATACTACCGACAACATCTTTGATTTTAGCCATGTACTCATTTTTAATAATAAAATTTCTTATATTTACAGATATTCAAATTATTCAGCTAGCAAACAAATAAGAAAGCTAAAAGAAAAACACAAGTAATACATTAAAAAAATACAAAATCGAATTAATTGACGCAACTCAAAAGCAAAAAAAAAAAAAAAACTAAACAAAATCTTCGCAATTTAAAAACACTCACGCATACACACGTAAACACATTACATTAAAAAAAAAAGACAATTACTATTAAAATAATAAATAACATTGCTACAAATAAAAAAGCTAGTCCAAATCTACAGTAAAATAAACAAATTATAATAAAAAACAACTCAACACAACAAAACAAAAAATTATATTTAATGCATAATATTAAAAAAACCAAAAGAACTAACATAACACAATTGCCGCTAAACATTTACTCCAAAAAAACTATTAAATTTCCAAAGACAAAACAAAATAAAATTTAATTTTAACTAAAGCAAAAAAAAAAAAAAATAATTAAATTATTAACACAGCTTCAAAGTGTGCACAATAAAAAAACCAAAAAAAAAATTAATAAAACCAAAAAAAATTGCAAAATCTTAATTTCCAAAGCAAAAATATTGAGAGACTCGTAAGAAAAATTTGAGAACTGAAAAAGTAAAACAAAAAGTACAACAAAACCAACTAAAACAACAAAAGCAAACAAATCAGCAAAGACGCAACGCAGCGTGTGAAGCATTAGCTGCCACGCCTACAGCCGCCCGCCCTAAAACACAATTCGCCACAGCAGCTAAGACTGAGCTGCGGACGTTTCAGCCGCAAAAAATTTCAAAGAAATTTTCCAAAGCACAAAACGCCGCGCAAGAGAACGAAAGAGAGAGAGAGAGAGAGAGAGAGAGAGCGAGAGCGAGAGCGAGAGAGTGCGCAGAGTGTCGAAAGACAGTGAGCAAGAGAGAGAGAGAGAGAGAGATAGAGACAGCGAAAGCGACAGAGAGTGATAAAGAGTGAGACAACATATAAAAGTGTGAAAGAGAAAACACTAGTCGAGTTTCAAAAACTGCGACAAGTATTTTTTTTCAAGTGTATTTGCTAAAAGAATTTTTTTTGCGTGCCCCCCCGTTTAATTAACTGTGAGAACCGAAAACAGCAACAACAACTGTGATGGGAGATCGGCCAAAACCAATAACCAATACTACTACAACTACAACAACAACTAATACCGCTGGTGAGGCTGTCGTCATGGCAGCAGCAGCAACTCCAGCCAACGAGCCCGGTCAGCAGGCCGTGGAGGCGCCCGCTCCAGATGCGCCGCCTGTGGCTCAAGCGGATGCTGCCCAACTAGATGCGGCTATGGATGCCGATGCCGGCGGCGGCGGCGGCGGCGGCGAAGCAGCAGATGCCGATGCTGCTGCTCTTGCTGCTGCTGGTGGTGGTGGCGATCCAGGCGATGGAGGCGTAGACGATGCAGCCACCGATGCTGGGGCTAGCTCATTGCCACCATCGGAGATTGGCGGACGTCCACCGTTGGATACGGCCTGCTCGGATGGCGGTGGCCTGTCCAGCTTGGCCGGCGGCATGGTTGGACCGCCGAGTCCGCTAACCGGCTGCTATCTGCTCATCATCTTGGGCGAGCCGCACTCCGAGGAGCACAAGGACAACATCTTGCAGCATTTGCTCAAGGGTAAGTGACAGAAAAATTACAAATTTTAATTGAAACCAAGCAAAATCGTAAACTAAGATTTTATTTAGAATTTTTCTGAGTATATTTTCCAAACATTTTTAAATTCAAATTGAAAAGTTCGAAACTTTTTCATTAGCAACAAGATAGTTCAATAAAATAAATTATACAAAATTTGATAAATATCAATTATTAGATTATGAAAGAAATATCGTAAAACAAGATTTTATTTAAGAATTTTTTCTGCAGTTAATTTCCACATTTTTAAATAAATTGAAGTTCGACATGACTTTGTCATCAAGCAACAAGAAGTTCAGATAAAAATAATTTATAGGCAAATATTGGATAATACTTATTCAATAAGATTATGTCATTTAAAGTAAGAAAAATCTAGATTCAAAGTTTTATTAGAATTTCTAGTAGTATGATTTATTCCCAAACATTGTTGAGAATTGAAATTCGAATCGAACAAACACTATGTATCATATGCAAATATAGACCAGAGCCTGATATTACAAAAGATTAAGTATATCAGATGAGGTGTAGCTCACTGAGTAAGTCTAAAGATCACATTGATTTCTAACTAGAAATAAAAACGTATAATTATGTGGTGATAGATTTATGACCACTATTTATTTCGTGGTATTACAAAAACTATTGCACACAGCAAATTTAATAAATTTACCTATGCAATACGTTTTTATTTAATTAAATTAATAAATTTTGCAGCCATTATTAAAATATAAGCAGCTAGGCATACGAGTCAAAGAAATGCTGTCAAATATCATAAATTATGTTTTAATATTTTTTCGTCATTCAAAGATTCATTTTTTATATATTTATGCCTTAGTAGCTATAGAAATTATTTGCATAGATTACGATTTTGCTAAAACCACTTTGTAAATTGTTTTTTTAGCTATCAAAACGAGCCACCGTAATGCGCATACTTTTGACTAATAGAAAGCAAAAAATAACAAACAAAATAGCTGTGGCTAATCAGCATAAATTATGCTTAGAAAGTTTGCATATGCAAATTGAGCAGAGCGCTGCTCTTCATGTGTGGTGGGTGGTTGGGGTGGAGTTTAGGCTACGCCTCAGCAATCGACGTGGCGTGCCAATCTAATTCCAATTCCAATTCCAATTTCAAAACCAATTTATTATACTATATAACAACTACCAATGCCAACATTTTCACACTTAGCTGACTGCCGACACGCCGTCTAATTAGTTTTTCCTTATTAGTGTTCTACTCTTCTCCCTCTCACTGTTCGTGTGTGTGCCCTGCTTTGCGGCTCATTCATGCTCAGCATGTGGCCATGTGGTCAGCTTGGCTGCTCATAGCCAAATTTTTTTAAGCTTTCTTTTCTAATTTTTTTTTTTTGTGGTCATAGTAGTTGAGCGTTAAAAATTTGGTGTGCTTTGTGGTCTTGCTCAATGCGTCTTTGCATCATTTTTCACTTTTTGCGAATGTGTCACTTTCATTTTTTTCTTTTTTTTTTCCCTTTTTTTTAATCTCCGCCCCCTCAAGACCTTTCCCGTCTCTATTTTGTTTTGGTATCTGATACAGTTTGGTTGCAAATGTTCAGTCATGGAATAATTAATTCTTTTCGCCTACTTGCCATTCCATGTCTATGTTTTGAAATGTATTTCGTCTTTTGTTCTTTTATCTTTTTCTGTGTGTTTTGTGCTGGTTTCGTGCGCTATTTTTTGTCCAATCTTGGTCTATCGCTATATTTGATAATACGCTCTATGGAATAAGAGCTGAAATACGCCAATTAAAAATACTGCCAAATATACTTTAACTACCAAGTTATGCGCTTTTGTCTATGGGTTGGTGGTGTGTCTAGTTGGTCTTCTACTTTAAGTCCGCTCTGATCTATTTCTGATTTAGTATTTTTTTATATTTTTTAGAACTTAGAGCACGAATCATCTGTGCTAGAGGTCAAGCGCTTATTCATTAGTTGTAACCTTCTAAAGTAAAGATACCCCGGAGCGAGAAGGGAACCCGGGAACCCATTTTCGATCTAGTCGACTTTCGAGATGGGTCAAGTTAAACCGAAACCTATCCTCAATTAGGAAGCTAAGAATTCTTACGTTTTTGCTTAATTAGCGTATGTCTCTCCTATATGCTAACTTTTTGTTACCCATGGTACAAATTGGTTGAAAATCCTTATCTATGCCATTACTTTTTTTTATATTTATGTTCTCTTTACATCTAATATTTTGCTGTATTTTATATTTGTTGGTTTTTCTATATGTTTGAATGTTTGATTTCATTTTTTTTTTTTTTATAATTAAGACAGACAATTTAATATATTGCTTTATAGTCTTGCTAAACGTTGATACTGTAAAAGTAAAAAAAATAGGTTTGTTCTATACGAAAGTTGTGAGAAATTCACAAATAAGCGGACCCAAGCTAAAAAAAAATTACTGTAGCAAAAATAAAAGTTAAACTTCGACAAAAACCCATGAATAAATTTAAAATGTAGATTTTGTAAGTACCTTTAAAAATAAATAATATTAATAAAATTTATTATAGATCAGCGTAGTGTGTGTGTGTGTGTCTATAAAATAAAAATCAAATAAATTATTGTTAGCGCGCACACAATGAGACAAAAATACTGTGCAGCCTATTTCATTTACCAAACTTTAACAAATTAAATGTAATATCAAAGCTATAAAATACTCTAAATATATATCGTTTTACTATTTTATAAATATTGTTCGAGTCTTTGCTGCCTCTGAACTTTTTTATTAATTTTAATCATTTTAAAAATATTTCAATCAGCTTTTGATAGCCTATACAGTGTGCTATTGACGGCACCGAATTTTCGTGCAAGAGCTATTTCCAATTTCAATGCTCACTATAGCAATCAGAATCATATCAGTATCCAAGAAGCTGACTGTTTCATATTATCACACTTGGCGTGAGGCAAAAGTCTTTTGTTATGCCCCTTAATTCAAATTTGTTAATTAAATAATTTGTACTTGTTAAAAGGCTAAAAAGTAATACAGTTTCTGAGAATTAAACAATATTATAATATATAAATGATTTCATATCAGATCTAAATAATCGGACAACTGCCCAAGTCATGACAATTTATCAAGCTATTAAAATGAATGGACTAAGCTGCAGTCTCCTAAGGCTACTATATGCACGGCACACAAACCTTTGTTGCTATAAATTCTAACTCATAAAAAGCTAACACAAAATGGACGTATCACAACGGCGTCTCCAGGTCGAGTCCAAGTATGTAGTACGATGGAGAGGCACCACGAGCAGTAGACGAGCAAAAAATTGGGGGGAATTATGCTGCAGTTCCTTGAAAAGTGAATTGAACAGCTAAAGGCTCGGGGGACACACACCGTCGTAATAATTGCAATTATAGTTATAAATAAATCCAAATAAAATCGTATGCTCAATCTAAATATCTTAAGAGCATAAGGCAAATTAATTGCTCTGCAAGGCCTTGAAACAAAGGTTTTGACCACAGTTGGGCTGTCTTGCCTGGCTTTTTAATGGTGTCTATTTGCCAAAACATTCACACCAGACTTACGTTGCGCCATAAGTCCCGAGCTTCTATGTGCTACAGACGATAGCATAGAGTAGTACACAGTGAGAAATTTGGCATATCAAGGTGCTGAGATGGTTCAATCGGGAAATGTGTGGCAAGTAACCGCAGTCGCTTCGCGCTTGAGTGCACTCAATTTTGAAATTGCCGTCTTTTGGTACATTCGATTTTAATGCAATATGTGCGCGCTATGTCAATAGTAATGGCCAAACACATTGCGCTGCTATTAGATTAAAACGGCAGTAGCCAAGAAATTCCAACATAGCAAAAAGATTGACAAAGTACAACAACCGGCACTACACACCACACACAGCCGGTTCGAATTTGAACAAAAGTATTCACAAATGCTCAACTAAGCATAAAGTACAATTGGTATTAATTAACTTATGCACAGCAAGTGACAATATGTCAATAATTATGCGGCAAAAATAATAATTAAAATCATAATATCACGACGAACTATTAAGGATCAACTAATTGCCCAGCCAACACCACAAAATGCACTGTATGGGATAATCCTCATGATACATCATTGATGGGCAGGTATAGGATACGAGAATATACGAGAGCCAAAATCTTGATTTAACAATTGTTGACCTCTATAAATTTGTAATTAATTGAAATTCTCAGTGTGCTAAAATATCTATAATTCCCAAAATTGGACTGCTCAATGTAATAAAACTTTTGTTCCCAATTCCGGAAACAGAGTCATTACGTCAATGTAAGTCAAATCAGACAAAGACACAACAAAAACTCCAGAGAAAATCGTGTAAGCTGTGCAAATTTACTCTTACAAATATCAATGCTAACACAGTGACTAAGGGCGTAAGTCGTGAATGTCTAGCAATGTGCGATAATTAAAATATACCGAGCCACTGCAAAAACTTTTCCAAGGCGCGTCAGAGCAATTATATATTGCTCTATGCCTCTAAGCATATATAGATTGTGAGCATTGTACTAACTTTAATCTAAAGGAATTAGTACCATATCCCGTCTGCGTTGACTCTTAGCCTAGTTGGTTAATACTCACTTTTCTGTTTGAGGCTTGCAACTTTTGGAGTCGATTCTATATCTTGTAATTAAAGTGACTGAGATAGCATTGGTTATCTTCCAACTAAGTAAATATAATGCCAATCATGCGAGAGAGTGACATCTATATCAATTAAATACATGACTTTGGGCTCAAATATAAAGGACAGAGTCTACTAAGAAGTCAGTAATAACCAATTATATGTTGAACCCTCTCCATTTAATCGTTATCACTTGCAAGAGGCTACCGTATTTGAGATCTATATACTATGTGGTGTTAGTGCATATGTACAAGTGATATTAATCATTTGCATACCATGCAGTTAGTCATATTAAAAAGACCAGCTGTGGATCTTGTTCAGTCAAATTCTGATCTCGAAAGACACCAAACTATAATAGTCTTCTAATAATTTCAGAGAATTACAAGACAGTGCATTTATAATAATGAGCGAGTTTGCCAAACCCAACACTTGCTTAGCACAAGACAGCGTCTCATCCTATATGTCCCTCAACAACACACATGGTGAACCACCTGGGCCTCACAGTTGAGCCACCCCATACACTCAACGAGTCTGCCGCAATCTCTCACACGCCTCTATGTCTCAGTCCCTGAGCACGACAAACTAGCCAAGATCGTCGTGAGTGTTGTGTGCAGCAAGCAAGACAGCAGCAGTATCCTAGATAACTATTAGGATCTAGAATTATGCCGACAGTTCAGCCATACAAGCCTAAGTGAGCCGTAACCACGAAACTGAGAAGCGATTTGCTATGTGGCGCATCGACACGCTCTCAACACCACTATCGCGACCAACTCTCCTTCTCTCTGCTTCCTCTCTCTCTCGTGCTCGCCGCGCCCGTGTTGCTCTTTATTCACGGATGGCTAGCCAGTTTGTGCACGATGCCTGTGTGCCATATAGTATGTGCCACTCTGGGTAATGAACCTTAGCCAATTCAATCTTTGTAAATGTCAGCTTGCAAGCTTTATTCTTTCGTGTCATTTTGTCTGTACGTCAGTTCGCGATCTGATCACTGTCTGTTGGCTGTCGATGACAAGCACACTATTGCTTGCAACTAAGCCTCTTCTGTGCGCTTAGCGATTAAACTGAAAATCTCGCCACACTAGAGATATCTCAAGCAGCGTCGTCGGATAGATATTTCACTATAAATATTAAGCATAATCAGACACACATAGTACACGGCGCAAAGCTCAGAGCGATTATAAATAGTGAAGAGCGCATATTTAATATAAGAGATAAACTAGTCTAGCTTAATCATATTGTAACGAGTCTCTAAATCAACACGTAAATTGGCTTATGGGTCTGACCAGCAGTATTTTGTCCTCACGATATGTGTTGCCACAGCTTAATACACACAATAATTTATTACACCATATTTCTTACTGTTAAAGCACCTTGCCTATCGCTCCGTGTCTCTAAATTTTCCGTAGCGTCTTTACGCTCTAGTTTAGCACTAAAAATTTTTATATAACCTATATTAATTATTATCTTTAAGGCCTTACTTCATTAATATTATCATAGCTGTCATCATCCTTTAGACAATTCTATCCATGCGGGTGTGCGTTCAGTTCGAGATAGTTATATATCTCTATAAATTCTAATTGTCTTACAAATTTTTTGTCATCTATAGACTCTGTGCCTCAGCTGACGTTTACGGTGACTGATTGCGAGGACGTCGGAGCCAGACTCTCACGTAGAATTATCACTACAGAACTTACAGTTTTATATTAGTACTTATTCCATAGTTCTAAGCAGAAGTGTCCTTAGGTTCTAAGAAGTGCGAGCTTGACGGCGAGTAATAATAATTTTGGATTATGAGTGTGTACATAAATTATTGTACCCTGAGCGATACTTGAAACCCACTATCTGAGCGAGCTGAGGATGAAATTGAGAGCTGTTGATTGGATTCCGCACGAAACATACAATAAAACAGTTGGCAAAATATAAGAGATAACAAAGGTCATTAATCCAAGGACTGACATATCCAGCTTTGAGCCAAGAAACGCCTCACTCTATATGTGGATAACAATGAACGGAATAAACATAAAGTAAAAGCCAATGAAGAGAAGAACAACGCCTAGCTGCTGCTAGATTGGAGGGAGGGAGCCATGAACAGTTTTATCAGACAAGTCCGAATATTAGCTATGAGCGCAAATATATTGATTATCTGCTAATAAATGATGCACAAAGCTAATTACATAAACTTTTGTGAGCGAGTCATCTCAGTCTTAAAATTAGCAGCCGTAAACTTAGACGATATTGATAGGCTAGCGATGAAAAGTCTTAATAGTAACCCATGACACTAATTAGCTAGAAGATAAAAACAGAGAGACATATATGGTTTGTGCTAGCTAACCACAGGCAATTCTCAATAGACAAATATGCTAAATAAGGTAGCATACAAGCTACAGCGATACTTATCGATAAGGAAGTAATTTACACCATTTAATTTCTAAAGAGAGAGCTAGAGCGAGGAGAAAAAATAAAATAAACTTAAAGCCGAATCTGCGAGAGCTTGTTCGTTAAAAGATCATCAAAGATTCACCCGCTCATAATTTATGAGCGCCGACCTAGAAATAAAAGCACTTAACTAGTTATCGATACTATTGTTTAAATAAATTTTCAATGGGTGTGAAAATTAAAAAACAACTTTAAATGTTTGTGAGTTAGAAAATAGTATTCAATGGAAAAATGCTGAAGCTCATGGTGGATGAATATAATTTAAGGCTAAAATGCAAAGCAGATAACTACTTAGCGATACTATCGATAATGTAGAAAGTTAGTATGGGCTATTAAGCTAAATTGCTTGTGGCAAATACTTTGATTGTGCGTAGGATGTAAATTGAGCTAATGGAGTGTAATGTGTATAGAGAGAATTTAATTTAAGACGCATAAATGAACTATTTATCGATACTATCGATAAAGAATAAAGTCGAAATGAAATGCTTGTGAGCAAAGTTTAATATTGTTAGACGCATGTATTAATTTAATTTATGAGTTTAATAACTTATCGATACTATCGATAACAAAAACAGCTGCTTTCGCCAAGCAAATCTCAGCACAATACTTTGCCGCTTTAAGTTTTCCAAACAAAAGCGCAATTTATTTGCACAGACAACTAAGTTGCAACTTAGGCAGCTATAATTAAATGCCCCCAACAAAGAATCTTATGAGCATGGCATTTCCTTTTTACATTTATGAGTGCCTGCCACTTGAGGCAACTATGTGGTAGTTACTGCCACACGACAGTCGAGAGAGAGAGAGAGAGAGAGACAGAGTGGGAGGAGGCGCTGGGGGCACAGGCACTTAATTATGACAATTATGTAGCTCAATTGCAGCGCTTTCAGCTTTTTATGTGCCGCCTAATTTGGAGAGCATGCTCAGCTGAGAGCGCTGATGAGCAGCAGGTGTACAATTTGTGCAGTTAGGGGGTATAATTTTCACCTGAGCTCTAAGCTCAAACGCGCGTGCTTTGCGCTGTTTTAATTAACTTACTAAAGAAATCAATAATATGAGTGAGAGAGAGAGAGAGAGAGAGAGAGAGAGAGAGAGAGAGCGCGTAGCGTTCAAGGTCAAAGCCAAAAGTAACAAAGTTGCTATGCTTATGATAACTGTTTGGGGTCTGTTTTAAGTGCTAACGAAAAATATGTGTTAAAGCTAAAATCGATCAAATATGACAACAAAGTGCGTGGAAATCTATTTTTAGCTCTTAAAAGGGGCTAAAAACGCTGCTCCTAACCACACTGCAAATGGCTGTATGACAATGTCTGTCAGCTACATCGTAAAAGCAGCTCAGCTAAAAAACTTTTGTCAAAAAAAAAAAGAAAAATGAGTGCGCCACGTAATGGAAAAATACACACAAGCCACAGCAGCAGCAGCAGGAGCAGCAGCTCTGGCTAATCCACAGCGCTGGCACTCTGGACACTTAAGCCGGTTGACATGACAAGTGCAGCAGCTTCTCAAAATGGTTAACAACAGTTAGCCATAAAGCTAACAAAGTTCAGCTCTGCAATATCGATTAGCATTACAATTTATTGATGACTGCTCATATAATTTGATGAGCTCAAGCAATTGCTGCTAACTCAATTAGCATTAAAATTTATGTTTACTAAGGCCTAACGTTATAAACTTGGCGCTTATCGTTTATATTTAGTAGTCCATGTTTAAAATTTGTAAGCAAAATAATATTTTTAATGAAAATAAATATTTGATGCAAAGTCGTTGTCAATATTTAAGCAATAATTTTAAATTTGTGAGTTAAGCTAAACTTTTAATCAAAGCGTTTAATACTGCAGAGCATAAGAAATTTAAAACTTTAGCAATTTTGCCAATGTTTGGATTTGTGTGTTTGCTTTGCGTATAAAAATATTGCTGCAATTAAATTTGTTAATAATTTGGTAGCTAAGCAATTTATTTGCTTGCATAGCAATTTGTTTATTGTCTATAATGTTGTTAAATTTAGTTAGGCAGTTGTTTTATTAGTTTAATTTTAATGCAGGCGCAAATACAAAATTTTAAATAAATATATATCTCTATATATATATATATTCTTCTGTGCTTTGTTTAGTCGTTTAGCTTGATTTCTTGCAGTGTAGCTTGACTCTGCAGATTTATGTGCGATATTAAGCTAAACTGTTATGCATACGCGTGTGTGTGTGTGTGTGTGTGTGTGTGTGCCTGTTTTAAATTACGTGTATTTTATGTGCCTGACCATTGCAGGCAGAGGCGAGCAGCCTGCTCTGGTTTACGAGCAGCGCCCGCACAACGTGGCGTATGCGCAACGCATTAACAAGTGAAGCAAAGGTTTGAGGTGCTGGCCTAGTTAGACATAGGCAGGCTGTACGAAAAGTGAGTGTGTGTGTGTGTAATGTGCGTCATCAATCAACACACACACACACACACACACACTTGATAGAAAGAGATAGCTATACACAAATTTTACACACAGGCACATTAAAATTGCTTTTAGTGCAAATTAATTGCTTTAAAGTGCATTGCCACACCCACTGGCTATGACTATCATTAGCATGTGCATGTATGTGTGTGTGTCTCTGTGTGTGTGTGTGTGTAGATCATATGACGCGCCTGTGGTCAGTTTGCTTATTGGCACGTCTCATGTTACAGTGTCATGGGATACGCACATTAAAAAAAAATATAAAACTGCTGCTGATGACTACAGAGCACTTTAATTAATTTTTGTTCATGTGTTTTTTTGTTTTTGCGTGCGCCGCCATTAGCCTTGCAATTTAATTTTGCAATTACTTGAGTTATGCTGAGAGCCAAGCCCGCCCCCAACTTATAATTGCAAGTGCGGTCATCTAATTGCAATTAGCATAGCTCTGTGGTAAAATCCAATCAGTTGGCAGCTTCAAGACTTCAAGGCCACACACACACTAAACTTTTGTTACACCTGCCGCACACTTTTAACAAGTTAGACAAACTTATGTGTGTGTGTGTGTGTGTGTGTGTATTTAATTGCTTGTTAACTTTAGCAAGTGACCACAAATTGAAATGTAAGCTCAACAACTTGATGGGCTAACATGCTTCATAATTGATGCAACATTAGCTTGCAATTTCTTTCGGTCTTTGTCTCAGTTTCAGTTTCAGTTTCAGCTTCAGTTTAATTAACTATTTTGTGCTGTCATTAAAAGCGCCTTCAGTTTACGACTGCCTGCCTGTCACTAAACTCTCAATGCATCTGCTCAACAAGTTGGCTAAGACAGCTCGACATTCAATATTGTCAAAATGCAAATTGCAGTTCGTTCGAAGAAGCAAATTTATGAAAAGACAATAGACAGATAACAATATATGCATTAAGCGAAAACAGAGAGAGAGAGCGACAGCTCTATGTACTAAGCAGTAAGACAGAGAGAGAGCAAAAGATTGTGCAATTGTCAATTACCAAATTGTCAGAATTGAATATAAGTGGAGAAAAGGAAATTTCTTATTAAGCTTCAAGTGCACAAAAACAATAAGTTGATGCAAATATGCGCAAGCAAAAGAAAGAAAGTAATATAAGAGCAGCTAGTAATTGATAAAAGAGAAAGCAGAGAGCGCAAAAGTTTGATTGCATAATAGGGTGAGCCAAGCAGAAACTATGGGCTTAAAATTAAGTGTTAAAAATTTTCAAAATTCTCGTTTTGCCATTAAACAAAATATATCAACTACCGAAATACTGGGAATTCAACAATGAAACTTTTTGTGTGCATTTTTTCTATATAAAGAAAATTTCATATTTTGAATTTTCTAATTAGGTGCTAAAGCTATTTTAATATGCATTAATTAAAATATTTTAAACGTATTTTTTGGCTGTTATCAATATTTAAGTGTGTAGAGCTACAAAACTTCAGCAGCCAGAGATTTAAATTCGAAATTCTACGCTTTGAAATTTGAATATCAAACGCAGCTAAATTTGTTGCATGCATAAATTATAAAGAAATCTTTAACTTTCGCGTCTTTATTTCTAGAATTCTTTGCCTTTTTCTGCTGCTGCTGGGGCACGTTTCCAACTCTTTTATACTCACACGCACCAATCGAACTGCTCTGCTGCATAAATTTCAGCAAGTTCGCTAGCAGGAAATAATTTAAATATAACTTTAAAGCGCTCGAAATTTATTTTTGAACTTTAGTTTGCCAAAACTTATGACAGTGCCTGCAACATTTTGTGCTAAAGATCATTTCATTTTTTTTTATATTTTCCTTTTTTTAGTTTGGCAGTTGGGCGGGCCAAAAGTGTTGCAACTACATTAAGCCGGGCTAAAGTATATTTATGCTTGCACATACGATATGTAGACATTTCTATGGTTCGACTTGCAGTTGCAGCCTCTAACGGTAAAAGGCAACTTGGCAGCCATTTTTATTTTTGCTCGCAAGTGCCTCGGCAAAAGTTTGTGGCCTGGGCCATAAAAGTTGCTTATCTAGTGGCATTTAAACTGAAATACAATTCGACTAATGCAATGGGCAAACGTGACTGCCTCTCTCTATCTCGCTCTCGCTCGCTCTCTCTCTCGCTTTAAGACTCAATTATTTACATATGCTAATGCTGTCAATTCACAATTCGTTTGCCAGCGTCAAACTAATTTCAGCAAACTGAATTTGTGCTCCAACTTTTTGTTTGACTTTCTGATTGATTTGGGATTTGGTCTGCGCGCATTGTTTGAGTTCCAAGTTGCCAAAACTTTCAAGCCAAGTTAACTTGGCCACGCCCTCGCGCTGACCTAAATCGCTGCATATTACTCTTTTAAATCCAAACAATTTTCTAAGCAGCTTTAGCGTAGCTTGCACTTCACTTCACTTGCTAAGCTCTGCAATTTAATTTCGAATTTATTTGCAACGTCATTGCTTATTTGACAGCTTATAAATTATGCAAATTAAACAACGTCGTTGAATTTATTTTGAAATTAATTTTCAACATTTTTGCAATCACTGACAAATTGAATTGCGAACACAACACGTCGCATTTATTTATTTTTTCACAGGCCCGCGCGCTCTTGTTTATTGATTGAACAAATATTTGAGTTACAGTTGTTACAAAAAGTATCTGCATAAATGCAAATATTGCAGTATTCACTTCGCAAGTGGCAAGTGTCGTGTTCGAAAATAAAAAGCCAATTAAAATGCTATTAAAATCAAACTGCTAATTAGACGTGTGAAATGTTATGAAAATTAAAATTGGCAATTTGAGATATTCTCTTAAATTTATTGCGTTTCATTCAATTTCAATGAAGGCAGCTTATAATTATTGTTAATAAAGAATTTAAATATTCAATAAAGCTTAATTACGGCGCATGACTTGCTAATTATCGATTGACAAACTAATCGATAAGTAGCGTCATTTTGAGGATTGCGGTACAAATATTCAACAATTTAAACCAATTAAAATAATATGTATCGCTTTCTTTTTAAGCAAACAATTGCCATATAAAATGCTGACTATATTTCTCATAAGAAAGCTATCGATAGTATCGATTAAAGTTGTTGTATTGTGCTCGCTGAAAAGTATGCTACAGTCAATCAAAGCTCAAGGCATATGAACAGTTTTTCATATATAATGCGGCTATAAAATTCTTATGCTTGCTTGGCTCGAGTCGCAATTTTTTTTTAGTATGTAGGAGTTGCCATGACGGCGACGCTGCTGACGTCGACGTCGACCGCGGCGGTAACGCCTTATTGATTAGCTGCGTGGTATGTGGCGCAATTTGCTTGAGATTTGGGCCATAATTCATGTCACGCCTCAATTATTTAAGTCAACATGACTGTGGCTAGTGTATGGCGCTGTCGTTCGCTCGTTCGTTCGTTTTGTTTGCCGTGTGTAGGAATCATAATTAATTGTTCGCTGACGTAGCTTGCATAAATATCTGCCGGGCCCGAGACTGTCAACTTGAATAACAACAAATGTTTTTTTGTTTAGCGGTTTGTTGCGCTGTCAGTAATAAAGCGAAATATGTAAGCGCTTGTGAATTTTATGCTGTGTGGCAAGCACAGGTGGCACTAAGCACAGCACAGCAGGAGCAGTGTGTGTGCAACAAATCAATTTCAATTCAATTCAATGATCATAAATTGTGTTCGCCATGCATATTACTTTACATATGTAGCAGCTACATTTGTGCATTTGGAATTGCAATTTTTATTACATTGCCAGAGAGCGAGAGCGAGCGATGTAGAAAAGCATTTCATTTGATTAGAGCCCAAGCACAAATGGAAGGAAACCTTGTGCGGTTTTATTTTTTTTTAGTTTGCTTTGCCGCATTTGTGAAATTAAAAGTTTTGCCAGCTGCCTGCATAATCATCAAGCGTTTTGCACAGCAACAGCAAAAGGCTTTTGCATTCGATTCCTTTTGGCTGCTGGCCAAACAGCAAATAACGACACAGGGCAGCCTAAAAGTAGGCAATAGTCATACAAATATGCTGCAAATTTCAAAAAGAAAATTACCCATAGCACTAAAGTTCGCTTGCAACGATGTTTTTTGTTGGGCGTGGCAGCGCCTTTGCATTGATTTAAATATCAGAACATTTAGCCAAACTACTAATTAAAGTTTGTATTTATATTGAAATTTCAAACCACAACATTTGTTTAACTTTGTTTAAATTACAAATGTATAGTTACACTTTATGCTAAAAGCAGTAAGCTGTAAACGCAAATCGGATTTGCAGTTCTTGAGAATTTCTTTTACTCACATGTAGCTCTCATGTTGCCACTACACTCAACATTTTTACTGTTTCATCTTCTTGCTTCAGCTGTTTTCTGCACTCTGAACTTAATGCTATTGATACTTAAACTGCAATAAAACAAGTGAATGAAAAAATAGTGAGCTGCATGGGTTATTTGCTTGATTATATAAAAAACAGCAATATCATAGTTAATCAGCAAGCTTTAAGACAAGTTTAAGTCGTTAGAAAACTAATTAAATTGTATAAAATACTAAGGTAGGCTACAGATTAGAAAACTTTGCCGAATGCGGCAGCAATTTGAACCCAAATTCATGTAATTTATCCATTGTTTTCATTGATTTGTGCGATAACGAGAAAATTATACACAAATTTATAAAACGAAACGCAAATAAATTAAGCTAGTCATAATTCAGTGAATGAAACGAAAACAAAGTAAATTTTATTGCTTTTGCTCTTTGAAAGTTGCAGCTATAAATTTACAATTAGCTTATGACCCTTTGGAATTTAACAGCTATAAACTCAATTTGCTATTGATATGCAGGCAAAAAATTTACATATTTGACATTTGGTAATTGCTATAAACTACTTTTTATATATAAGTTATGACTCGCTGGTTATAATCAGAGCAAAATGTATAAAATAATAATTGGCTTAAGCTACAACTAAAGCTAAATGTAAAATATAAAGTAAACAAGTAGAGCGCAAATTATTAATAAATGTTGATTGGCCAATGAGACGTCAACGCATGAGAGGATTAAAGCCACTTTTAGATTGATTGGCTGTGATAAAATTGGCTTAACCACCGCTTAAACTATTAATATGCAATTAAAGTTTCAACGAAACGAGCCAAGCGATGTGGCAATATCAAAATTTTTCGCAATTTCCTGTCAGCCAATGAATGATGCACACACACAGAGAGACACGTGTGTGTGTGTGTGTGTAAATTCAATTTTGTCACACCGGCATGAAAATTGCAAAAATGGTTGACAAATTGCATTCAGTGCGCCAGCTGCCAAACGCTTGGCTTTTAGCCTTATCCACAGTCACACACACACACACACACACACATACAGTTGAGTGTGCCCGCATTAGTGTCTGTATTTCTGTGTGTGTATGTGTGTGTGCTGCTTATTGGCCGCTCAATCAGTTGGCAGCCATTCAATAGAATTTCATTTCAATGCAACTTTTGTGCCACAAAAGGCAAACCCGTGACTATAGCTGTAACTGCTTTTTATTATTGCCAAACGCTGACGCCTTCTTCATGGCTAAGATAAGCATAAGCATTGCACACGGCCCAAGGCGCGTGCTGTGTGTGGCCCAATCCATGAACCCTTGACATTTAGCAGCCATTTACCATTTACCGTTACCGCTGCTTCCTCTGCTTAGTGGTGCATGAAATTGAAATTTATAATGCCCCAGCCCAGCACATAAACTACTATACGCCATGCAGTCAGTACCTAGTAATATATAGAAATACTAATGCAGCAAGAGGCGCCAGGCCGCAGCGCCTATCTCCCTTGAGAAATCAGCCAAAGGTGCAGGCCACACAGCAACACAACAAGAGGTTAAAGGGCAAGCAGCCGTATTGAATGCCAAAGGCAGTAGCTGCAGTTAGTTTGATTTGTTGCTACAGCCTGCAGCTGGTGCCAATTGGATAGCTAAGCTCTTGGCTTAAAAATTAAATGATTTGCGCCTAGCTTAACTTTTGATGCGCCTTTAGTCTGTCTATGTGTGTGATTATGTGTCTGAGTGTGTGTGTTTGGCCATAAATGTTAACTGACTGCTTATGCTCGTTTTATTTGGCAATTAAACTCAACGAGCTTACTAAAAAGTAATTATTATTATGCAAATTACAGCTAAAAATAAAAGAGAGCAACAGCACGCATGCTCATGGCACATGTGGGCGTTGCTGTGGGCGTGGCCTAAACTAATTAACAGCTTACATAATAGAAGCTGTTATTTTGTACATTTAATTCAATTATGCAGCGACTCCAGAGAGGCAAAACATACAGCTACTATTTGTAGCTGTGTGTGTGTGTGTGTGTGTGATTGCCATATTGATATATTGACAATGCGCCCATGTTGCTTATGCGTGCATTGTGTCTCTTGCTTGCTGCTCAATTAACAATTTGGTTGCAAGCAATTGTTAATTAGTCGTACATGAATTTGCTTTTGTCTGCCACTGTCAGCGTGTTAATCAAACATGTGCCACAAACTGCAGTTGCTCATTTGTATTGTGTGCAGCAGCATAGCGAGGCGTAGAGCTGGGAAACTATCGATAGTGGTCCCATTCGATATTTTCGATGTTTTGAGAGCGAAGATCGTTTTTTTTTTAAATATAAGCAATTTTGAATATTATAAGAAATATTTTATATATTTAATGATATAAAAGTGTAACTTAGCATATTAGAGATCAAATTTATCACTTCAATGTGATGTACAAAGAATTTTAACCTAACATAACATAGGAAACTTAATGGAAGATCAACTCCCTAACATAAAAAGAAAATTCAAGTGTACAAAATATAAAAAAAATAACATAAGAAACTTAATGGGAGATGAACTCTGTAACAAAAGAAGAAAGTTAGAAATTTTTATAATTTACATAAATAAAATAATAAACAAACTATCGATGGTGCCTCAGAAAGGTAAAAATTCGATACCTCGATAGTACCATCGATAGTTTTCCAGCTCTAGCGAGGCGTATAAATTAACACACTTAAGCATTTTGGCAAGCTAACAAAGCAGCAAGCTGAGCGTGTTATCGATTACGCTAGTGTGAAATTTGTATAGAAAAAAATATAAATTTTATAAAATCAAAAGCAAATACAGTGAATTTTATGCCTTTTGGTATTTTAAAGTAAATTGCATTGTTCTTTAATCTAAGCATTGCAAGTAACTAAAGTTGCTCATAGTCGATTGTTTATAATAAATATTTCTCAACAAACGACTATAAGCAATTTTAGTTAGTTTCAATGCTTAGATGGAAAAACAAAACTATTTACTTTATAATAGAGAAATATACAGTAGCGCACAAATAAATTCGCACAGCTTATGCTTCAAATGTTGCTGTTGACTTTATAATAGATAAATGCATAAAATCTAGTTAAGTTAATTATTTGAATAATAAACAAAAATAAATTCAGCATTGAACTTAAGATTTTATTGCAAACTTGTGCTAAGATTCACTTCTGATAAAATATTGTTATAATATTTATTTTATATATTTTTTAATTGTAGCCTAGAATTAAATTCTATGAAACAAAGAGCATCAAAGGCCTTCAGGCTTAATTTTTTGGTTATGCTAATTTCTTATTTTTAATTTATTGATTAAGTTCATAAAGTCTCTTGTTAGGGGTGGTACAAATATTTTTTATAGAGTTGCAGTTTGGGCAGACTGGCAATAATATTTTCTATAATTATATAGATATGTATAACGATTTACATTTTTAAGATTTGTGCAGCGCAAATCAGAAACTTTAGTCTGCTCTATATAATTAAATTTATTTGGCACATAAGCTACATTAACTGATAGCTGCTTAAGTTTAAATTAATTTAAATTCTCATTTGTTTTTGTAGCAATGTCTTGTAGTAATTTAAGAATTTATAACAACTGCATTCGATTTTAAAAAATCTTGGCTATCTAAAGAATTCCTTTGTCCATCAACACCAATGTCATTATTTTTTGGAAGCCTATCAACTTTGCTTGTTTATTAGTTGTCATTTGTTTAGTCTAAGTAAAGCCACAAAGCGCTTTAACTATGAATGCAACTAAGCTGCGCCTTTGTGCGTCACAATGTGCATTTGCTTTTGCTTGAGTTGAGTTGTGGCCTTTGCTGAGCTGTCACACGCACACGGCAAAGGCAAAGGCAGCAACAATTGCATGTGTCAACATTTGAGTTTAGCAAGTGAATGCGAAAAACAAAAGTCAAATTCAGCTAGCAGCAGATTTAGATTTGGTTTATGCATATGCAGCAAAGAGAAATTCTTAAGAAAACTGCCACATGCCACACAATGCAGGTGCAGTTCATTTGTATGTGTGTGTGTGTGTGTGTGTGTGGCAAGTTGTACAGTTATTTTTAGTGCAGAGCCACACTGCAGTGGCAATGGGCTTTGCTTTATTTGCTGAGGCGAACGAACGGGTTAAGCGTAGAGAACTGTTGCCCCCATTGCCGTTACGTTGGCAGCGGCAGCAAAATCGAACGAATATAAACAAACAAGCAAAGCAGTTGCAGTTGCAGTTGCACACACACGTGTCATGCCTCAGTTGAGATTTGCATTGCCCGCCGCTTGTCCCTTCAGCTGCTTCTTTGCCACACGTCCTGTGTGTCCAGCTGTCTCTCTCTCGCTCTCTCTCTCTCTGTTGTCTGTCTGTTTGCTTTGTTAAGTGTTGTGATTTATGCGCTCGCCACAGTTTTGCGGCAATTGCAATCGAATGCCGTTTGCCAAACTGTGAACTGCTCCCATTTGCTTTGTATGTGTGTCTGTGTGTGTGTCGCTCTTCAGGTTTTTCCGCATACACCACGCATTCCAGTGCGCTGCTTCTTTAGCATAGCACTGTCCAAAAATTTGACTAATGCTGCAGTTGCTTTCGATTTTGTATCGAGGACTTTGCTAACTGAGTTGCAAAAAAGTGTTGCCTGCTTTAAGGCAACGCCTTGCATGCGCTTGATCAAAAATTAAGGTTTTAACAATTATTTTTAATTTTTATAAATAACAATATTACAATAAGTGTAGACATCACAGTATGGACATTGTAGGTCGTCTTCTTCTTGCCACAGGCGACCGAAGGATGAGGTCTCTGGGATTCCTCCTCCTTAAGCCTCCTGGGAGTTGGGCCTCTAGAGAGCCTGTTGGCCAGGCTATTGATGTGTAGCGCCAGTCTGTCGTGGTAGCGACTTGAGTGCTGGTTAATTTCGTCGAACACTGTGGCAAGTTTCAAGTCGTTGTGCAGGATGGAGTTGCGGACGTACCATTCGCATCCGGTGATAATTCTGACTACTCTGTTCTGAGCAGCCTGTATGCCGTATCCCCCAGATCTGGCATCCATATCTCCAGATTGGCGCAATGATCTACTTGTAAATCGTCAGTTTGTTACCACCGAGCGACCCTTAAATTTTTTTTAAACTCAATTATTATTTGCGGTCCCTGATTTAAATTCAAATTGCAGCAGTTACAAAATTTACTTTTCAATTGCAAGCGTTTTATTTATTGCAAACACATGTGCCTAAGTCAAATGTAAGTTCTATCAAAATGTGAACAACACTTCAGCCGCTACAAATAAATCAAATTCACTTGCAACTTGTGCTTGATATTAAATAATTTTTTAGCTAAGCTGCAAGCAATAAAAATGGCATAAAAACGCAGCAAAAAGCAAATATAATGCAATATCTTTTATATAAGCGTAGCATTGAACACGCACTTGTTATTTTTATAGTAAGTTTTCATATTTAGTTGCCAGCAGCACACACGTGGCTGTGTGTAGCCAAAAAAAAGAAAATTTTAATTTTAGCGGCACGTGGCGTATGCGTAATATGCACAAGCGCACACATTTATGCGCAATTTATGCAAGACCATAAAATTGCGAGTGCTTTTATATGCAAGTTTTGCGACTTGCCTGGGTGTCTGTTACTCATATTTTGTGTAAATCGATAAAGTGGCATAAATTATGGCACACGCCGCAAACTGAGTGTGTGTGTGTGTGTGTGTGTGTGTCTGTTACTGGACCACAAACATTTCCTTTGCGTTTTGTCAGCTACTGCAATATTTATTGCAAAGTGTGTGGCTCATTTTCTTAGCTCCTCTACTTTTACAACTATTTTATTATTATGATTATTCTGCTATGCGTTTGACCTTTCTATTTATTATATTGCGGCCTTGTTTTTGCCAACTGCCCATTGCCAATTTTCAAACTCAGCGATAAACATTGATTAGCAATCGGAATTGGCAGACACTTTAGCAAACTTTCGTAAGAGAAAAAGCGCAAAATAGACAAGCGCTAAATTATACGAAATGACTCAATGCTCAGAATGAGCAAATGACGCATGAAAATGAAGCAAATGACGCAATAGTCGCAATTATACAACTAAAAATAAATGTAGTATATATAATTATATAGAAATATGCAAATCAATAGCATATATAGAAATTCCTTTTGACATTTCACAGCAGCGCGCACTCAACTGAATTATACAGAAAATCTCGCTGTAATTGCATTGCCATGGCAATTGTAATAAATACATTTATAATTTAACAAGCAAATTGTTGTTGTTGTTGTTGTTGTTGCTGTCTCATCAATTCGGCTTTGTTACAATTAATTATGCACATGCCTCTTATCCTTAATTACAAATCGCTGTATCGTTGACTGCTATACAATAATTTTAATTGCCTACTTTTTGGGGCAACGCAAAAGCTTATCAGCGCCTAACCAAAAAACAGCCTAGCCCAGCATTGTCTACGCTGCTTAACATTTTCATTTTGCCAGCTCACTCTTTAAGTTTTCTTTTCGCTTATTTCTCTATGTTGCTTTGGCAATTTTATCTTCGCTTTGACTTTGCCACTGAGTTGTTTACGCTCGAGTAAGTTTCTTAAAGTTGCAAATCAGCATATCACACACACACACAAACAGTTTAAGTCCAGTCCAAGTGCAAACATTCATATTTTTTTATTGACTTAATCTTTAGCATTTAGCACTGTTATTTATTTTTATTTGCATACTCTAAAATTTGCTCAGCACTTGCTGCGTAATTAGAAACCGTGTCGAGTGGCTTCAATTCAATTTTAATGTATTTATTTAAGCAGCCAGTGCAAAAACATTTGCCCATTTGATGCCATACAACTAAAGGGGGGGTGCGGTTTGGGGGCTGGCCCAACATCATTTGGCTGAGCAAACTTGTTCACTGCAGAACTTTAAGAGTCTAGCGAACAGAACGCCAAGTGGGCACTTAAGCTACATCAAAATCAACATGCACCCACGCCCAGCAGCAGCAGCAGCGACGACGCTCTGAGTGGCTTTTAGCGCCGAGTGCAGCAACGAAAATTATGCAACTATTTGTGGCAAGTCTAAGGCTGCTGCTGTCATATCGGCAGCTGATAATCGCAAGCTACGTGCTCAAGGCTTCAATAGCATATTTTTGAAAAAAAAAAGTAAATTTCATGCATATATTTAAATTGGCAACTGTAGCGAGCGAGGCACATGAAAAATTGAAGTCTCTCACTTGCAGATATCAACACATAAATACTAAATGAATAAAATGGCACAGTGGCGCCACCTGGCCTCACACTAAGACACAGCGCCTGAGCCACAGACAAGGCGGCTCGACTCGTGTGTGTGTGTGTGTGTGTGTCTGAGTGGCTTCATTCGCTCGCTGATTGCTCAAGAGAGCGTCCACTATACATACAGCCTATATATATATATATATTATATATATATCGTACTTGTGTGTGGCGTCGCATATCCTGCGCGTTTCCTCATTATTTTTGTGCAATCGCTGTAGGCGCTGTAGCCTTTATATATACGCCAGAGCCTTAACACCCGTCGCCTGCTGCTTTATTGTTGTTTTGCCTTTTTTGTTTAACACACACACACACACGCACATACACACACAATAATCTGTATGTCATGCTATATATATTTGCTGGCTGAAAAGTGTTAAGATTTTACATTTTTATGCCTGCGCTGCTGCTGCTGCTGCTGCTGCTTCTTGCTCCGTTGTTGTTATTTTTGCGCATTTCAGTTTCATTGTTGTTGTAGCCCTGGCATTGGCTTTTGTTGCTGTTGCCAGCCATTTGTGCAAATTGCTCAACAGTGTGCAGCTAAAGCAGCCAAAGCAGCCAAAGCCGGCAAAGCACAAAAACAAGAAAATTGAATTAGAGAAACAAAAAAAAAAAATAAGGCAAAGAAAAATAATCATAAAAGGTTTTTTTATTTGTGCGCAACTGATGGCTGCGGATTATTGATGCAAGAGAATTTGCTAAGATATAAAAAAATATATATATGCTAAGCTTTGCTCAAACGAATAATTGCAAATAATTGTTATCGATAACTTGACTAGCAATTGTCATTCTAGTTGCGCTTTTAATGAAAATAATTTATTTATATTAATCATAAAAGGTATGATAACTGCGGATTATTGTTGACAGTTGGCAGCAAGAGAATTTGCTAAATGAGATAAAAAAATATGCCAAGTCTAGCTTACACTAATAATTGCAAATAATCGTTATCGATAACTTCTTTCAAACTAGTATCATGCTAGCATAAACTGATCCACTGTTGCCAGATTTGGCAGATTGAGGAAAAAAATAAGGTAGAATAAGCTACATTAAAAATTTACGTCAAAACTCAAGTGAAGACCTAAAAAAAAAGTCGCAGAAATGAAATTCGAAGTCGAAATTCATAAAATTTGGAAATTATGAATATTAAAACCATTCATGAGTAAATAATTAATTATGAAACCTAATTGAAATTAAAATAAGCTAGATTTCAAGCCATAAGCGATATCCAAATTCTATAAGCTATTTCACTTGAAAATAAGCCAGATTTACCTAAAAATAATAATAATGTGGCAACACTGAACTGATTAGTTGCAGTCTAAGCTTATAATTGTGCTTTTAAACAAAAGACTTTATTTACATTAATCATAAAATGAATTTTTATTTGTGCTGCGGATTATTAATGCAAGAGAATTTTCTAAAAGATATGCTAAGCTTAGCTTACACTAATAATTGCAAATAATTGTTATCGATAACTTGACTAGCAACTGTGATGAGCGCATCTCAAACTTTCAAACGAGTATCATCAACTGATCAGTCTCAGTCCAAAGTTAACTTTAAACAAAAGAATTTATTTATATTAACCCTTTTGTTGCGGTGAGCAGCGCACACTTGGGTTAACTTAAAAACCAAATAAATATGTAAGTTGAAAATGCAATCAAAACTTTAACTGACAGCAGCACACTGAGTGAGCTGAGCAAACAGACATATAATAAACAGACTTTCAATTGTTATGTTGCTGGCAAACATACTTGGCTTGGAGAGTTGACAGCTTCATTTGCATGAGCTTTATGCAAACAAATATTAATGCCAGTCACAGCGACAAACAGACAGAGAGACAGACAGACAGACAGTCAGGGCTTACACTCAGCCAAGTTTATACGTGTGTGTGTGTGCATATAAAAAAAAAAATGAAAGTTAAGCGCTCATTAAGGCAGCATTATAAGTTTATAAGTTATTCAGTGCAATGAGCTGCTGCTGCTCATTAAACTGAAGCAGCTAGAAATAATTTAAACGCTTCAACTGCAGCTGCAAATAATTACGCAACTAACAAGTTTTATTGTTTGCATAGATTTAATACACTTGAGCTTAATTTGTTTAATAAATGACATAATAAACAAAAAAGGACACGCACAGATAATAGCAAAGCCAAAATAAATAACAACATACACATACTCATGTATAACAGTGCGTATGTGTAACTTCAGTGCTGTATAACAGTGCGTATGTGTAACTTCAAGGTTGACTCAGCGTGTTTTTGTCTAGGTAAAGTTGCCACATAGATAATAGCAAACTAATTAAACAGCAAAATACATATCTGAATAAATTGGAATTTTATAATTTTAACAAAAAATAAAAAAATTTTTTTTAAGCAATGACAGTTTGCGTAATTATAAATTTTAATAAATTTGTATGCGCTGCAATTTAAATAAATGAATTGAAATAAATAAATAAACAATTTAAATAAATTTAAAAAAATATATAAATTAAAATAGCAATGCAATTCAACTAATTGCGCACATATCGAAGTTATATGAATGCATCAATTAGCGTTTGATTGAGGAGCACATAGTCAACTAAGTCCAGTCAACAGTCGCTGGCAAATGCAGCTTGGCTAATTGATTAGTTAGCTGTGCAGCTTAATTTGCCGCTTTGTTTGCTGCGCAGCTCAAGTGTTGAGCAATTTAATTGAATTATATTTAGCTTATATTTGTTCCATTATTAACACTCAGCTGTGCTGTTATTCTTTGCAGGTTTCGTCTCCTGGGACGTTGCCGATTGTCATGTCGACTTGGAGGAGGAGCTCAATACAATAACACAACATGCACCCGAGGGCGAGGAGGCGCGTCATGGTAAGTGCATTCCATCAAATGCAATTTAATTGTGCAAAGCCAACATTTTGCTGTCTCATTAACAAACTTGGCGACAAACATTTTTTGCTCAAAAGTTGCAAACTTACAAACGCGTAATGATAATGAATTAAATAAAAGTGCGCAGCGTATTATAAGTTTGTTAAATTATAACTGGCTATAAATTGTTGAGCAAACAGCAGTGAGCGCAGTTCGGGCCGCACGGCTTAGCGCTCGCTCAATGGCTTTGTATTGGTTTTTGTGTTTGCTTTTCTATAGCAAACGTTGTGCAACAACAACAACAACAACAACAACAACAACAATGCAGCATAATAAAGCCAGCCAAGTGTTTGAAAATTTGTTAGACTATCTCGCTTGCACTCGCTTGTTTGTTGTCTTTGCGGATTAGTTGGCAACATTTTGCTTTTTTTGCCTTTTTTTGCAGCTGCTGCTGCTGTCTGATAATGACGATGATTGTCGTTGGTGTTACGTGCACTGCTTGTGTAAAATTGTCACTTGACATATAGGTTCATATAGCACAAATTGCATGCAGGCTTAATTAAAGCGCAGCGAGTAAGCAGCACTCGTTGCTCGTTATGCTTTCACTCGCTGCGCTCTTGTGTGCGTTAAGCTCAGCAAAACGTTTACACTGCTGCTGCTACTTGAGCTTGTCCTTCAAAATTCAAGTCCAGCTGCAGCTCAGCTCAAGCATCTAGCGCAGTTTCCAATATTTGAAGCTCAGCGAACACTTCAGCTGTCGCTTTGTGCCCTCAACTCAATTCGCTGGCACAACTTGTGCCGCATTCTAATTTGACAAAGGTTAAGGCAGCGCCGTCGCCAGCGGCAAGTCGATAAAACTCAACCAAAAGCAACTTCCCCCCACCCTCCACACAACTTTTGTTCCTCCTCCTCAACTGACACTGGGCTTTGTCCATTCACTGTCTGCTGTATTTTGCTTTAAGCACTTGGGGCTATTGCCGTAGTCGCTGCTTCAAGCTTAGCTCTGTTGTTGTACCGTTAACTTTGTCAGCAATTACAAACAATTGTTAACAAGCGCATAATTCATATTTTATGGTTTGGCTCTGGCGTCTTCGTCATTATGGAACATAAAACTTGTCGCTTGTCGTTCGTTCCGTTCGTCGTTTGCTTTAAAATTGCATTTGCTGCAGCAGCAGCAGCGTACTTAACTTAAGTTTGCTTTTGGGGCTGCGGGGGGGACTGGGAACTACTTGGGTGGAAAAGTTTGCCATAAACTTTTGCTCAAGTGCTGTGTGCATCGACCGCAAAGCAAAAGCGTTAGAGCTCTCTTGTTTAAAGCCTGTTGGCAACGGCGTTAATGAAAACTCGTTAATAAAATGTTGCCCTAATTGAATTCTAGTTAAATAAACTGACTGCCTGAGCTAACAACTCCCAAGACTTCACTTCCAAGTTTGTTAAGCAATTTTGAACTCACACGAAATTGAAATCTAAGCTAAGCTACAAATTTCTCAGAGCCTCTTTATATATTTTTGCTAGCCCTGCAGGCGTCAGTTGCTCTCTGACTAAATAAGTGTAGTATAGAATTAATTCAAAGTGAACAATTAAATATAAATATGCAAAACAAAAAATGTTATTAATTTGTTCATTTTTTTTATTAGTTATTTATAGTTCAGCAACTCCTTTCATTCACTGCCAGCCTCAGTTGTCAACTTCACACACACATGTAAACAAGCATTTGCTAGGCTTCGTTATCAGCTCTCAGTTCGTTCGTTTGCTACCGAGCGCAGCGCTGCTTGCGCTTCGTACAATGAGCGGCGCTCTAAGCATACAAGCTCTGCCGCTCTCTCGCAGTCGCAGCAGCGAAGATCGAGCGAGCGAGAGCGTCGCAGTCTAAACGAAATTCGTACGGCGCTTCAAGCATTCAAGCTCTGCCGCTGTCTCTCAGTCGCAGCAGCGAAGATCGAGCGAGCGCAACGCAGCCGAAACTAAATGCATCAAAGCTGCGACGCTCGATCTCTCTTCGCTGCTGCGACTGAATGAGAAGCGTTGCAGTTTTGATGCTTAGAGAGCAGCTCATCGTACGAATTTCGTTTTGAGTGCAGCTATAAACTGAGCGTGGGCAGCAAGTGCGTGCGCAGTGCGTACGCAGTGCGTGCGTTAAGTTCAATTGCATTGAGATCTACGTGACCGCATGTTAGAATTGATATTGAAATGCACATTTGGTTCAATTTGAACAGAAAATTTTAAAATGAAAATATATCTTAGTAAACTTGTATTTGCCTAACAATTTGTTTAATACTGCATGCATGGCTTAGCAACGCTTTATTGTTTATATTTCTTAGAATGCAATAATAGGATTTGCAACTTGCTGCTCAGCACTAGGTATACGTAGGATTAAGTACTTTGTGTGCTCGTTATGTGTTCAACTATTTTCGACTCCCTGCCTGGCTCTCAAACAATGCAGTGCAGCTTACAACACAATTGGAGTGTTAAGCTCCCGTCTAAGCACACACAACAGTATCCATGCTCTCATAACCTATAAAGCCGTCACACACACACACACACACACACTAAATGCTTGAGATAAGACGCATGCAAAATTGATAGATAGCTAGATAGATAGGGAGCCCAAGTGGCACATGCAGTAGTTGAATGTTGAAATTCTTAGGCACACACGCACACACACTTGGGCACAAGCCCACGCACACTCGAAAGACGTGCAACCAAGGCCATATGGACATGGGAGAACAATGGGTGAGAGGTTGGGTGGGGGTAGCTCATGCATAATTCAAGCATAGCTAGCAAATTGCAGAGTAGCGAGTGTGTGAGCGAGATGGCAGACAACAGCAACAAAAAAAAAATACAATAAGATGGCGCAAAAGTTGGACAGACAGCTACAAATACATGCATGAGTAAATACGCATGTGTGTATGCGTGTGTGTGACAGACAGACAGACAGTCAGGCAAACATTATACGCTCGAAAAACTATGCAAAGTGTAGTAGGTAGATAGTTGCTCGCTAGTTTTAAAAAATAAATGTGCGCAGCCAAGTTACGAAATTAAAATAAAAAATCAACATCAAGATGAATGACGCACACATGTATGTGTATGTGTGTGTATGTGTGACAAACATGCTGACAGGCGTCAATCCATATCAGAAAATGCTTATCAACGCGCCTGTCAGAGCAGCAGCATCCATCCATCCATCCATCCATCCATCCAGAGAGTGCCATACAGCAAGGATTCAGCTGACACGTGTGTGTGTGTGTGTGTGTGGCTTTGGTCGCGCTTTGTTTTTAATTATGCAGCCCATATTGAAAAAAATATTACAAGCGCTCTGACCAAAGACAGCGGCGCGTCAGTGGTTGGGGTTTAAGAACTGGGCCAAGCCTTTGACGTTTACATCATGTTATTGGCTTTGTTCAACAGTCGAGCTCATCAACATGAACTGTGCTGCTCTCTACTTAGTTTATTATCAATATATGTTGTTGGCGTCCCCCCCCCCCCTACTTTGATTAATGATGTTGACCATGATGTGAGCTCACAACGCTTGGGGGCCACGTGTGCTTTTCAATACCTGCCTTTTATGCAACTAATTAAAATCTCACTTTAGCATATGCGGTTTTTCGTTAATACATTCAGCGCTTTTCATTTATATTGCATAAATCAGCGCGTATGTTTTTCAAAGCGTTAAGCTTTTGCATAAGTCCCGCAGGCTAAACTCCTGCGCACATAATTGTGCACTGAGGCTGTTGAAAACGTTGGAAAAACAAATTCAAATTAGTGGTCAAGGTAAACCAACGGCGAACAGCAAATTGCATTAGCATTAGCATTTCGCTAACCGTAAACACAATTTTTGTTTTGTTAGTAATTATTTGTGCCAGCATAACAATTTATTATAATTTAAAGCTAAAAAATAATTCAAAATATGTTTGCTTATTCAATGTTTTGCTTAAATAAAGCACGGTTTGAGTTCTTTGAGCCATGTCTGTCTGTATGAGCAACAAGATCTCAGTAATGTTTATAGCTAGACACTTCAAGTTTGTTATGTAAATACTTCTATGCTCAACGCATATCTAGCCATGTTCGTCTGTATGAGCAAACGTAACTCAGCGACTATTAAAGCTAGAGAATCCAAATTTAATAAGCAGTTACTTTAATTCTCACCGCATATCGAGTTCATTTTGAAAATTTAAATTTCCAATTATTAACGACTTTATTTAAAAATCAGCACATATTGGAAAAATAACTTTAATTTTTCACATGTATTTGCTGCAATGCCCAGTCGACTGCTCTAAAACTTAACTGTCTGCCTGCTTCTATTTCTATATTTAAACATAATAATATTCTATTTTTTTTCTTTTCTGCAACACTCTTTGCAGCAAATCCTCGTTTATAGTCCATTGTATGGGCTCTCATTCTCACCAAAGTTTAAGTCCAACTTTTTAGCAAGCTTTCCCTTTAGCTTAACTGGCATAACAAAAAAAGCTTGTTGGGGGAATTTTGTGTTTAGGTTTGAGTTTTTTTTTCTCTTTTCTCTTTTTTTTTTGTTGCTGTTGTTGTTTGCCACGTGCGCCATTTTGCACGCCAGCTTGACAGCGAAGTTTTGTGCCCCAAACACTGCAGGCAGCTGACCGGCGCCAGCTGTAATTACTTTGTAGTTTTAAAACAAAAAAAAAAAAAAAATTGAAAAATATAAGCGGAAAATACGCGCAAAAAAAAAAGAATTACAAAACAGAAAAAAATAAAAGAATAGAATCGTTGGCTGTTGTTATGCAAATTTGTTTTGTTTTAATGTTGTGCTGCGGGTCCAGCAGCAGCAGCAGCAGCAGCATCGTGGGCAGTAATGTACCGTTATTAACGGTTAATCTGCACTGAGTCCGCCATTTTGTTTAGTTGCCGCAAGAGCTTGGCGCGCAACATTTCAAAACTGCACTTGACACAAACCAGCGGCACTTTGGACTATGCGCCGTCGCTTTCACCATTTGCCATTTAAGGTGCGGGCTCTACTCGAATGGGTGGGGAGGTGGGGGTGGGCAGATAAGTTTTTGGCACTTTAATGGGCGTTGCATGCAGCAAGTTTGCATTGTATGTAGCCGTTTTCAAAGTTTTGCGACTTTTAAGTGCGACAGCCACACCAGCGAACAGCGACCAGCATTGGGAACTAGCCTAGCCCCAGCCTATGGGTATCTGTTTGCCATTTTTTGCTCTACTTTTTATCTATAGCTTTGTATAGTGTTGCTGTGGCTTTTGCCACAAAGCATGAGCACTGAAGCTCTTAAGTGGCTCAGGAAATTGAAAATACTTTCAAGGCAATGCCACACACACACAGCAAGATGTCCAACTTATATATATCTATGTATTATATGTATCTAAATGCTGCGCATTATAATAAGTGCTTGCTTGGCAAACTGAAAGTCATTCTATTTTATTTGATGATGTGCTTAAATAATGCTTATTGCTATACAAGCAGCTTGTTTTCATTTGATTGAAATTCCCACTTGATTTGTCGCAGCTAAGGGAAACATTTAAGCTAAAAATTGAGCAATGGGGGCAGCCCAAGTGCCTTAAAAATATTTACAAATAAAAAATATATTTCTCAGCTACTGCTTGATTTTTAATTGCAAGCAGACTTCAAACTGAGCTCAGGCTCATTCGCAACTTTGTTTACTATGCAAAGCATTCGTATAAGTTCTGAAGAACTACTAGACACTCAAGCTAAAACAAGAACTGCAAGTTTGCTTTATAGTTTATAGATTTTGGCAAACTAATATTAACTTCAATATGAAACCTTTGAATCAAGCGAGCAAGTTATCAAACCAAACATAAATTTCCAATAACCAAAACTTTCTAAGGCAACACATGCGCTGCTATGCAGATAACTCAGCTTCAACTTACACACAACACACCTCGCCCCCTATTACCCACTCTCGCTTTGGCTGCCATTCGAATTGATGCTCTTGTATTTGTTTAGTCGCTTAACTTACACTTCGCTCAGCATTAGTTTCTAGCTGCAAGACGATTCATCAACTTTAGTCAGTTCTTATTAGTCTCACCTTACTCTGCTCTAATAACAGGCGATGGCATATATCAAAAAAAATGAGCAGACATAAAGCAGCACAGCTTGAACTTGAAAAATTGAGAAAATCCAATGAATGTGCTAGTTGAAGTATTGGAATTAATTTTTTAAATACTAATGAGCAAAGAAAACTTTAATTTTGCTTTATAAAAATGAAATTCAAAAGTAATTTATATTTTCATAAAATGTTCGCTAGGTTTTGTAAAAAAATCAACGAATTATTTTGTAATGTAAATCAAATTTATTGTAGTTATTAAACTTAAATTCTAAGCATATCTAGTTTAACGAGTTTTCTTGCCAACCAACAAAATGAAATAACTGCGCAGCTGCTCATTGTACATATAATATAGTTTATTAGGCCTTACTTCAATTTGACTTTCAATAGTAATAATTTGAATTCAAAGCACTTTAGTTTTTGTATTTTTTGAGTAATTGTATAGCTCGCGACTCGAGAATGTGAGAAAGGCCAAGTTGAGTAATCATAGTTATGTATGAAATGCTAAGCCCACGACCGCAATTTGGCCATGTTTATGGGTGGTAATAATGTCACGCGCCTGTTGCTAACGCACAGCAGAGTGTTGAGTGTGTTTACCCAGTGCGCGCGGTGCAAATATACAAATTGCGTATACGCACGGGTCGCCTTGCCATAGAGAGAAAACTGAAACCGCATTGTATGTATGTCAGTGCGCTTTAGAGTCGCATTTTTGCACGCATCGTGTGCTACACATACATTTGATAAATATAATCCAAGCGCAGGTCGCTGGAAAGATTATCATTTATAAAAAAAAGAGGCACAAGGGCTGACTCGCGCTCGCACGTATGCCAAAGCCCGGAGGGACGTAGTTCGAATGAACTTATTGCTGTCAAGCTTGAGTGAAGCCATACGTGGGTCAACAGTTGGGCGCATTTTCTTTTTTTTTCGGACAACGTCCGCTCTCGTATCTTTTTACGCGTATGTGGACACACCAGCGACAATGTGGCGTATACGTAATGCGTGTTACCAGAGAGAGAGAGTGAGAGAGAATCGCATGACATGTGCGGCAGCATTTTTAGCTTTGTCAACTACACAATTTAGTGCAGAAAATGCGTAAATTATTTACGTACGCCTGACCATAAAAGCATTTGCTACATGCTGAGAGCCAAAAGCGAACGATGATGATGGCATTTTGTCAGTGAATGACATGGCAAGGTCGCTCGGCCATATGCACTGGACAGCAAGTTTAATTAAACTATAAAAATTAAAGATTTATTAAATAACTTGCACACACACACACAAGAGTGTGACTTGGCACTTGGATTCGAAATAAATTGCTAGACAATAAAAGTGAACTTAACTCTCGCCCACACACACACACACACACACACACACACACACAGACATACAGTGGCTGACAATTTAAAGCCACTTGATTTGGTGTGCGTGCTTAATGCTTTGGTTTTTCTCTCTAGACGCGACTCAAGCGTGTTCGGTAATCCAAGCCTCTTGTGTGTCTGTCTGTCTGTCGGTCTGTCTGTGCGCTTACCACTCGACGTTTTAGCTATTCATTAGAACACTCGCTGCTCTGCTCGGCTCTGCTCTGCTCTGCTGCTGTCCCACAGACAGACAAACCTGTGCGCTAGCTGTGGGTTCTCGGTTCGGCTTAGCTGTCTCAGGCTTAACGCAAATAATAAAATTTCTGCGTGGTTAGCAGAGCCAAAAAGGGGGTAAGCGTGTTAAGAGCTCTAAACGAGCCAAACGAGCTACCACGAGTAAATTAAGCTTATGTACATTCAAATATTCATGATACTCGCCACTGCTTTTAGCAAAAAAAAAAAAAAAATTGCATAGTTTGCGCATTAAGTGCCAAAGGTCAACTGCGTATTAAGCAAATGATTTACTGCGAAACTTTTAATTTCTGTTAAATATTTAATTCAGTCAACTAATTTGCAATATAAAACAAACCTTGACACCCAATATCGAATAACAAAATAATTATAAATGAACAAGTGCAGTTCGTGAAAAGTTTTAGATTGAAAATAATTATGCAAATTTATACATAGATGTTGGTTACAGCTTTAAGAGCATTAACAATGTTTAATAAGTTTTAATGCAGACAAATTAATTTTTAAAAGGAACATAAGCATTTTAAGTTGACAAATCAATTAATAATTGCTTCGGCTAACAGTAAAAATCTATAGCCAACTAATCCCTGAAAAGAATTTCTTATCAATTTAAAAAAATTATTAAAAACGAAAATATACAATAAACAATATTAAGCATTCTGAACAAAATGTGCCAAATATAAATACAAGAGTGTTCAAATTGAATGTCTTCTTTTGTTTCTATTGTTTCAAAAATAAAATATTTAGCTGACTTTTGTGCATACCCGTAATAGTTACAATCTTTTTAGATTTGCCATTTACGTTAATATGAAATCAATATTAATTTGAATTCTAATTAATTTTGCTTGCAGGCGAGCGGCTTATACAATATGCCAGCGAGAATCTTGTGACAGAGGTGCTCATCCATCCGCAATACAACACACTGATCCAGTGCATGCGTAATCTGCTGAGCAGCTTTACGCGGCATCGTCACATAATCCACGCTGGTTATACCTTCACCGGGAACGGCTCTTGGATACTACAGGTGTGTAACAGAGAGTCAGGCAATCAATCAATCAATCAAACACAAACACAAACAAACTGTCAATTGTCAATCAATTCGCTTGCAGGATGGCACCTTTTCGGTGGCTGACTTTGCTGAGGCATTCCAGGAGCACGACGTACAAAGGGTCATACGGGCCTATGCGGACACCATCAGCATGAATATACACTGTGCCGATGCTGGTCTGTGGCACACGCTGCCGGATAAGTCATTTGCACGCCAGTGCAAAATACGCATCAATCCGGTCGATGTGCTCGATACCAGCAGCGAGTATATCAATGGATTTATAGGTAAACTCATCAACTCTGAATAGCGCATTTGAGGTTTGAAGTCAACTAACTCTCTCGTCTGTTTGCAGATTATCTGGCGCCCATGCTGGTGCCAACCTCGCTGCGTGAGCTGCTCGAGACTTCGGATGTGGTGGGCAACATACGCTTTACGCATCCCACGCTCTATGTCTTTCCTGGCGGTCAAGGCGACGCTGCGCTCTTCGGCATTAATGGCTTTAATATGCTGGGTAAGCTAATTTAAACTAAAATAAGTGCGTAGCTGTATTCATTTTTGTTCTCCCTTTGCAGTTGATGGCGGCTTTAATCGCAAGGCTTGCTTTTGGGACTTTGCACGGCATTTGGATCGCTTGGATGCGGTGCTAATGACGCGTTTAAACAACAGCAATGTTCAAGGCTTGGGCGCTGTCGTTGCACGTAAGCGTGACTCGCATGTCTATCCTCAAATTGGACACTTCTTTGGCAATGTGCCCGACCGCAAGGGCGGTCTGCCCAGTCCCGATGGCGACAAGGATCGCAATCCACTGCTTATTGATCTCTTCGAGCGTGGCCATGGCCTCGTCAATGATCTCAAATCGCTGGACTTGAAGCCGCAGAGCTGCTATCGCAACCAGGAGCCAATCAATCTCTACCACAAGGTCGGCCATGGCACGCTGGACATGTATGTGATAAGTCCTTCGCGCGATTCCAAGGAGGTCAAGGAGTTTCTGCAAAAATGGAACGCTGGTGATCAGCGACTCTTCGCTGCACGCGATACCAAAGAGTTTAACTTTCCGATGCAGAACCTGGTGTCCATATGTGCGCTGCTTGTTTGGCAGCCAGCTAATCCCGATGACACCATTACGCGCATACTCTTCCCGGGCAGTACGCCGGACTTTAAGATTCAAGAGGGCCTGGAGAAACTCAAGCATCTGGAGTTTATGAAGCACTCCACCTGCACGGCCAAGTCCATTGCACCAGCCATACAAACTGTACCCAGCGTACGCAAGACGCTCAAGTCTGCCATTGAATCCACACCGCCCAGCGCCAGCTATAAGTCACACAAATTCGGCCCTGTGGCTGCAGCTGCTGTGGCCGTACAGCAGGACAACAAGGCCAAGGAGGAGAAGGCAGCAGCAGCAGCGGCGGCGGCAGCGGCAGCTGCTGCGGCTGTATCCAGCGCGCAAATCGAAGACTCCACTGTACAAGCTGCAGACACTGAAGAGCCAGAGGCCGAGCATGCAGTAGATACAGGTGATGAGGCAGTGCCAGAGCCTGTGGCAACAGCCGCCGATCACGTCGAGCAGGAGGATAACAAAGAAGCAGACGAGGAGCTAAAGAAGGAAGCCAAGACAACAACCAAGGATGCAGTAGATGCCAGCGCTGTCGAAGCTGGCAGCAAGAGTGCCAAGGCTGCTAAAGGCAAAGTGGAGAAGCCACGCGCAGAAGTGAAGCCAGTAGTGCGCTCGCGCATCGACACCAAGCCGCCCAGGTCCATGGATCGCAAGCTGGTCAAGCGTGAGGACAAGAAGAGCTCGCCCACGGCAACGCCTGCGGCCAGTCGCACGCCAGCCACTCGTGATGTCAAGCCCAAGGTCCTGACGCGCACCACAAAATCCAGCCCCAGCAGCACACCAGCCAAGAGCGCCAAGGAAGCCAACAATCGCAAAGTGCTCGAGTCTAAGCAGCAGGCGGCAGTCGCGCGTCAGAGCACAACCAGCACACGTCGCACTGTCAGCAGCAGCACGCAGGAGAAGAAGACCCAGCAGACGGAGGCAAAGAGCACGCAGCAAACAACGACGCAGGCCGCGCAACGCAAGCCCATCTCGAGAAGACCACGTGGTGTGTCACCCTCGAAGCGAGCGCCCGCACCAGGTAGCCCCATTAAGTCGGCCAAGCCTAAAACTGATTTGAAGAAGACGCGCTTGGACAAGGGTGGCACCACGGACTCCAGCCTGGTATCCACGCCGTCTGCAGATGAGGCTACGGCGGCTAAAAAATTGCTGGAATTAAGCGCCTCACAGGAGCTGGATGCTGAAAAGCAGCGTGAGCTGGATGACTTGAAAGAGGAACAGGAGGTAGTGCGTGAAATCGAGGCGGTATTCAGTCGTGATGAGATGAAGCGACAGCAGTTGATCAAGGCGGAGCTGCGTGAAATGGCCAAGCAGGATAGCACAACAGAAGCTGAGGAGGAGGAGGAGTACTTGATAATTGAGAAGGAAGAGGTCGAGCAGTATACGGAGGACTCAATTATTGAGCAGGAGCAGGAGAGTAGTATGACAAAGGAGGAAGAAATCCAAAAACACCAGCGTGACTCTCAAGAATCTGAAAAGAAACGCAAAAAGAGTGCGGAGGAGGAGATCGAGGCTGCCATTGCCAAGGCTGAGGCTGAGGAGCGCAGAGCTCGTTTGGAGGGCAGCGAGGCGGCCAGGCATGAGTTGCCAGATCAGCTGGCTACGCCTGAGAAAATCGAAATCAAGGCCGAGGTACAAGGCATCATCGCCACTGCCAAGGACATTGTCAAGTCTCGCACTGAGGAGCCACAAATGCTGGCCAAGGTTGCCGATGAGGAACTGTCTTCTCCCACGCCAGAAGAAAAACTGAGTAGCGCCAAAAAAACATCGGACACCAAGGATGAAGCACCAGAAGCATTGCCCATCAATCTACAAGAGAGTCTTCCAGAGGAGAAATTCTCCGCCACTATTGAATCAGGTGCAACAACGGCACCCACCTTGCCTGAAGATGAGCGCATACCATTGGATAAAATCAAAGAGGATTTGGTTATCGAAGAGAAATATGTTAAAGAGGAAACCAGAGCAGTGGAATCCATTGTTGTGGCTACCGTATCAGTGCCCATTGCAGCGACAGCAGCTGCTGCTGTCATTATTCCAGACTTGACTAAAATGGAGGTAGTCGCAGAACCCATTATCACTGGTGTGGATTCTGGCGAACGTGTGCTGCCAAAAAAAATGACTTTCGAAGCCCAACAGAATTTGATGCGAGACGTGATTAAGACGCCAGATGAGGTAGCCGACTTGCCTGTTCATGAGGAGGCTGACTTAGGACTTTATGAAAAGGACTCACACGATGCCAAGAGCATTTCTCATAAAGAAGAAACGGCTAAAGAAGAAAAGGAGACCGAGGACGAAAAGGAAACTAAAGAAATAGATGTTGCAGCAGAAGCAGAAGACAAGTCTGAACCACATATGCTGAGTCCAGAAAGAAGAGCATCCAATCTTCTTCATGTCGAGATACTAACCGAAGTGATCGCTTCTCAAGTTGAAAAAATAATTGACTCCATTCAGCAATCCGCTGATAAACCAGAAGAGACTACTCAGATCGACAAAAAATCGGACGGAACTTCAGATGAAAAAGAAGCCAGTGAAATTACTTCTGAGGATGAGTTACCGCCACACCTAGTACAAGCCCCTGTTGCACCCACGAAAGTCAAAGACCGGGAAGACACGATATCATTGGAGAGTCCGGCAACAATCGAAGAAGCAATCGAGGTTGACATGCAGGTTTCTAAGCAAGAAGGAAAACCACAATCCAAGGCTGGGACAATACTGGAAATCTCACTTCCTGAAACACAAGTGGGAGCAGTCAATATAAAAGAATTGCAGAGTGAGCCGAAGTCGAAAGATATCGTACAAGATGAATCAAGTGAGCTCCAAAGTCCCAAGGATGAAACGCCCATTCAATCTATTCACCGAGAATCAATTACTGAGGGCATTAAGCCGGAGAGCTTAAAGGATGATAAGTCCCTACCAGCATCTAAGGAAGTATCTAGGCCCGCGTCAGTTGCAGCAAGTGAAAAACCAGAAAGCGAGAAGGACGATAAGTCCAAGGATCCTTCAAGACGCGAATCTGTTGCAGAAAGTATTCAGCCAGAAAGTGTGAAGGATGACAAATCATTGCCCGCATCTAAAGAAGTTTCCAGACCCGCATCCGTTGCAGAAAGTTGTGAAGGAGAAGTCGTGAAGCCCGAAGCGATAAGGATGACATCTAAGGATCCATCAAGACGCGAATCTGTTACTGAAAGTATAAAGCCAGAAAGTGTAAAGGATGACAAATCCATGCCAGCATCTAAAGAAGCTTCCAGACCCGCATCCGTAGCAGAAAGTGTGAAGGACGAAGCTGCGAAGCCAGCAAGCGATAAAGATGACAAGTCTAAGGATCCTTCAAGACGCGAATCTATTGCTGAAAGTATAAAGCCAGAAAGTGTGAAGGATGACAAATCATTGCCAGAATCTAAAGAAGTTTCCAGACCCGCATCTGTAGCAGAAAGTGTGAAGGACGAAGCCGTGCAGCCCGAAAGCGATAAGGATGACAAGTCTAAGGATCCATCAAGACGCGAATCTGTTACTGAAAGTATAAAGCCAGAAAGTGCAAAGGATGACAAATCCATGCCAGCATCTAAAGAAGCTTCCAGACCCGCATCCGTAGCAGAAAGTGTGAAGGACGAAGCTGCGAAGCCAGCAAGCGATAAAGATGACAAGTCTAAGGATCCTTCAAGACGCGAATCTGTTGCTGAAAGTATAAAGCCAGAAAGTGTGAAGGATGACAAATCATTGCCAGCATCTAAAGAAGCTTCCAGACCCGCATCCGTAGCAGAAAGTATGAAGGACGAAGTCGTGAAGCCTGAAAGCGATAAGGATGACAAGTCTAAGGATCCTTCAAGACGCGAATCTGTTGCTGAAAGTATTAAGCCAGAAAGTGTGAAGGATGACCAATCCCTGCCAGCATCTAAGGAAGCTTCTAGACCCGAATCCGTAGCAGAAAGTGTGAAGGACGAAGCCATGAAGCCCGAAAGCGATAAGGATGATAAGTCTAAGGATCCTTCAAGACGCGAATCTGTTGCTGAAAGTATAAAGCCAGAAAGTGTGAAGGATGACAAATCATTGCCAGCATCTAAAGAAGTTTCCAGACCCGCATCTGTAGCAGAAAGTGTGAAGGACGAAGCCGTGCAGCCCGAAAGCGATAAGGATGACAAGTCTAAGGATCCTTCAAGACGCGAATCTGTTGCTGAAAGTATTAAGCCAGAAAGTGTAAAGGATGACAAATCCATGCCAGCATCTAAAGAAGCTTCCAGACCCGCATCCGTAGCAGAAAGTGTGAAGGACGAAGCTGCGAAGCCAGCAAGCGATAAAGATGACAAGTCTAAGGATCCTTCAAGACGCGAATCTGTTGCTGAAAGTATAAAGCCAGAAAGTGTGAAGGATGACAAATCATTGCCAGCATCTAAAGAAGCTTCCAGACCCGCATCCGTAGCAGAAAGTATGAAGGACGAAGTCGTGAAGCCTGAAGGCGATAAGGATGACAAGTCTAAGGATCCTTCAAGACGCGAATCTGTTGCTGAAAGTATTAAGCCAGAAAGTGTGAAGGATGACAAATCCCTGCCAGCATCTAAGGAAGTTTCCAGGCCCGAATCCGTAGCAGAAAGTGTGAAGGACGAAGCCATGAAGCCCGAAAGCGATAAGGATGATAAGTCTAAGGATCCTTCAAGACGCGAATCTGTTGCTGAAAGTATAAAGCCAGACAGTATGAAGGATGACAAATCATTGCCAGCATCTAAAGAAGCTTCCAGACCCGCATCCGTAGCAGAAAGTATGAAGGACGAAGTCGTGAAGCCTGAAGCGATAAGGATGACAAGTCTAAGGATCCTTCAAGACGCGAATCTGTTGCTGAAAGTATTAAGCCAGAAAGTGTGAAGGATGACAAATCCCTGCCAGCATCTAAGGAAGTTTCCAGGCCCGAATCCGTAGCAGAAAGTGTGAAGGACGAAGCCATGAAGCCCGAAAGCGATAAGGATGATAAGTCTAAGGATCCTTCAAGACGCGAATCTGTTGCTGAAAGTATAAAGCCAGAAAGTGTGAAGGATGATAAATCATTGCCAGCATCTAAAGAAGCTTCCAGACCCGCATCTGTAGCAGAAAGTGTGAAGGATGAAGCCGTGAAGCCCGCAAGCGATAAGGATGATAAGTCCAAGGATCCTTCAAGACGCGAGTCTGTTGTTGAAAGTATTAAGCCAGAACATGCGAAGGATGACAAATCCCTGCCAGCATCTAAGGAAGCTTCCAGACCCGCATCTGTCGCCGAAAGTTTGAAGGACGAAGCTGCAAAGCCCGAAAGCGAAAAGGATAGCAAGTCCAAGGATCCTTCAAGACGCGAATCTGTTGCTGAATGTATTAAGCCAGAATGTGTGAAGGATGACAAATCCCTGCCAGCATCTAAAGAAGCTTCCAGACCCGCATCCGTCGCCGAAAGTGTGAAGGGCGAAGCTGCGAAGCCCGAAAGCGACAAGGATGACAAGTCCAAGGACCCTTCAAGACGCGAATCTGTTGCTGACAGTATTAAGCCCGAAAGTGTGAAGGATGACAAATCCCTGCCAGCATCTAAGGAAGCTTCCAGACCCGAATCCGTAGCAGAAAGTGTGACGGGCGAAGCCGTTAATCCCGAAAGCGATAAGGAAGATAAGTCCAAGGATCCTTCAAGACGCGAGTCTGTTGTTGAAAGTATTATGCCAGAAAGTGTGAAGGATGAAAAATCCCTATCAGCATCAAAGGAGGCTTCCAGACCCGCATCCGTAGCAGAAAGTGTGAAGGACGAAGCTGTGAAGCCTGAAAGCGATAAGGATGATAAGTCCAAGGATCCTTCAAGACGCGCGTCTGTTGCTGAGAGTATTAAGCCAGAAAGTGTGAAGGATGACAAATCAATGCCAGCATCTAAAGAAGCTTCCAGACCCGCATCCGTCGCCGAAAGTGTGAAGGACGACACTGTGAAGCCTGAAAGCGACAAGGATGATAAGTCCAAAGATCCTTCAAGACGCGAGTCTGTTGCTGACAGTATTAAGCCAGAAAGTGTGAAGGATGACAAATCATTGCCTGCTTCTAAAGAAGCTTCCAGACCCGCATCCGTAAGGAAGCTTCGAGACCCGTATCCGTATCAGAAAGTGTGAAGGACGAAGCTGTGAAGCCTGCAAGCGACAAGGATGATAAGTCCAAAGATCCTTCAAGACGCGAGTCTGTTGCTGACAGTATTAAGCCAGAAAGTGTGAAGGATGACAAATCCCTGCCAGCATCTAAGGAAGCTTCCAGACCCGCATCTGTCGCCGAAAGTTTGAAGGACGAAGCTGCAAAGCCCGAAAGCGAAAAGGATAGCAAGTCCAAGGATCCTTCAAGACGCGAATCTGTTGCTGAATGTATTAAGCCAGAATGTGTGAAGGATGACAAATCCCTGCCAGCATCTAAGGAAGTTTCCAGGCCCGCATCCGTCGCCGAAAGTGTGAAGGACGAAGCTGCGATGCCCGAAAGCGACAAGGAAGATAAGTCCAAGGATCCTTCAAGACGCGAGTCTGTTGCTGAAAGTATTAAACCAGAAAGTGTTAAGGATGATAAATCCCTGCCAGCATCAAAAGAAGCTTCCAGACCCGCATCCGTAGCAGAAAGTGTAAAGGACGACACTGTGAAGCCTGAAAGCGACAAGGATGATAAGTCCAAAGATCCTTCAAGACGCGAGTCTGTTGCTGACAGTATTAAGCCAGAAAGTGTGAAGGATGACAAATCAATGCCAGCATCTAAGGAAGCTTCGAGACCCGTATCCGTATCAGAAAGTGTGAAGGACGAAGCTGTGAAGCCTGAAAGCGATAAGGATGACAAGTCCAAGGATCCTTCAAGACGCGAGTCTGTTGCTGAGAGTATTAAGCCAGAAAGTGTGAAGGATGACAAATCCCTGCCAGCATCTAAGGAAGCTTCGAGACCCGTATCCGTAGCAGAAAGTGTGAAGGACGAAGCTGTGAAGCCTGAAAGCGATAAGGGTGACAAGTCCAAGTATCCTTCAAGACGCGAGTCTGTTGCTGAGAGTATTAAGCCAGAAAGTGTGAAGGATGACAAATCCCTGCCAGCATCTAAGGAAGCTTCGAGACCCGTATCCGTAGCAGAAAGTGTGAAGGACGAAGCTGTGAAGCCTGAAAGCGATAAGGATGACAAGTCCAAGGATCCTTCAAGACGCGAGTCTGTTGCTGAGAGTATTAAGCCAGAAAGTGTGAAGGATGACAAATCCCTGCCAGCATCTAAGGAAGCTTCCAGACCCGCATCCGTCGCCGAAAGTGTGAAGGACGAAGCTGCAAAGCCCGAAAGCGACACGGATGATAAGTCCAAGGATCCTTCAAGACGCGAGTCTGTAGCTGAGAGTATTAAGCTAGAAAGTGTGAAGGATGACAAATCAATGCCAGCATCTAAAGAAGCTTCCAGACCCGCATCCGTAGCAGAAAGTGTGAAGGACGAAGCCGTAAAGCCCGAAAGCGATAAGGATGACAAGTCCAAGGATCCTTCGAGACGAGAGTCTGTTGCTGAGAGTATTAAGCCAGAAAGTGTGAAGGATGACAAATCCCTGCCAGTATCTATGGAAGCTTCGAGACCCGTATCCGTAGCAGAAAGTGTAAAAGTCGAAGCTGTGAAGCCTGAAAGCGATAAGGATGACAAGTCCAAGGATCCTTCAAGACGCGAGTCTGTTGCTGAGAGTATTAAGCCAGAAAGTGTGAAGGATGACAAATCAATGCCAGCATCTAAGGAAGCTTCCAGACCCGCATCCGTAGCAGAAAGTGTGAAGGACGAAGCCGTGAAGCCCGAAAGCGATAAGGATGACAAGTCGAAGGATCCTTCAAGACGCGAGTCTGTTGCTGACAGTATTAAGCCAGAAAGTGTGAATGATGACAAGTCCTTGCCAGCATCTAAGGAAGTTTCCAGACCCGCTTCCGTCGCTGAAAGTGTGAAGGACGAAGCCGTGAAGCCCGCAAGCGATAAGGATGACAAGTCTAAGGATCCTTCAAGACGCGAATCTGTTGCTGAAAGTATTAAGCCAGAAAGTGTGAAGGATGACAAATCATTGCCTGCTTCTAAAGAAGCTTCCAGACCGCATTCCGTAGCAGAAAGTCGTGAAGGACGGAAGCGTGAGCCCGCAGCGATTAAGGATAACAAGTTCTTAAGGATCCTTCAAGACGCGAATCTGTTGCTGAAAGTATTAAGCCAGAAAGTGTAAAGGATGACAAATCCATGCCAGCATCTAAAGAAGCTTCCAGACCCGCATCCGTAGCAGAAAGTGTAAAGGACGAAGCTGTGAAGCCTGAAAGCGACAAGGATGATAAGTCGAAGGAACATTCAAGGCGCGAATCTGTTGCTGAGAGTCTAAAAGCGGAGAGCTTCAAGGATGACAAGTCACAGCCGGCATCTAAAGAAAGTTCTAGACCTGCATCGGTGGCTGAACTGATTAAACCAGAAAGTGAAAAGGTTGAGGATAGCGTTCTTATAAGTGAAATTCAGACTGCAACTGCATCGTCTCCCATTGAAAAAGCAGCTCACGATTTGGTTGACTTTGGACTTGACCAACAAAAATCTGGTCACACAGACAAGAGTCTTCCAACGATATCGAGTCCTGTTGACATAGCTCATGGAAAGTTCTTGTCTGAAGCACCGAAAGCCTTTTTGGATGATCCTTTGCCCATCAAGCCTGCAGAGCGTTCAATAGTTGGTGCATCAGATACCGTATCAAGTCCTCTGGATGAGGCACCCAGCACTTTAATAGACACAACTTTCAGTGAGGCACCGGATGCAATCGATCCTTGTGAAGTAAAAGAGAAAATTGATATATTAAATCTTGAATTTTGTGCGGAAACATTATCATCCCCAATTGAACATGCACCAAAAGATTTTATAGACTTACATCACGATGAAAAAATTATATGCGGGGATTTGGAATCGTCAAAAGTGTTTCCAACCCTTTCCAGCCCGGTTGAAGTTGCTGAAGGTGACTTTACACGCGTATCGGCAAATCTTACTTTCCAGTCTATAGAGCCTTCAAAACCTGCAGAACGTTCTTCGATTGCTGAAACCGCTTCGACTCCGTTAGATAAAGCTCCGAAAGCCATCGCAGACATTGAAGAGACTGACAATGTTATTGATCTCTCAGAACCAGATTCTGCCTTAAAAAGAGTTATTGATGATATTAAAAAGCCCGATAGTGATAAAGATGAAAAATCCCTGCCAGCTTCTAAAGATGTTTCACGGCCAGAATCCGTTGCAGAAAGCGTTAAGGAAGATCCCCTAAAGCACGACTCACGACGTGAGTCGGGTGCTGAAAGTTTAAAGGCAGAGAGTGCGAAAGATGACAAGTCTCTGCCAGCTTCAAAGGAAATTTCACGGCCAGCATCTGTTGCAGAGAGCGTCAAGGAAGAAACCATAAGGCCAGAAAGCGATAAGGATGATAAGTCTAAGGATCCTTCAAGACGCGCATCTGTTGCTGAAAGTATTAAGCCAGAAAGTGTGAAGGATGAAATGTCCCTGCCAGCATCTAAGGAAGTTTCCAGACCGGCTTCCGTCGCTGAAAGTGTGAAGGACGAAGCTGCGAAGCCAGCAAGCGATAAGGATGACAAGTCTAAGGATCCTTCAAGACGCGAGTCTGTTGCTGAAAGTATAAAGCCAGAAAGTGTGAAGGATGACAAATCATTGCCAGCATCTAAAGAAGTTTCCAGACCCGCATCTGTAGCAGAAAGTGTGAAGGACGAAGCCGTGCAGCCCGCAAGCGATAAGGATGATAGGTCCAAGGATCCTTCAAGACGCGAATCTATTGCTGAAAGTTTAAAGACAGAAAGTGTGAAGGATGACAAATCCGTGCCAGCATCTATGGAAGCTTCCAGACCTGCATCCGTAGCAGAAAGTGTGAAGGACGAAGCTGTAAAACTGGAAAATGATAAGGATGATAAGTCTAAGGATCCTTCAAGGCGCGAATCTATTGCTGAGAGTGTTAAGGCGGAGAGTTTGAAGGATGAGAAGTCTCTGCCAGCTTCAAAGGAAATTTCACGGCCAGCATCCGTTGCAGAGAGCGTTAAGGAAGAAACCGCAAAGCCAGAAAGCGACAAGGATGATAAATCCAAGGATCCCTCAAGAAGAGAATCAGGTGCTGAAAGTGTAAAGGATGACAAATCACTGCCAGCCTTTAAAGAAGTATCAAGACCTACGTCTGTAGCCGAAAGTGTGAAAGATGAAGCTGCGAAACCAGAGAGTGATAAGGATGATAAGTCAAAGGAGCCTTCAAGGCGCGAATCTGTTGCTGAGAGTGTTAAGGCGGAGAGTTTGATGGATGAGAAGTCTCTGCCAGCTTCAAAGGAAATTTCACGGCCAGCATCCGTTGCAGAGAGCGTTAAAGAAGAAACCGCAAAGCCAGAAAGCGACAAGGATGATAGATCCAAGGATCCCTCAAGAAGAGAATCAGTTGCTGAAAGTGTAAAGGATGACAAATCTCTGCCAGCTTCTAAAGAAGTATCAAGACCCACGTCTGTAGCCGAAAGTGTGAAAGATGAAGCTGCGAAACCAGAGAGCGATAAGGATGATAAGTCAAAGGAGCCTTCAAGGCGCGAATCTGTTGCTGAGAGTGTTAAGGCGGAGAGTTTGAAGGATGAGAAGTCTCTGCCAGCTTCAAAGGAAATTTCACGGCCAGCATCCGTTGCAGAGAGCGTTAAGGAAGAAACCGCAAAGCCAGAAAGCGACAAGGATGATATAGCCAAGGATCCCTCAAGAAGAGAATCAGTTGCTGAAAGTGTAAAGGATGACAAATCTCTGCCTGCTTCTAAAGAAGTATCAAGACCCACGTCTGTAGCCGAAAGTGTGAAAGATGAAGCTGCGAGACCAGAGAGCGATAAGGATGATAAGTCGAAGGAGCCTTCAAGGCCCGAATCTGTTGCTGAGAGTGTAAAGGCAGAAAGTTTGAAGGATGAAAAGGAAATTTCACGGCCAGCATCCGTTGCAGAGAGCGTGAAGGAAGAAACCGCAAAGCCAGAAAGCGATAAGGATGATAAATCTATGGATCCTTCAAGGCGCGAATCTGTTGCTGAAAGCCTCAAGCCAGAGAGCTTAAAGGACGATAAGTCTCAACCAGTTTCGCAGGATGTATCAAGACCCCATTCTACAGCAGGAAGTGTGAAAAGCGAAGGAAAGGAGAGTCCCCGCCCAGAATCGGCTGCTGAAAGTATAAAGTCAGACACTAAAAAAGACAGAGAATCACCGATGGCATCACAAGAGTCGTCCCGCCCTGGATCTGCTGCTGATATTCTCAAAAGCGAAATTGCCATGCTAACATCTGTTCCTGGAACAGCATCATCTCCTATTGAAGAGGCTCCAAAGAACCTAATCGAGCTTGAGACTGTTGGAGCAGAACATTTTGTTCTAAACTTATCAACTGCTGAATTAAAGGGAGAGCTTCCAACACTATCAAGCCCTGTGGATGTAGCGGAAGGTGATTTCGCTCATGTCATATCGACAAGCTCTTCAGGATTTATTTCCTCAGAGCAACCAGCTGAACGAGCCAAAGTTGGTGCTGCCCAAACTGCATCGAGTCCTGTTGATGAGGCAGCTCCCACGTTAGAAGCGATTGCAGAACATATCACACCTGACGCAAGGGCACCTACCGAATTGAGTGACAATGCTGGCGCTAAAGGCAGTCTGGACTTGAGCGGCTTTTCAGAGCTGCGCGAAACCCATATTACCACTGTGGACTCACCAGAATTTACAGTAACAATTTGTGAACGCGATGAGCCCATACTGCATGACATCAAAGAAGAAGATGAAGAACATAGATTCTCCCCACCTACAGAGAAGGGGGTTATACTGCCCGAGCAGCCTATTCGACCACTGTCGCCACGTGAAGAAGAGGTGGCCAAAATTGTGGCTGATGTAGCAAAGGTACTAAAATCTGAAAAACCCATAACTGATATTATACCAGACTTTGACGAAAAAGAGCTTGAAGAGAAGCTAAAGTCAACTGAAGTCGTAGAGACTGTGCAGAAGATTGGAGTTCAGCATACGCCAGCTAGTACACCTGAATCCACATCGGGCAAGCCAAGTCCCTTGAAAGAGCTAGCACTGGATGAAAAGCTACTGGAGATGAAGATAATGAAAGTAGAGATTGAATCTGAAAAGTCTTCGCCAGATCTTAAGTCCGGGCCCATTTCAATCGAAGAAAAAGACAAAATAGAGCAATCAGAAAAGTCACAATTGCGTGAAAGCGTCGCCAAAGCAGCAGCTATTGATGAAACCAGTAAAGATGCTTCCAGGCCAGAGTCAGTGGCCAGCCAGCGTGGCACAGAATCAAGACCTGACAGTGCAGTGAGCCACAAAGATGATGACGATCTAGATGAGAAAGCGATGATAGCGATACCTAAAGATGCTTCGCGGCCCGATTCGGCTGCGAGTCAGGCTAGCGCGACTTCCACAAAGTCAAAGGAAGCAGCTGCAGAGACTAAGCCAGATACTAAAGAAACCGAATCTTCGCGACCAGCCTCAAGTGCCAGCGAGGTAAGCGCCAAGGATGAAGAAACCTCAGACTCGCAGCGTGAGTCCATACATATATCGACAATCGAAAGCAAAAAGCAGGAGAAAACAATCGAATCAACAACGATTTCGAAGTCTATTGTAAGCCAATCACACTTGAAGGAAGAGTCCATAAGCGAATCTCTGAGCAGCAGCATGAAAGTAGAAGATAGCTCACGGCGCGAATCGCTTTCCAGCTTGCTGGCCGACAAGGATGCAAGCAAGTCGGCTACTGCCACCAGCAGCAGCAGCGTCAAAGAGGACACTGATCGTGTGACAAAGATTATTGAAAAGACAACAACATCACAGCTGGAGGAGCTGCTGGTGCAGTCAGAGGAATGCTCATCGGAATCGGTTGTGAGTGAGATACACGCCAGCAGCAGCGTGCTGAAGTCAAGTCAAGGCACCAGCACCAGCACCAGCAGCAGCACCAGCAAGGAGCAGGCAACCAGCAGCAGCACCGTAGAGGAAAGCAGCAAGGATAGCTTGAAGGAAACAGTGGCCGAGTTCTTGGCCACAGAGAAAATCGTTTCGGCCAAGGAAACGTTCAGCGCTGAGGCCACCAAAACAGCCGAAGAATGTCTTAAAAAGGTATCCAGTGTAAGCTCATCTCAAAAAGCTTTGTTTGTAGGCACAGATGAGTCGCGACGCGAGTCGCTGCTTAGCCACACCAGCGAGGGTCGCCAGACGCACAGCGATCCGGAGGAGGAGGACGATAGCGATGATGATGGCCGCGTTAGCCTCAAAGAGGGTCGCTCCAAGTCCATTGCTACCATTATGATGACCAGCATATACAAGCCCTCCGACGAGGTTGCAGCCATTGCAGCGCTTGCCGAGGAGGAGGAACAGGAACAGCATGAACACGAACAACAGACTCAGGACACAGCCACATCCACAGCTTCCACAACTACAAAGACCACAACACTAGTGCAGTCCAGCGAACAGTGCAGCAGTAGCAGCAGCACCACAAAGATTAGCTCTACAGACACGAAGACTAAGGTCGAGTCCATAACACTGACACAAACACAAAACGAGCCACACCCGACAGCCACAGATAGTAAAACACCGCCCACAGCTCCGGTTAGTCCTAGTGTGAAGCCAGCGGCTGCCGCAGCCGCAGGCGCAGCCACAACCGTTGGCATTGCAACTACATCGAGTGCGGCTAGTGTGGCGTCCACCTCGGGCCCGTTGTCGCCCAAAGACATTAGTGGTAAGTCTAGTCCTGGTGCATTAACTTCTGAAAGTCAATCCATACCAACACCGTTAGGGCGTGAATCACACACCGAGACGCCAGAGTCGTCACCCAAGCCAACGTCGCCGTTCCCGCGCGTCTCCAAGGACGAGCTGCAATCATTGGAGCTAACAGCCGATGACGATGTCGATGTTGATGCCGATGCCGCTGAACTGCTGCCGGAGCTGCTGCCCGAGCTGCGCGGCATCGAGAGCAGCACAGCGCTGAGTGGCAGCACTGAAAAGATCATAACCACAACCATAACCACGGTGACCAAGGTCATATCAGCCGATGGCAAGGAGATTGTAACCGAGCAGAAGACCGTGACCACCACGGACAGCTCGGAGCCGGATAGCGAGAAGGTGGTGGTCACCACAACGCGCACAACCAGCGAGAGCGAGAAGAGCGACCGCGAGCGTGAGCAGATGCTGCCCAAGGAGGTGGCCATGCTGCGCGGCATTTATCGCTCCAGCACACCCGGCAGCGAGGATGAGCGTCTGGCCGGCGGCATGAGCGACGATGATGGCAGCTATGAGCTGCAGCGCTCCAGTTCCGGTGTAAGCAAGCGTTCCGATCTGGACGCCGATGATAGCCAGGATGATATACCGCCACAGTATGGCAGCGAGGAGCACTCGACGGCGCGCAGCATTCAACCACGTGCCGGCGCCGGCGCCGGTGCCGGTTCCGGTGTCGCCGCTGCCGCCGATCCCATGGCCACATCCTTCTATGGCACGCTGCCCGAAAGCTTTGGCGCCAAGCCCGGCGCCAGCAGCACGGAGCCCATACCCATACGCGGTGCCATGCTGGTGAGCTATACGGATTCGCCGCCGGCCAGCCAGTCGTCCGAGAGCGTCGAGAGCAGCAGCCAGACCTGGGCGGGCCACAAGTTTCTGGATGAGGCCGACAAGGACTTCCAGAAGGCGCTCGAGGAGCATGTGCAGGCGCGCGGCGCCGAGGTAATGTCTTCCGTGACAGCCAAATATTCCTACTCGCCCTCCAAGGCCGAGGAGGTCGAGCAGATAGTCAGCAGCACAGCCGAGCGGCAGCGCTTCCCGCTCAGCGATGTGCAGAAGCGTAGCGGCGACAGCGAAGCCGCCGCGACAGCAACAGCAACAACAACAGCAACTGGAGTTGCAGCTACTACTGAAGCAGCTGCAGCTACAACTGGAGCAGCAACCACAACAACAACAACATCAGCAGCCAGTTCAAGTGGCGGTGTGGGCGCCATTCCCAAGGATCGCTTGGAGGAATGGGGCAAGCCACTTGGACTGCCATCGCCGGCACCCGTCGAGGGCGGCGACATACGCACCACACCAAAGAAGGAGCGTCGCTTGGTGGCCACCAAGACGCGTTTGAACAATGAGAAGAACCTACGCAAGCGTAGCGAGTCACCCAACAAGGCCAAGAAACCCGCACCCGTCTATGTGGATCTGACCTATGTGCCACACAACGGCAACTCCTACTATGCGCATGTGGACTTCTTCAAGCGCGTCCGTGCCCGCTACTATGTCTTCTCGGGCACTGAGCCCAGTCGCCAGGTCTACGATGCACTGCTCGAGGCCAAGCAGACTTGGGAGGACAAGGAGCTGGGTGAGTTTACTACCTGAGCGAAATTAATATTAGTACAGCTCACAATAGGAATTTTTATTTAAATTTATAGCTAAATTATTTGCATATCTAGCGACTGAAAGTTTAAGTTATAGTACAAAATAATTATCAAAGAGAACATAAATAAATAATAATAATAAGCTTAAGCAATGTAAATTTAATTAAATACGTGACATAGTTGTAAGTCTATAAATTAGCAACTTGAGATTTGTGTTAGATACTTCTATAAATTAAATCAAAGCCATAATCAAATACCTTACTGCCTTTGATATGATAAAGCTCCGATGAATGCATTAGATATGACAAACTAATGGGCAGAGCTATGCTCAGTATATTTCTTTAGCTAGAAAAGGTTTAAAATTCATACAAGTTTTAGCTACTTTTAATGAAAATGCTGCTCAACAAATTGATAACAAAATAGTTGTAAAAGTAATGCACATTTTATTTGAACACCAATATTTGTTTCGCTTAGTAATAATTATACTATATGAATAAATAACTAATTGTTCATATTTGTTTGCAGAGGTGACCATCATACCGACCTACGATACGGATGTGCTGGGCTATTGGGTGGCCGAGAACGAGGAGCTGCTTGCCAAGCATCGCATCGATCTGTCGCCATCCGCTTCCCGTTGCACCATCAATTTGCAGGATCATGAGACTTCGTGTTCCGCGTATCGCTTGGAATTCTAGGCCACGGGCTTGTTTATTGCATTCGACGATGACTAAAAGCTACTAACAACAACAACAGCAACCAGCACAGCAAACAGCAACAACAACAACAGCAACACAATGACAGCAACCATTTTGAAAGGCAACCATGTAAACTGAATGGGCGCCAGCAGCAGCAATCAACAGACATGACTTTGCAGTTTTGAGCAATACGACAACGACTAGGACAACAACAACAAGAACAACAACAACAACAAAGCTTGACATGCAATATGCAACATGCCACAACGTGCGCCACAAACAACACGAAAACCAAAGAGTTAAGGAAGAAAGAAGAAACACAAACCAAAGAAATCCACATTAAAAGCAAAATATGGCGGAGTAACGGGTCATTCGATTGACGCCATTTTGTTTGCCAATGCCGTCTATTATGCTTTTTTGCCAACTCTCAGTCTTTTTTCCTCCAACAACAAAATGCAAGCAAAGCAAGGTAATTAATAAATATATTTATTTCCAAAAATTAATTACTGACAAACTGCATTCAACAAAATACCAAAGAAGCAAAGCGTGCCACGTGCCACAAATATATAACTACGTAAATATTATTAAAAAAGAAAAAACAAAAAAGTAAACAAAGTATAAAATATTTACATAACTACGCATATTTGTATGTGTTATGTATGTGTGCTTACATAAATATATATGTATCTGTTGCTTTCAGTCGATGTCAAGCTACCTTGCTAAGTAATCCAAAGATCAAAATTGTTTTCAAAACCGCATAGCTAAAATATACACGTATTCGAAAAGAAAAAGTTAAAACAAATAATTGATTGTGAATTCTATATAGCATATATATTATTATGAGTATTCATGTTTAATGTCTTAGTGCAACTTTTATGAAAAACAAAAAAAAAAAAACAAAGAGAAAAACTATTGAGCAAATTCCACATATGTATTTGAATTTTAAAAATGAAAAAGTTTAACAACAAATAATATTTATAATGAAAATGCACCAGGCTAAAGCACAAGCCAATGATAATCATATTTTTTTGTAATCAACAAAACAGTTGATGAATTGAGTTGAATTAATTGCACACACACACACACACACCAATACACACACACAAATTGTTAAACTTTGATGCTAACGAAATGAAAGAATTTAAATAATAAGTAAATAACGTTACTATACGTAATTTGTCGTTTATAACAATGTACTCTCGTAAATTAAATCAAATGAATATTGAACCAAATAATGAACAAAATGCAACCTTAAATGAACGTGCCTCTCCCCATAAATGAAATGCAAATGAACAATACAAGAGTCTCTCATACTAAGTATTTGAATTAGTTTAACAATTTACGCTCATCAATATTTGTTGAATTTCAATTTGTTTTACAAACATAATCATAATACTCTACTATATACACATTATAACAAAATAGCTGAAGAATTCAACACAAAACTAAACTATACATAGCTCGTGTACGCCTGACAGTAAAAGATTGTACCGTTAGCTAGAGAACTAGCCGATGATGAGTTGAGTTGCGTTGCGTTAGTGTCGATAGATTGATGAGAACGATTGATCAACGTTGGATCAATGCTGATGATTGCTGTTGTTGGTGATAAATAACAAGCTAATGATGTTAATGCTGATATTACTATATAAGGTTTACAATGGGGTTTGACTGGTATAACACGCTATTGATAGGAATAAAGAGCAGGTTTTTGTGCTAGGAGTTAGGGTTTAGGTCAGGGTCAGGGTGTCATTTAAACAGAATATTATGAATAAAAAAAAAAAAAACAAAACAAAAACAAAAACCAAACGAAAATGAACACAAAGTGAATGAAGGTTATTTTTCTATATTTTTTTTACTTTTTCATAGTCATAGAATAACAAATTTGCAAAAAACAAAAAAAGCTAAAGCATAACTAATAAAATCTACTAAAAACAAATAAAACACACACATACACACACAATTTCTGAACAATCTAATAAGGCACAGCAACAATTCTTAAAATACATAAACTAATATTTTAACTCCATTAAAAGAAAACAAATTTGATGCCACAACGTATAAAGTCCAAAATTAAAAGTAAAAATTTAAATAAATATATACAAAAACAAAAAAAAAAACAAATATTATATTATATACATATATATATTCAGACATATATATATATAAAGAATGGAATATTTAAAGCATAATTTTTGATTGAATTACAAATTGATATTTGACATACAGACTTTTTAGGATATACATACATATATAAAGCCGATTTTGATAGAGCGCAAGTATTGAGAACAACAAAAATAAAACACTTTTCGTTGCATATTTAACAACTATTAACAATA